>NW_028145202.1:3509-378339 GCF_050947405.1 Trichoderma evansii
AAGAAGCACAAGAAGGACAAGAAGGACAAGAAGGACAAGAAGGACAAGAAGGACAAGAAGGACAAGAAGGACAAGAAGGACAAGAAGGACAAGAAGGACAAGAAGGACAAGAAGAAGAAGAACAAGAAGAGTTTTGGTGAGGAGGAGGAGCCTTAGGCTTCATTTTTGTTTTTTTTTTTGTTGCCTTTTGTTGCTGTTTTTTTTTTTCTCTCCTTTTTTTTCTCGCGACTATATAATTCATTTTTTCTGAGGAATACTGTGTACTCTGTGAAATAATGCTGTCGCCCTCTCCATATTCCAAACACCATCTCAATCAAGATTTCTCTGTACTATTTATTCCTTCCTCTTCCTTCTTATTATCGTTGCTGGTGGTAGTGTCACTCCTGTACGGCTGGATACCATACACCTCGATATCGCTAGATGGATCAGCGGCCGAAGCGTCGAGAGTGGCAGTAGCCAGCTCAAGGGCATCAGAACTACATGAGAAGATTGGCGGAGAGGCCGACGCGATGAGAGGCAACAGTCATTTAACCAGGCATAGCTTGTAGTGTAGGGCGGTCACTCTCTAATCCGGTACAATCGACCAGTCCAAGTGACCAGAGAGTGTCACAACGGACCAGCTTTCTTCAAAAGCTCGAATTCAAAGACGTGAGCTGCCTACTCAGCGCCGCCTCTCTGCTAAAGAGTATTAGCATACCCCAGTCTTGCTTTTGGCATACATGTTCTTAACACGAGCTCTTGGACTGATTGACAAATTTTCTATCAAACTGTGGTCAAATTTTCTAGCACTCTTGACAAAGACGCGAAAGTGTATCGATATTCTTGTTCGAAAATCGGTTTCTAGAACAGGACACTTCTGTCGCTAACCAACGCAAAGTCATTTCTACTCGAGAGAATAAATTGCACGCCAAAACATGCATCAAAGAGTAGAAGTTAACCAACTTTACACAACCAAACATAATGTGAACCATCGCTACAGCCATTTCCAGAGCTTTTATCACTAACGCGCTTCGACAGGTTGTCTTTTTTTTTTTTTTTTTTTTTTTTTTTAACATTGGACTGGTGTGGAAAAAGCATCCAGCTCGGATCCCGTCTTCATGGTGTCGACCCTAGCCAGCCACAATGTTCAGAGCTTCAAAACAAACTTTACCAACATGGACTCCTGTGTATAATATTCATACAACGTCGGATGCAATGTAGCGACTTAGCTCTATTGAGCTTTCTACAGCAGCTACAGCATCTATTGGGAGATGCTGTTTGGTGTTGTAGGCATTTGCTGGAGTAGTACTCCCACACATTGGACCCCACGAGAGCAACTCACGAAATAAGGCTGCCTAACAATCTCAGCAGAGGAGGCATTGGTCTTGCTCTCAATACACATATTATTAGTGCCTGCTTCTTAACGAACAGACAAGATCATATTTCTCAGCATTTTTGCCCAAAGTTGCCTTCCAACCGATTGACAAGTTCCATATATTCAAAGGCACACCCCGCAAAGATCACATACACGTTACAGTAGATCAGTACAAGCCCCATACGCAACTGTTTAATTGTCTGTTTTCGCAGAGGTATAGATACTAATTGGCACATAGAGGTTACTAGAAAAATGAAGTTTGTTGACTACTTAATAATATGTAGGAAAACCACGGTTAATACAGTATTGTAACCTTACCTTAGCGAATGTCTTTGCCAGCGATGCACTGTGGACATCCCCAGTGAGATGGGCACAAGTATCAGCAGCGCCATGCAATCTCAATTAAAGGGCGATTTTAAGAGTTTAGATTATATAGACATATAACTTATGCTTACAGTCAAGCCTTTCTGATATTGAATTCCGAGCCCTTTGTGTGCCTGGGTATTGTGATGGGTGCATCTGACGAGAAAGACCGGCGAATAACATTTCGAATCATATCTTCCGCCAAACTATATCCCATTTCCCAGTATGAAACTCAGTTGTTAAGCCTCAGCTCCCTCTGTCTCTAGCTCCTCTACTGATATTCTAATGGCTTCCATCGCTCTGCCAGCAGCCTTTCATTCATCTTGAGTCAGCTCTCCTCCCGGGCCACTTCCCACAAGTTCATAGGTCTCTGAGCCGGCTTGGAATCGAAAGACATTTGGGTACGTGCTGGTAAGTCTAGAGTTTTCTAGTTAATCGTTAGAAATGGTATTGAAATTTTTGGGGCTAGGTGATGAATCAATTACCTGGATAACCGACAAAGAATCTGTTCGAATCGCGCTCACAGCGGCGTTGATCAGAATGGTCGGCCATTTTTTCTAATAAATCAATGGTGTCATAGTAGATGCAACGTAATGTGGTTTGATGGCAATTCTGCCTCGCAACGAGCTGACATTAAAGCTATAAGATTATATAAAAGTTCTACCAGTATATCATCTCGAGCTAACTTAGTCGCCCGGTTTCTGGTTCTTGGCTGTAATAGTTGCCATGGGTTTCGACTGCTATAGCGGCAGCCGCCGCCAGCTGCACAGGGACTTTGACTTCGGCCTCATTGACGAGGTTTTGGGCTACGTCCCCCCTAATGGTTTTCACATCAGCTAGGTATGGAATCATCAGCTGGCCTGGGCTTAGTCACCATTGATAGGACACAAGGGATGTTACTCAGATTGTTAGTTTTTGGTATGGGTGTGAAAAAGGGGCTTACCAGGCGTGCTCTCTGTGCCAGACGGGTATAGCCTGGCACCAATCCAATCTCCATCTCGGCATTACCTGCAGCAGGAATCAGCAGGAGAGTAAGTGTCAAGCTACCAGAAGGAAGGAGAGAAATAGTACGCCCATTTCCACAATGGGGACCAGGCCCAGAGATGAGATGCAGATGGTGGAATAGTGGCTGGCTGGGCGGCTGGACGGCTGGACGGCTGGCTATGGGAAGATGGAGAAATGGTATGGAGGCGGTGAAAATTTTAGGAGAATGATGGTAGCCTGCATGTGCAAAGATTTTGGGCCGGCCGTTACTGTGAACGGGGCATTTGTCCCCTGGAATGTGCACCTTGCCTCCTGGGCGCAGCATATGCCAGCAATATTTTTTGGATCTCTGGATATTTTACAAGACATACACTCGGTAATCAATATGGCAATTCTATTCTTTGGCATGGATTCGAAATTTATTTCTTTATTTTGGCTGTGAATAGTAAATGAAAATAAATTGCCAAGTTCAAGTAAGCTAGTTATATGGATTGTAACTCTTGTTCATATGCTGTAGCTGGATGTATTTTCTATACAGCTGGCTTCTAATGTGAAATTCAATCTTCTAACTACTTAAAATAAATATTGAAATGAATAAATCATAGATTGTTATCTACCATCGCACCATCCATACTCTACTACTCTACTGCTCTGGATCTGCTGTAGGCCATCGTGGTCAAGGTCTATGAAATCACCCACTGTGAACCATACTCAACTCTGGTCTCTGTGTTATACTAGCAATTGGAAATCATGGGTCTGGTTTTATGGCGGACTAACTTGAGTGTGAAGGCAACTTTCTTGAACCCCTTGATCGGAGAGTTTTCTATACCCTGCACCTCCACCTGCTTGTAGTCATCATAGTATGCTCTCTCTAACTTTTTTTAAGAACTTATGATCTCTGGGGAGCTTCCGTAGTTTTCTGGTGGAGAGAAAATTGCAATCGCCGGCTGCTCGTATTTCTTCTCGTCTTCTCGGAGTTCTTGAAATGATTCGTCATCATCTTCGTTCTCTGATTCTTCTCTGGCTGTTGAATTCATGCTTTTGGCAAGTTTTGGGTTTTTTTTTATCGCAGTGTGAGAAATAGATCCCGAATCTCGCGATAGTTTGGGAAGCAGTTCTCCAGGAGAAGGGAGATCGCCAGGCGGATGTTTTCTCGTTTTATTAAAGTTGCGGCAGCATTTCGAAAGTTTGTGGAGATGATATCGGATTTTTATTTCTTACATTTAACATTAGCCCCAGGGTATCTTTTTCATGTCCGATTCTATATCAGCTTACTTGCGTTTGTCCTCGCCAGCGAGTGTAAACACCATGCGGCTGCCTCTGTATTCTTCTGCGACTTCTGCATGATGCAGACCAATGTGAACATTGGGTAGCTTAGTTTTATCTTCGAACTGGCGGGCTTTGTCAAGTTTGATATATTCATGGGAGCCATTGTGGAGCCCGCGAGTTGGCTGTGTTCCTGTTTTCAGGTTTGTCGACGTTTGGATGCCCGTTTTCCACTCTGAGCTGGAGAAGGTGAGGCGATAATTATAGAATGAACGGAATATTTGCCTTACCAGATGAAGCCATTGCACATGCCTGGACAAGAAACTGAATTGCTTTTCAGCCGTCAAGAACAGCGCTGCCATTAATTTCATGCTGGACTGGAGAGTATGGGCCACGAGCGCAGCGAACCGACTGCGCAAACAACCTGGCCGCAGCAACAAACCATTCAGCTGCTGTGATGTTTTCAGAATGCGCAAATTTAGATTTGTCATAATGGACGCAGGAGCTTTGGCTTAATATGCTTCTCCTTGAGCCAGCAGCGGAGGACAATGGGAAGCAAGATGGCGCCTCTGGCTAACTCTTGCATCCGCCAAGAATCAAGTCGTCACGGAGGCGAAAATGGTATCGTGCGAAAAGCTTTATTCGCTTCATCGGAG
Organism: Trichoderma evansii; assembly: GCF_050947405.1. Lineage (NCBI taxonomy): Eukaryota > Fungi > Ascomycota > Sordariomycetes > Hypocreales > Hypocreaceae > Trichoderma > Trichoderma evansii. The sequence continues at coordinate 8,133 of NW_028145202.1, forward strand.
CCAGACCCCGTGAAAATAATAAAAACGACAATGCATTTTCCACGATTATGTTATTCAGACAATTCACAATAGTAATAATCCATATATCATCCATTAGCAATCCATTATCTGAAGAAACTATACTACATGCAGGCTAATTGCCATCATGATGGACATCGCAATATCTTCATCCTCTTCACCATTGTCCTCTTCCTGTGCTTGAATCTCTTCTTCTGAACACCGCCCATATCGACGTCGGTGGTGGGAGCCGTGGTAGCTTGAGCGACGGGAGTAGGAGGAGTAGTGGTGGTAGGAGCAGCAGTAATAGCAGTAATAGCAGTAATAGCAGTAATAGCAGTAATAGCAGTAATAGCAGTAATAGCAGTAATAGCAGTAATAGCAGTAGAGGCAGTAGAAATCAATTTACCTGTGGACACTGGGTACTGCTCTTTGGTCTGTATCTCTCGGGCAAGCCTCTCAATAGAACAAATTTGGCTGATTTTTACCTGCCCAAGTAAACATGGCGGTGTGCTCATTAAGCATATCTGCTGGTTTAGGCATGCGCAAGGTAGGCTATTGCCGCGTAAATGTGATAGAAAAGTGACTGCAGAAGCAGTGATTACGTTATGCAGCATGCACGAGGACGACACAATCTCTACTTTCCTCTCCTCGTAGCTCGAACGGCTCCTCTCTCAACACCACGATGTCGATTTATTCTTCCGTCATTTCATCACACAATACATCGCGTGTGTCGGACCTCTCAACTTGTTTTCTTCTTTTCCTTGTACGATTCCCACGTTACTCTACGCGGTGCGCGTGCACTACTACATTTTTTCACCGTATGTTCCACGCCGCAGATCCCCATTGGTATACTCACTAATCATTACGGAAATAGATGTCCGAAAACGCAAGAATCGCCTTGGAGATCGTGAAACAACAAAATATCACCTTGTATGGGTCTTACAAAATTTCATTTTTTCGCCGTATGTTCCACACTATAGATACCGATTGGTATACTCATTATGATAGAAATAGATGACGAACAGAGGTGACCAAGTCACCAAATTTGTGTCGACAATGATGCAATTCTTCGACGGGCTTCAGGCCAAACCTGGTTCTGGTGGTTCTGATGGCGGTCGCCCTCCACCCGGCCCCCCAGTATGTTATAAGACAACTTGATTTTTGCATTATGAAACTAACATTGGAATAGAGCGTGTGGGTGGCTGTGACTGATGGGATGCCCGCTGTGATATTGGAAAAGGAGATGGGCGAGATTGGAGAAGATGTTTCCAATCCGGAAGAACAGAGAACCTTGGGGGGTTATTTTAAGTGAGCATGATTAGTATACTGGTGATTGGTGATGGGATATGGGAACTTCGCTAAGGTTAACGGCGTGAGAACGGGAAATAACTTTGCTTTATTTATGGGATTGGGAATGGGATTGGGAATGGGAACGGAATGGGAATGGAATGGAGCTGAATTTGCAATGGGATATGGGATCTTTATTATTCATACTTCAGTTTCACATTGGGACAGAGGACAAGCTCTGTTGGTTTTACGGGACGGCATTCTACTGCCTCAGATACTCTTGCTACACTCTCAGTTTTAACACTACTAATAACACTGGCTTTATTATGATCTGGACCAGCTGGCACACTTAGTAAACTGTCATATCCAACAGTAGAGGCAGTAGAGGCAGTAGAGGCAGTAGAGGCAGTAGAGGCAGTAGAGGCAGTAGAGGCAGTAGAGGCAGTAAAGATAGTAGAGACAGTAGAAGTATATATATACGTCTAGGGCCACAGTCGTTCTTCATTCGGCCTATGTCAATACTATCTTCCGCATAATTGATTAAATTGACATCTTTCCATCTTACTTCTCTTTCTTCTCTCCAGGCTTCATGCCCCTTGAAGAGGATCCTCGCCTCCTTCAACAACATACCCTCCCTCTTCTCCTTTTTTTCCCCTTCCTTCGCCCAATCTTCTCCCCAATCCGTTTCTTCTTCTTCTTCTTCTTCTTCTTCTTCTCCTCCTCCTTCTTGCATCTCCACGTCCATGGCCTCCCTAGAGGCAGGGACGGGAGTGGGGGCAGAGGCAGGAAACGAGCAGCGGGGGGCTGTCGCTCTGCCATGAGTGCTCGTATGGCAGCTATGCGTTCTCCCCGTGTCTGCGGCCTATTCGGGTTGGGAAAAATCGGTGAGAAGTAGGTGGCTGTGACTGAAAATATTTATTAACATATGATAATCACGGTTGTGAAAACATGACATGGAACTTACCAGGAGGAGCGCTGCCATCTCCAGCATTTCCATCTCCAGCATTTCCATCTCCAACATCGTCAGCCTCTTCCTCAGGGAGCTCAGCAAGCTTCCGTCGCTTCCGTGTCTTTGGTGCAACGGCCTTGCGTTGATTGCGTTTAGAGCTGGCTAGAAATATTTATTAATACATGGGAATCGCGGTTGTGAAAACATTGGAACTTACTAAGAGGAGCCCAACAGACAACTCATTACTGCCAGTTGTTGCCAGATGTCAGCCTAAGCGGCAAAAACACATAGAAGTTTTCCCTCAAGCACAAACGGCGGTAAAAACAAAACTTCAATGCTGTACTGTTGCATCCACCGCTTTCAAACTTTTCTACTCCCCTCTGATAAAATCCTTCTTCCTCTCCTTCTTCCTTTCCTCCTCTTCCTCCTCCTTCTTCTTCCAACTCCCTCATTGATCAGCTCAATCTTGCAAGATGGAGCTACAACTACCGTTACGCCGGCAGAACATCAGCGAATTCTTGAGTAATCTCTCCGGTATGTCGCAAGCAGAACGAGAGCTGCGACGACGACGTGCTACCTCTATTGCCGATGCGAATCGCGTACAGGAAATCACTTCTGCAACCTCTCAGCGCAGCGTCAAGCGCCGACGCACCTCTGCATCTCCAATATCCATCTCGTCCACTCCTCCCCGGCAAGCATCTCGCAAGATCAAAAGTGAACGCGACAAGCTCTTCGATGCTATTGAGGCTGGAGACGACTATCCTGCAGAGCCGATGACGATCAAGAGCGTGGACGACCTGAATGAAGTGCAGTTGAAGAAGTGTTATGAGATTCTACACGCTTGTGGTTGTGCGACGGATCCTAATGCCAGTCTGACCAAGACGAGACAGAGCATCGATGGGTTTTTCGATGCAGTGTTTAATGAGTGGTCCAGTCGCAAGGCTGGGAACTTGCTTCGATCGGAGCTGGATTTCTTGGTTGAAGCAGAGGTTTTGGCGGGAAAGCTGTGTGGTAAGTGAAGATTTTACTTCATATTCAATACTTGTCTGCTAATATAGAGTATAGTGAAACCTCAAGAACATACCAAAGTAACCGACTGCGATGCCGGAACCCTTTGCAAGGCCTCTGTTTCCGCAGTTGCAACATACTGCAACAATCCGGCCATGTTCAAACTAGAGTTTTCGACTGTTGATGAGCTCTCTGGCCAGCCCGAAGCAATTTGCCCCATGGCCCGAGGAGACATTAGGTGGGTAGACAAGGATTGGGTGCAAGATCTGCGCAAGAGCCTTCAGGCCAAAATCATTGCCAAGATTCACAAGCATAACAAACACCTCGCAATCTGGCAGGCTCGCAAGCTCATAGTCGAATGGGCTAAAGGAAGCTTGTCGATGGGGGAGGATGTAAGTAAGATGGGCTTCTTGAAACGGGAGACTGCCGATGTCGCGCTTATTGGATTGGGAGGACAGGCCGAACGAAATTAGCTGGCAAGATATCTTTTCAAGGGGTTTTATTTTCACATTGGCGTTACATATGCTATGAAAGGGGAAGAATCTGAGATATTCTAGCTACTGGGTTACGGACATGGGCCTTGGGAATCACGGGCTTTGCGGGAATGGATACTGGTAGGGAAATTGGTGCAGGTTAGCAGATGCAAATTCGACGCAGCCTATTTTCGTTATTATCGTACCGCTATATCTTAGCAATCATTTCTTAATCTATTCATCATCTGCTTCGATAATACTCTCATATATCTGACATCAATCCAAACATGGCTCCATGGCGACATAGTCGTTAGTCGTCCCTCTTCATCCAAGGTTGACACGCTTCGAAAAACCTCTCATGCACCTCCCTAGCTCCTGATCTATCCAACAACTCCTGAAAAACTCCATTTTCATCTATACGCTTCACAAACTTTAGTGTCCCCGCCCAGATGAAATCAGCGTAGCTTATGTCCTTGCCCAAGAAAAAGGGACCTTCAGCCTGTTTTTCCTTCAATATATTGGTAAGCTCGTCCAAGGGCGGTTGAGCTTGGGCCCAAGATTTCTCGCCACCAAGCTGGCGCTCGTATTCGTCGATGGGCATTCCAAGCGCTTTAGTCCATTGGCCAACCCAGAAGTCATAGCTCTTTTCGCTGAGGACGGTTTGGGAAAACTTGTAAAAGAGATTGGGACGCATGCCGTGGCAGCATTTTTTAACAAGACCGTCTACTCTGTCGACGATGGGTAAATCAAGGTGAACAGTAGGAGATGGATATTTCTGCTCGATAGCCCTTGCAATCTTTACGGAATCCATGATGTATGTTCCGTCAGGGAACTGAACTACCGGGATTGTGTATGGCTTTATGCCCTCTCCATCATTAGGCGGGATGCTATCATAAACGTTAGCTTGTCTCCGACGAACCTCACGATTTGACAGTAAAAAGGATTGTACTGTGGACTAAATCTCGGCGCAATCTCTGGGTAGTGAAGCTATCCAAGATTATTAGCTGCAGATATCGGAAAAGAAGAGCATCGAGATAGATTGGCATCAAGTGCTTACCCATTCCGTCTTATAGTCCAGACCCTTGTAATTCAAGAGCATGCGCGCTTTATTAAGTCGTTAGTTATTGTAATACTCAAAACGCAAGCGGTTTAGGCATTTATGTCGAGATGTATGGCAATTGGGCACAAGTATTACAAGTACCGTTACATGTACTCACTCTTCCACGGATTCCAAGACCACGAGGTACCTGGCTTTTGACTGGCCAGATCAAACAAGGTTATTTGTTCAGAACCCATAGTTGCCGTTATTTCACAAAAGAGCAAGACGAAGGGGAATTTAAAAGGAATTACGAAGAGAAAAAAGAGAGCAAAACCCATGTTCTTGCAACAACTGGGCTGAGATGTTTTATAGACAGCCTAATACATTATGCTTAGCTAACAAGGGCGTCACTCCTACGAGCCAATCTGTCCAAGCGGCTCGCATAAAAGTGCCTAAATAGGAAGAGCTACCTAACTTCATTTTGCTGCTCAAATTCCGCACGTGCAATGCGCAGGCTTTCAAGTGGTATAAAATAGAAGAGAGAGGGCAAAGGAAAGATCTTATAGTACGGTCTGATCAAAGCGCGAATAGCCAAAGGGAATGCCCCATAAGTGCTCTTATTTGATTAGTAGGTAGTTTGGAGGTAGGAGTAAAGAGACGGGTGCGTAGGTAAGCACTTTAGTATGGCAGCTATCCGCCTCGTACAAAGCTCGTGTATGTAAAAACTCCTCCCTGTATCGAATCTATCTTATCTTATCTACTGATTGCCCGTTTTCCCTTGTCAAAGCTCTTTTTCTCAGAGTCTGCGGCCAGGCCCGGCCATTGCAGTGGGGAAAACCCGGCTCTAGAGCCCCTATGTCTAGCTTACCCGCAGCCTAGCAGCCTTGGATATGCGTGGTGTCGCGTGCTCGTTCCAGGAACTATTTGTTTGCGTGTCATGCTAGCGAGAGAACGTGGATTTTTGACGATGGGGCGTAAAGCCACTTGAAGGAATGGCCCTTCATGGCAGCCCGCCCTTCTCCCCACAAATCCTCGCTGCTGTTGCTGCATCTTCGACTCCTGAGGGTGGCATGGGATACGCGGCATCGGTTATAGGGTCCAGAGTCAGCCTTAAGTTTGCTACACACATGTTGGAGTAATTAAGGAGATGAAAATCGCATGCTAATGCGTAACTGATATTAACATGTACTGCCTAATTGGTCACAGGAAACATCGCCAAGAAATCTAAATGCGCAATTCCAATAGTCTCCCCGCATGAGTGCGCGGGTCCTCTGTCTCAGCTATTATAACTTGAGTCTTTAAGTGAAGTAGCGATTTTTTGGACTATAAAATTACGAGTAATGAGCATTGCTTTATATCAATTTTCTACCCTTTATTACTAACTAAAAACCCAAGGTAGATATATAGAATAACAGGAAACCCCCCCAAGGATCTGGTTCTATGTATACACAAAACTGGCAGGCCGCGCCATTCTATTGCTTCAGCCCATCACAAGGCTTCCTGCGCCAAGAGATCGACGCCGTTTTAACCGTTCATCCCCCGTCCAAGACATTAATTAAGCGTCTGACTGACCGGTGTGTATTCGCAAGCAAACTCCACCCGAGACAAAACCCCACCAATCCTTTCGGTCTACTGAACAATAGTACTAATAGGCAGGCTGAGGGTTTGTTCTCAAAAACGCCGATATCCCACCCCTTTCATAGAAATTACAAGACGACAACGCCACGCTGGATGTGAGCCGTCTCATTGATAAGAGGCATGCAGCCAAACAACTGGGTCAGGTCGTTTAAGCATTTGCTTCGGGCCTCCAAGTGGCCAGGCTTCCTGCTGATGCCCACGGCAGGCTCGTAGCTGACATACCTATCACGACCGGTGACGAGAAGAGGCCCCGTGCCAGTAAGATACGAAGCGACATAATTGAGAGCAATGTCTTCGCAGTTGAAGTGGTCATCGACATATTTACGGACCTTTTCCATAACCGTGTTATTGGAAGAGTAATAATCGAGGAAAGACATGTGTGAGAAGCACAAGTTTGTTATAATCATGGAGTAAACATCCTGACCAGCATCCTTGGAGCAAAAGCCATAGTTCCAGTTGCCTTCGGCGTCCGAGTTTGAGCAACGCGGCATGGCTCCCGTCAATCGAAACTGACCAAACTTGCGCCAGCTCTGGAAGGCAAACTCAAGGTCCTGGGGCTTATAGTATACGTCGTCGTCCGAAAGCAGAACTGCCTTGGTCTTGAAGTCCGGATCCGGCAGCAGCTTCATATTCAGACTATTGCGCTCCGACACCCTGTATCGCACAGGGACGCCCTTTTCAGACTTGAAGTTGCCCGGGGGCTTCTCCTCGAGGTTGTTCCAGATAATGACAATCTCGTGCAGCGAGGGGATCTTCTCGGCCAACAAGACACGTAGCGTGTCGTCAAGCTCCTTGGGTCGCTTATAAGTCTGCATCGCAATTCTGTTGAACGCGAACAATGGTTAGCAAATCGATTGGCCACGGCAGATGCCAAGGTGCGCAATGACGCATCACGGTCGCACCAGTGCTCCCCGCAACTTACGTGAACTTGTCTCCCATCAATTTGTCATATTTCTCTCGCGCCGTCTTCCACTCCTTGATGGTGTCGGTATAGTTCTTGGGATCGCAATGCCCATAGTGGACTTTCTCGTGCGATCCCAAGCCCGGAATTTTCGACATGTCAAGATCGGGAAGCTTCATGTCCGGCAGCTTCAAGTCGTCGAGATGCGCCGGCGGCCCGAGTCGGACGAGAATGACAATGACACTGGCCAGCACAGCGGCCATGGCCACAATGGTCACGACGCGTCGAGCCAGCAGGGCCCTCAGGCCGGCAATATACTTGGCCACCATGGTAGGCGAAATATTGATACCAACGAGCGACAAGAATTGAATATGCTACGTCGAGAAGTCGGATATGAAGGCTTCGTCTGATGCGCTGCGAACCTAAAGGGGGCAGTCTCAGGAGAATCACGTGATATTGCCTTTGGTTTTCTGCCGCGATCAGCGGCCCACGTGTTTGCCTCTTGGCATTTTCGACGCAAACAGAGATGTGATGAAAGTCTAAGCTGCAATTTGGCTCTACATGGTTGCCTGTTCACCCAGTGCAAGCTCCGGAGCACTGCTCTGAACAATGGTAGAAACTGTAAGACAAAGTTGTAAAAAACTTGGAGTATCATGCAAGGAGAGGCGCATTGGCCACAGATTAAAGAACGTGTCTTGGAACAGGTACAATGTTTGCCTGTGATAGTGTCCAACCAATGGCAGCGATGCATCAACTCGAGCTAGTTCATACTAGTTTACAGTATTTGGAACAGGTAAAAATGGAATACGGAGCAGCATCTGCCAAATAAACGGGCTATATCCACCTACATAAGAAGCCATATGGAGCAGCAGGCGGTAGGTGCCTAATAGCACAGTATTTATTCCTACTGTTACTTCTAATACTACAGTACCACTCCTATGCTTGAAGCCAAGGAGAGGGTATATTGCTGGCTGTCTTGGCCACTCAGAAGCGAGATTTACTGCCCTCAAGGCCGATGCTAAACATATTCTGCATGATACACTACTGCAATCCTCACGTCGGCAACGAAGCCCATTCTGTGAGTAGCGCATCCAAAAATCCCACTAGGTGGAGCTTTGCCCAGAGAATGCTGGGGCTATTTTGGCCGCATCAGCATGTGAAGAAAATACAGTTTTAGTAGCTGATTCTAGCGCACAGCTCAATTACTCCGTACTGTACTCTCCGTCTATACTGCCAGAGCACAGTCAGATTCTCCATCCTTATGACCGGGGAATATGTTCTCGAATCGTTGAAACGCCGCTCGCGGGGCAACTTTTGCCGCATCGTTCCACCGGCAGCATTGAACACAGTGCTTGGATGAGAATCAAGGGTTGGAAGGGAAGAGAAACAGGATTGGCTGGCTGGAAAAGGAAAAAAAATGCCCACGATAGTAGCCTCGGTCATCAGTGTCGCACGACACATTATAGATATCGTCTTGATGCAGAAAAAAAAGTGCATGGTTCTAATGAGCAATCAGTGTCTCCATTCGCAATGCCACCCTCCAGAAGAACCTCGCGATACGCCCGGATACGCGCGGATACGCGCCGAGGCTATGGAATCCGCAGCTGGCTTGAGTATCGCTTCGCTCGTATCTGTACCTACCTACTCACGCCTAGTAGCCTCCGGTTGTCTGGAAGAGATGAGATTCCGCCACATATTCCGAGATGAAAAACGGGGATGAGAGGCGGGCTAGTAAAGAATTAGAAAGGACGCGGGCTGCTTCCACGTGTAAATCTATCAGATACCTCAGCAAAAGCGAGCACCGAAGCCCTGCGAACTGCTAGCTTCCGAAGAATGTGACAAGGACCCCCGTTCAAACCCTTTCGTTCCCTGCATCGCATAGGGCTTGGAGCCCACTTGCCTTATGGGGAATCTTATTTGTGCAAGGAGTCGTACGATGGCCCGCGTATAGACACAGCGCTGGATCTCCTTGTATTAGACTCGGCTTCGATTAACATTAGAAAGAGAGATTGCAGTGAATTTTGACTGCAGCCAAGTCAAGGACTAACAAGATCCTGGACAAGCCAGCCACGGAATGTGGGCGGAGCAAGACCTTTACGCGGAGTAGCGATGAATTTGGAACTAACTGCGTTCTTGTTCCTGCAGCAATGGACCTTTGTAGCTGCAGCTGCGACGCTCGTCTAGGAAGGCGTCATTGTTCTTGCTGTGCTATTCTTCTTGACATGCCCCATATTTGTGAGGATAAGGGGAATAGGGCGTACTCGTGCTGGATGGCGATGGTGGCTAGCGATTGTGGCTGGCAGCAAAAGCTTGTTGAACCGTGTATGTCGCGTAATCGAGCCTCTGGGGCATCGTGAGGAGAGAGCTAACAGTATTATTAGATAATAAGCTCAGGACATTCGCTACTCAAACTGACATTTGTCAGTTGAAGGGACCCCGTAAGTAGTTTGCTCCACGTCAGCAATAAGGCGTCGCAATGTCCGTAGAGTAGGAATGAAGCAAAACACACGGAGTAGTCTCCGTGGCTCGTTTCGTTTCTGCCATGAGGGCTGTTAAGCTGAAACCTGAGATGGAGCGGTGTGCCCGCTGCCAGACGCCCTTGAGCTCATGCTACTGTAACAGCGGAGAAGCGAAGAGAGGCGAATGGTGCAAAATTACTGTTTTATCCGGAAGAATAAGAGTATCGACAAAAAGCCTCCAGCTTTTAGGCGTAGCAGGTAGCCGCGGTACTGCCGGTGGGTGTACTTGGTACCGAGAAAAAAACTGAGACTGCAGCCGTAGCGACAACAAACACTTTCATCACGACAACCTCCTCGGAGTCTCGGACACAGCCCGCAGCTGTCACTTCGCCGAAAAGCCTTAGCTTGACGGTGGCTGCGTCTTAAAATTACCACCATGCCGTTGCATCCCGCCTTTGGCTTGTGAATTCTGCAACGGGGCTTTGCGCCGGCCGCAGGCCTGACTGACGACTTGCCTCGATCGGTCCAAGGGCCGGAGCCCGATCTTTGAAAGCGCGACGCCAATCATGCGATTTGCATTTTTAGCCCGAGCCCCGTCCCCTGACTTGGCCTCTTTGTCTCGAGCTGGAGCCAAGCTTCTGGAAAGACGGCGCCAGGTCTGCGCTAGCAAGACGAACGATACGAACAAAGGCCGAGTATAGTACCTTTGATGGGACTGCAACCCTCCATCTTCGGTTTTCATGTATGTGGGCGGATCCTGGCGAAAAGAGGAAGCACGGCACGCACACAACAAAGCACCGATACCGTACACTGATACTGTACACACTATACGCTGATAGTGCTGCTTTCATTGCTTGTACGCGTGGGGGGTCTTGGCTACCGTTCCGTTCCTCGGCCAGAACAGCGGCGCTTCAGCCGCACTCCACGGACTTGAAGCCTAGCTCGGCCGTCGTTTCCAGTTTGGCTGAGACTGGCTCAGGGCGCTGGATTTGCTTGGCCTCCCCCCTTTCGCTCTCCCTGTGGCACAGCTAATGAAAATGTGAATAGTAATACCGTAATGCTCCTACAAGCACTGATCCGAAGGCCTTGTTGCAAGCTCCGTAACCGTTGCTAGCATGTCTTTCAAAACCAATCTCGCGCAACCGGAACCGATCCGGCATAAACCAATCAGGGCCGCTTGCTGCTACGGTTCTCGCAGTGGGGCCGCCCCGTTGCTATGTATACAATGCCTGCTGTTTGGAGTGATTTGTCGAGGCACAGAAAATGTGACAACAGGTACTAGCAGGGACTTGCGTCTGCAGCCTTCATGCCTGTCATGCCCTATGATTGGATCTAGCGGGCCCTTCGCCACATCAGGTTCCTGAGTCGTGAGCGAAGAAGGAGCTTTCTTTCAAGTCAGCGCCTCAACGCCAAGTTAGTGGCGGCCCCGCCGCTTGACTCTCAGGAAAGCATGGCATGCAATCTAATACGCTCGTTCTGTCAACAATGGCGTCTAGTGCCCTCAGCTTGTTTGCCTATTACATCCCCGTAGGTATATCCGGGTGAAAGCGTTGCTTGAGAGGTCGTCGGTTGGTGGGGAAGTCTTGCATACGATCGCCCCCATGGTCACCACAGCTATCCCTAATACTGGGACCTCAGCCACCCTCTGATAACTTTTCTCTCTCTCTCTCTCTAATAACTACTATTCTCCCATCGTAACTGTGGCTTTCATCGTCAAAAGTCTCCGAAGTGAAGATTTTTGTTCTGGCTTTCAATCATCTCCATTCTTTCTCACCAGACATCTCTCGTCACTTACATGTCTTTGCTGGTATCTTTCCGTTTTATTTTTACATCTTCTCGGTTGAACTCCTAAATACTCGTGTGAAGTACCTATTCCCATCGACTGCGGATCCATAAAGTCTACAATCTGTACTTTTACGCTCGAATTTCGAACGGTTCTACGAACAATATTCTTGTATGGCGCTACTATTTACGACTTGGTCATCGGTCTAGTATACTTCGACAATAGCAATCCAATAGCCAATAGCCATGAATCTATGGCTATTGGCCCTCGCGGCTCTGGCAGCCGTGCCAAAAGTGTTGGGTCAGGATGCTAGCTCGGCCGCCCTCCAAGCCGTGGCTGAGATGCCTCCATGTGCTGTACGTGCTTTTCGTGGAGGACCTTTCTATACATAGCTTCATCTACTAACTTTTGTATTACAGCGCGAGTGTCTCGTGACGTCGATTAACGAGTCACATTGCGACTTGACAAATACAACTTGCGTATGCACAAATCCTGTGCTGCAAGAGACTATGCAGGCATGCGTCTTACAGAGCTGCACCATCAAACAAGCTTTGTGTAAGTACTGTAGAGAAGCCAAAGGCATTAGATATGTGCAGTAATTCCTAACAATTGCTTATAGCAACGATGAATTTAACAGCTGTAGGCTGTGGTCGGCCTATCAGAGATCGATCTCGAGCATATATTATCCTTAACGACGCATTCGGCACCACCTCTGGTCTTTTTATGCTTCAACGGATTGCCTACAAAATCTGGTCCAAGGTAGGCCTGGGTGGCGATGATTTGATGGCCGCTGCCACCGTTATAGTTGGAATCCCAAGTACTGTTATCAGCGCCTATTATGTGTCAGACCACGGCCTGGGTCGCGATATCTGGACCTTAACGCCCTCGCAGATCACCAATTTCGGCCTTTACTTCTGGATTATGGAGATTCTCTACTTCATTGAAGTCTCCATGCTTAAGCTTTCCCTCTTGCTTTTCTATATCCGCATCTTCCCGGGCAAAACAGTACGTAACATTCTTTGGGCCACATTCGCAGCCTGCACAGCATTTGGTCTCTCCTTCGCCTTGGTTGCCGTATTCCAATGTACGCCGGTTAAATTTTACTGGGAAAAATGGGACGGAGAGCACAGTGGCACGTGTCTAAACATCAATTCTCTTGCCTGGTCAAATGCGGCAATCAGCATAGCGATCGATATCTGGGTGTTGGCCATTCCCCTATGGCAGCTTAAAAGCCTCAACTTGGACTGGAGACGCAAGGTTGGTGTCGGAATGATGTTTTGCGTTGGTGCTTTGTAAGTTTCGCTTCCCCCTTTTTAGAAACCTGTTTGCTGACCAAATTACCAGCGTTACCGTTGTCAGTATCCTGCGCCTGAGGTCTCTTATTAAATTCGGCTCCGACAGTCTTAATCCTACGTGGGACTTCTTTGACGTCAGCATCTGGTCCGTCGTGGAGATTAATATCGGTCTTGTATGCGTTTGCTTGCCATCTTTCCGCGTCCTGCTTGTTAAACTATTCCCCAAGCTGCAAGGAACAACGGAGCGGTATGGCAGGAGCTCACGGCGCAATCGATCGTCAAATAAACGATCGAGCCGTCTTCCTTTGGGGCATAGTGCCGGATCACAGGTGGATAGATCACAATCGCATCCTAATATCGGGCCTAATCGGATCGCCTATCAAAGATCATACACAGTCGAATATGGAGATACCGATGAGGTTCAACTTGTATCGATACACGATAAACAGAGCGCCAAGTCAGATGCCAGATCGGACATCTCATGACGAGGCATGATTTTGTCTGATTGGATTCTTTATCTCTCTTTCCTTATTTTCTTTTGTCTCTTTATATACTCGGCCTTCATTGGGAATAAACAAAAACTAGGATCTAAGATCGAAGAATACCTATCTGGTTCGTCCACGTACCATGCGTGTCATGGTTTCTGGCATTGATTATCTGGAGTTTGGATTAATAAAAGGCGAAAATTAACGATTTAATGATATAATAACAAGGGTGCTGTTGGACAGCGCTGACAGAGAGGATTCAAAGTTTCACTCTATGTATGTACATATACGAATATGAGCTCATATACGAGCCAGTTTTTTTCGGCTAAAATCTTCGATGTACGATGAAACAGAGGGATAGTAGTAGATAGCTTTACTACCATTGCCTTGTTATTTACTATCATATTCTAAATTTCTAGCTCTTATCGGCAAATCCATACACGTTTACTGTCGTTTTGCTTCTCAACACGATCAAGGAATCTCACTAAGGGTTCAACTGACTCGTATGATCGATCATCAGAGCTAGCCGTGGATCGCGCGTACACCATGTGGATGCTGAAGCTTCTCCATCTTCAGCCGCAGTTTTCAGGTGGGCCTGAAGATGAATATGCTGGAACGCTTGGATAAATCAATTGCCGGTGCCTGAGCAAGAGAAGAACACGAAAACAAGGGACCCCAAATTGGGGATACACGCACAATGGGAATGAGAACATTGAAGCTATAAAAGAGTTATCTGGAGGATAAAGTAGAAGCAGACGTAAAAACCCACCCATTTAAATGTAATAGCTCTTAAAGCAAAATATAGTGTGCCTAAAGATATCAAAGTCAGTGCTGAAGGCTATAAAATTCTCTATTTATTTTCTCCCCACTTGCCTGAGTAGCATACTGTATTGGATGAATATTATGTGTCGCCGATTGGTACATGGTACACTCGACGTCATTTACAAGACATTTTCGCTCTTGGTTGCACATTGATGTCGATCTCGGAATAGTTTTGCTGCTAAAACAGCGGAAGAGTGACACAAAAGTTGGAGGGTATATGGAAACAAGCTGCGTCTCTTTCATTGCTCGGCGGCCATTAAATAAATAGGTATGTAGCTAATTTTAGTAGGAAATATATTTTCGCTCAAGCCGTCCTAGTGCTGCCAATCTTGTCCTCCCAATCCGTGTTGATGTCACGATAATCCTCTGCGCCATAGGGGCTCGTCGCCTCTGTGAGCAGCCCTCTAGGCTTACGGCGAGGATTCAGACCGAGGTCTTTCTGTAGCATATCAAGGTAGTAGACAGCGTCGAAAATGAATGACGGGGCCTTTGTCTCAGTAGGGTAGCGCCATTTGAGAAAGCGGTTGTGCAACATCGTCTCGTATCGCAGCTTGCTCATAGCCTTGGCATCGCCTACAGATCGAGCAGGATCCTGTGCAAGGAGGCCACCAAAGTAAGCGCCAATCCACAGGCCTTGGATATGCGCAGTAAGTGTATTGCTAAAGTTGCTGACGAAGCCGCAAAATGCCACATCGCGAGAGCTGAGAAAGCGTTCTGATGGAGGGACGAGGAAGTGATACAGCATATAAGGTGTCTGTGGCGTATATGGTGTCACAGTTTCCTTGCTCGATATTCCCTTTTGATTTGTCAAGGGAACATAGTTCTCGTTCCAGATTGGCTGGTCTTTTAGCCTGGGGTAACGCTTGGCGATCTCGTTATCCGCTTTTTTGATGAGATCCTGCTGATTCGCAAGATCTTCCGCTGGCGCGTCTGTGTCGATGTCATGTGGTATCCCAAGTTCATTTTCGATGCCCTCGGGTAAGAATTTGATTGGAGGACTGTTCTTCCAACCTGTATTGGAGATTAGAGCATCCGAGTCAAAGGAGGAGCCATCGGAAAGATGAACCTTGCCCTGGCTGAGATGGTCAATCTCGCCGATATGAATCTTAATCTTGCCGCTGCGAACGAGTTCTAAAACGTCACTGTCGTAATTGAGAATACTAAAGCTGGTTGCGGTGAACATGGCTGGCATCCAAGGTTTCAGTTTTGCTGTCTCAGGGTGCGAGTCATATCCTACGAGAGTCAAGACATCGCCTCCGAGGATTGCCCAAAATGCATTGACAATAAGGCGGCCGATAAAAGTGCCGTGAAGGAAGCGCTGAATGTTGGTGTAGCCAGCAGCATCGCCGTAGATACATGGACTGAACCATGTAAGGAAGCGCATATCTATATGTCATAGGTTAGACTTTTATAAGGCACCATAGAAGCGGAGAATACATGTGCTGGGCTTTACGCACTCGCAAGCTTTTCGATCCATTTCTTGAATGGAGTCACATATGATGGTGAAATCCAGCACGGACCATGGCCAGACGCTACAAGATTTCGAGTTAGCACTTTGATGTCTCTTTTTCTCGTGACGGGAATAAAGGAAAGAAATAAGGACCAACGAACATCGAATGACCCAATTCACTTGAACACCGGCGGTGGCATATGTGTAAGCGGCATCCCAGCCAAACTTTGTCGCGCCAAACACAGTAACCGCTTTGGACGTCTTGATAGTATCTCGATTCTGCTGAAAGTACTTGCTGTGAAAGACCTTGCCACCGAAACTTTCCTGGCCCTCAAAGTGAGGCATAAAGGGCTCTGAAGTTAGCCCGGTTGCGACAATGAAGCGCTTCGCAAAGACCTTGGACTCTTGGCCCTCATGATTGACGACGGTCAAGATCCATCCGCCCTTGGGCGTTTCTTGATGCTCGGCAACCGTAACCTTGGTTTGAAGACGGATTGCGCTTCCAAGATTGAACTTTTCCACGTATGCCTTGAGATACGTGTTTGTGACCTCTCCGGGAATGTACTGGCCTGGTTTGACGTCGAATAGTTTTGGGTCCATTGGGAAATCCGGATACTCGTATGTCCCCAACAGGTTGTTGCTCTTCAAGTCGGGATACAGTCGCTCATCGGCCCATGTACCGCCGACAGAGGATTGAGGGTCAAACACCACAAGCGAATCATCTGGGTGGACAGCGCGATATTGCTTCGCGGCGGCCAGTCCATACCATCCTAACATACATGGCGAATTAGCATCCCAAGTTCATTTTCAATTTTTGCGACATGCCAAGACACAAAAGAGAATAAAATAAAGGAAAGTAAGAAATAAACAAACAAAAAAGGTAAAGCGAGGAAGGGATTACTTACCGGCGCCGGCCACGGCGCAGTCGAATGTCTCCATCGTGGTATCAGTATCTCCAGCCACTGGAAGCTGAATTGATTTGCCGAAAACTTTTCTTTTTGTTTGAGCTTCCTTCTGGCTACCACCATGATGGGGAGCCGTGTTGATCAAATACTGAGCACTAGCAGTATGACAACCAGGATACGGGAGGGGGGTCTGTTACACTCCACCGGATAGTTCCCCTAAACCTTGGTTAAGGATTTCTCTAGTTACTAGTTCGGTTGTAGAGATGACAAGGTGTTGCACCCTACAACTAAGACACACGGCCGGATAGCCAACATGCAGATTGTTGACCCGCAAGTATATGCAGTTGCTCTTTGGGGCTAAAAAGCGGGAATTCTTCAACGCAATTTGAGATAGACAGTGGATAAATTGAGAGAGATCAGCAGATGAATTGAGCAATTTTATTCTACTCTAAGCTAACACCGGCTCTCGGGCTTGATTCAATTAAACACATGTAAGCTCTTTAGCAGCTGGAATGGAGAGGATTTGTAGGATCAGACATGAACTTTCTTTTTATGGAGACATGCGCGTAGAGTCCAAGTCATCCGCGCAAGTGGGCGGGGAGCAAAATAATACAGTAGAGCATTTTCTAACGGTCAGCACACCTGTACTAATACGCACATTGTCGTACCGGTTTTCCTGGCATGTTATCAAGTGCTTTTACTTAGATAACTTTATTTTAGTCTTATTAATTCTACTAAATTCTACTGCCTCTACCGTCTCTACCACTGTTGCTTCTATTGCTTCTACTTTATCCACTGGTTGACTCTTTTCTAGCTTTAGCGTTCTTATTCCCACCTGTGTGTGTATTTTCATCTTGCGCCTTGTCGTCGTTCTCAGACTGACTGCGGCCCCCTGCGCTAATAACGGTGGGGAGCTATCTGCAGATTGCCCACCATTAAACGGCCTGTTGCCGGGGTCAACAGGTTGATGGTACTCTCTAACGCCGGCTGGGTCGCATTGACCCTTACGGCAGATACAAACAGTACATTGAAGAGGCCTCGTTTTGGAATGACATGTAAGTACCCTGGCACAACGGTGATACCGAACCAACACTGTGCGATGAGAAGTGACGGTCCTATAGGATGCTAACTACTTTTATACAGAGAGGAGATTGGAAGGAGTGAAATATGACAATCTTGCTCTTCCGTCAGGCTGTGCTCTCTGTTGGTTGATTTGTTTGATTTGGTTGACGGTTTGCAAGTGGCAGAGGGGCTATATACGAAGGCTTAGACACTCCTTTGGAAGACTTTTACAAGCAAACATCTCATCATCAGACGATACATCATGCCAAGTCCTCCACCAGATCCGGCAGCACAGGCCGCAGCAGCTGCAGCTTTCCAACAATTCACAATCGAAGCGTGGACTCTCCTTGGTGTTGGGATCGCAGTCACTATCCTTAGGACAATCTCTCGCATTCGATATGCCGGCTTTCGAAGCCTAGGTGGTGACGATTATCTCGCATGGCTGGCCATTATCTTTTATTCAGCCGAGACATCTCTGGCTTACAGCGTTGGTCATGTAGCAAATGGTCTTGCAAACAACGGCATGACCGATGCTCAGCGAGCTGCGCTTTCGCCAGATAGCCCGGAGTTTCGATTAAGGTAGGTAATTATCAGGTAAAAGATGGCTTTATGCTCTCCTACTAATCTGTTCATTAGAGTCATAGGATCGAAGATACAACTTGCAGGGTGGTCGACGTACTCGACGCTCCTTTGGACACTCAAGGCGTCGTTGCTAGTGTTTTATATACGATTAACGGTATAACTACTGGGCCTGATAGCCGTTATCCTCTATCTGAATGAGCGTTTGCTGATATACCTTCATAGGAGGGCTTAGCTCGACATTATCGCATTCGAATCTACATTGGTTTTGCCTTTCTTGCAGTCAGCTATCTTGTTGTAGCTCTAAACCTTTACCTCTCATGTCGACCCTTTCAAAAGTTCTGGCAGATATTCCCAGATCCTGGAAGTTGGTACTCCTGATCGCAGAAACTTTGGATTTTGTATTGACTTGAGTTATAGATGTTTGCCAGCCCGCCATATCTAACCAGATTATTTGGGTTTACTGGGCGTTCAACGTAATGACCGATTTATACATTATATCAGTCCCACTGCCCATGCTATGGGGATCCAGTCTGAAGCCTCTAAAGAAGGCTGGACTCATGGTTCTCTTTAGTGGCGGTATTTTCGTCGTCGTGTGTGCCACCCTACGAAGTGTTCTGATCGTCCTGGTACGCCACCTATGCTCTCTGATACAAATACGTAAACTAACATCGCAATGTTTTAGGACACAGAGAATGGTGCACAATTAGCTGGATCTTGGGCTGTCCGAGAAACCTTCGTTGCCGTCGTTACAACCAACTTGCCCATGATATTTCCTCTCCTCAAAGGGTTATTTGGGCCCATCTTCGGATCCATCGCCGACTCAATACGCTCTACACAAAAATCTGAAGGGTTAACACCAAAAGGCATTGTCACCTTTGGAGGGAGTTCCAAGAGCTGGCGGGGCCGTGGACCGCCAACAGCAAATCCAATAACAAATTTTACAATGAATGAGAGCGAAGAGCGCATGGTCGAATCTGTCGGAATGCAGGACCTCAAAGCATGGAGCGATAACCGAGATGAAGACCAGGGACATGGATTGGAACCGGGTGAAGAGGGTAGGGGTATTCGCAAAGATGTTGAGATCAACATAGTGCATGAAGATCGGCCAAAGCGGACTACCTCAAAAGCCACAGATAACCGCGGATGAGCGTTCGAGAAGACCCTAGGGGGCGTTTCCATTCCCCGACAGCACCAATGCGGAGTGATACTAATCACTGATGATGCCGTTTTCTATATTACATTAAATCCCCCTTTTTAGACGCTATTAACGACTAGTCCTAACCGTTTACTGGATACGGGGTTGCAGATCATACACTACCGGTTGTTTTGAGGAGCGTTGACATCTCTGCTAGCGGATTATCTTCCGTCTACTTTAGCAAGCTATCGTGATAAAACATGCACTCGCCAGGGAAGGATTTTACATTGAAACGAATAGATAGATTCATGTTAATAGAAGACTGCTTTTTTTGGCGCGGGACGTTTTGGCGAAACTGGGCGAATCATACATACAAAGAATTACGTTGTGTCTTAGAACAGCTTGATAGTTGAAATGGAATTCTACATGCTAACTCAAGTCGCAACTAGCGTAGATGGTTGAGCAATAAAAAAAACAACTAAAAACGATTCATTACAATTCAGCCGCACCCTCATGATGTCTTCGATCAGTGATAGGACGCTGATGCATGCAAGCTCTAATAGTATAGTGCTCGTATACCCCTATCCTCTCATTTGACGGCCCATGGTAGCGTGCGCCCTATTGCTAAGACGGCACTCATTCATTACCAGTATACTTACAATGGAAATGATTTGCAATTGGCCTGTTAGGGATTACGTACGGCCAAGAATAGTTCGTTTCATTATTCGTGGGAATAGCACCTAATAAGCCACAGCTTGCTTTTTATTCTCCGCAAACAGGCTTCCCCTGCTACGAAGTACACGTACGGAAAAATTAGTGAAGGCCGTTATTGGTGCGAGGGCTAGTAAGCACTCTAAAAAAAAAGGGAATTACCGCGAATAGAATACCGTGTGCATTCATGTTCTTCTATTCAGCTATGGGTGGCAATAGCCATTGGGTTACATGATAGATCAAAAAACTGGGAAGGAATTAGGAATATCACCCATCACATATCCATTAGCCTGCTATGGCGTAGCTTCAATCCATATCTTTTTTTTTAAAAAAAAAAAATATATTAACTTGAACGTATATAGTAGATGACCCTTGCAAAGCCCGCGGCGAAAACATATTTTCGCCCCCATTATAGCGCCAAAGCGCATAGCCGGATCACAGCCGGATCCCCTACCCTGGTCGCCGCCGATATCCAAAAGGGAACATGTGAAAGTGCGTAAAAATGACATGTCAATGGCACACAATACCTTTTTAGTTTACAGACACACCACTTATCAAGCTTAGGTGAAGTTTGAGGACGGATGAAAGGGAAATGATATCCCTTTTAGTAATGGTATTGTGTAAAAAGAAGACATGTGATATGGGACAATCCAGGTTCCTCGGCATAAAGCGGTTCAGTTGACGGAATATATTTACATTTACACTACCTCTTGAGCATTCAAATGTCTGGCTAGGAGTAAAATTTTACCAGTAGTCGTGGAGCTGAGATTGGAAGCTCAGGCATAGAAGGAAGACGTGCTCTGCGTCAATCACTATACGCACAGACTGGGGGCCAAAACGAAGCACAGATGGGGTGATTTCTTCGGTTGCTATTCCGCCAGGGTGCCATATCACACATTATATGCCTCTCTGCCCCTAAACGGCAATACCATTCAATACATTACACAGTATTGTCCACACGGTGATTGCTCACGCATATGTGGTAGCACAAAACGACCTCTTTGGTGGTAGGATGTACAGCTAAATAATCTACAAAGATATGTCCCCTGAAAGCTGTTAATATTTCAGTACCATCCAGCATATCCACTGTAGCACATGCTACATATTCGCGCCAAGCAAACGGCGATTCGGTTTCGCTTCCAATTGCGAAATAGAAGTCCGGCCAAGACAGCTCCATCACAGCTGATCATCTTTATTTCGGATTCTCGTATACCAAATAGCAATGAGCGCTTGTCTCAAAGCCTTTTAGTGGCGACATCAGGAGC
This sequence comes from Trichoderma evansii, assembly GCF_050947405.1. Classification (NCBI taxonomy): domain Eukaryota; kingdom Fungi; phylum Ascomycota; class Sordariomycetes; order Hypocreales; family Hypocreaceae; genus Trichoderma; species Trichoderma evansii. Next base: position 29,382 of record NW_028145202.1, read on the forward strand.
AAGGTATAAACGACGCTACCCGTTTTACGATGCCTCATGTCTCCGGGAGCTTTCCGGAAAGTAACAGCCCTCGATGTATTGGTGGGCAGCTCTGTTCTGTTTCACCTTGGGCTGTCTGCGGGTTAGATTGTCAGCCTGCTCTATGGGATTAGCGGAATGGTTGGTGCTATGATGGCCGAAATCCGACGCAATGTCTAGAAGGATCAGACTATTCTCATATTGAAGCGCATTGAGTTGTGCTTACGAAGCAATTGGCTCAACTGAGTTCTCTATATATAGCACTAGCACTCGGCAGATGGATGGTAAGATTGAAGTGCATACTCCGTACATGTACACATGTATACTTGGCACAAATTTCGTATCGTTTCAATGGCAACATGCCCCTTTACGGATCGACAGCCTCGCCATAAAGAACGAAATGGAATTGCCCTTGGTTTATCTCAAAAAGGGAAAACATTCTTGATGACTACCTACATACGAGTGTGGATAGCTATTCTTGGCTGGTGCTGATGCCCCGCGGCAAGAAAATCGGGCTAGGATCTGCCAAAATCACAGGCGCCAAGAGAAACTCCGCACTTGGACACCGATAACGGCTTTGGTCAGTTAGGATTCTACTTCTCCAGCTTCACATCTGTGTCCTCTGTACCAGACAAAAAGATGGATATGAATGTCGTGACAATAATATAATGAAATAAGATCCATAATATGTCAACCACTGCAACTACCGTCCAGTATGAATCGCGACCCGCCGCGGAGGCTATAGAATTGCGGCACCTCGGCTCGGGGACGTCCTCGGGCCGCCAGATCGGTCCTGAGACAAAAGAAGCACCACATGTTGAAGAGGCGGGACCGCACGTTTCAGACGGCGATGATGGCGGCGGCCCGCCGATGAATGCTCTTACCGAGGTAGAGAGGTGGAATCGACCAGCGAAGAACATTGGCAGGCTTGCGTTTGCGTTTGTGTCGTTTGCTATTGCAGGGATGAACGATGCTGCTGTTGGTGTAAGTTGAGCGTGGTCCTCTGTGCTGTATCATGAACTGTGATGAAGATGGGGCTAATTTGCAATGTTTTTAGGCATTGATCCCATATGTAAGTTGTCATTTCAGCCAACATTAACTTCCCAGTGATGAAGCTATCGAATATTCTTACTCACCATAAAATCATTCACTCTGATAGCTTGAAGAGTACTATAGTCTCAGCTACACTGTCATATCTCTCATTTTCCTTACGCCCTTTATCGGCTACTCAGTCGCTGCTTTTACCAATGCCCGAATCCACGTCCAATTCGGCCAGCGAGGTGTGGCCATCATGGCGCCCATATGCCATCTCATAACATTTGCCGTCCTCGCCTCTCACCCGCCATACCCAGCTCTTGTTGTTTGTAATGCCATCAGCGGATTTGGCAATGGCTTGACAGACGCATGTTTCTGCGCATGGATTGGCGCTATGGATAAGGCGAATACGATTCAAGGATTTTTGCATTCTTGCTACTCTCTCGGGGCATTGTTTTCGCCGTTGATTGCCACTTCCATGGTCGTCAAGGCTGGTCTGCCTTGGTATACCTATTATTATATCATGGTGAGATTTTGGCATGACATTTACGAATTGAAAGCATTTAGAAACTAAATTTTCCTATACAGATTGGCATGTCAGGCCTGGAGTTTGTTGGACTCGTCATTTTCTTCTGGGATAAGACGGGCGCGGTGTATCGTGCGGAACATGCAAACGAGAATGCAGAAGCCGGGGCTGGTGGTGCTGGAACCCGCGAGGCAATGAAGTCCAAAGTCACCTGGCTTTGTGCGCTTTTCTTTTTTGCTTACATGGGCGTGGAAGGTAAGTTTATCTTATGCATATTGTACTTGTCCTCTGCATAGGTATTTACACTAATACTCGTGGATAACAGTCGGCCTCGGTGGCTGGGTAGTCACATTCATGCTTCGTGTTCGACACGCTTCAGCTTACGCATCTGGAATCTCTGGCTCAGGTTTTTGGGCAGGCATGGCGGTCGGCCGCGCAGCCTTGGGATTTGTGACGGAGCGATTCGGTGAGAGGCTATGCTTGGCCATATACCTTGGTATATGCCTTGGTTTGCAGCTTCTGTTCTGGCTGGTCCCACAGTTTGTTGTTTCTGCTGTCGCCGTTGCCTTTCTAGGCTTCTTCTTGGGCCCAATGTTCCCCGGTGCCGTCATGGTGACGGCCAAACTGTTGCCGAAGCGCATTCATGTCAGTGCCATCGGGTTTGCCATGGCCATGGGTGGTACAGGAGGAACTGTGTTCCCTTTTATTATCGGTGCTATTGCATCGCATAGAAGCGTTTCGGTCTTGCAGCCCATTGTTCTGGCACTTATTGCCGTAATATCTGCTGTCTGGCTAAGCTTTCCCCGTATTAAGAAGCGAGACTGAGGTGATTCTCTTCATTGAGGTGAATTAAGACTTGCTTTTCAAGCAGCTGCTACTGCTACTCCTGCACTTCATTTCTCTCTATCCCTTTGCTACTCCCTCTCTTCCCTGTATCTAGGGACTTGAACGGGATGGGTGGTGTCACAGCCCTAACAGGGCATCAAGTAGCAGGAGAAGGAAAGGATAATTAGTGAGAGAGATAGTGAGAAGAGAAGAAGATAAAGATGGACAAGGACAAAATCAGGCACAGGAGAGCAATAAAGGTAAGAAGACGACTGTAATTCAATGATGTAACATAAAGCTGCCTAATTCATTAATTCGCTATAATCTTCTAACTACAGACATCTAATTTCTCCAGATCTCATTTCCAAAAAGATAATAATTTCGGGGCATGGCTGTTTGATGCGATTTGCAAGCTTGACTTATCGATTTATATGGCTTAGAGCTACTTGAGAAACATCTGTCGATGAAATGCGAACATATCGTCAAAGTGACAGAATTCTGGCGCACCTAGCTCAAAATCATGCGGAATCGTCACATACAATTCTTGAAATAAGTTTAGGAGATCTTTTTCGTCTTCACGACCCATCAGAGCAACCTTGTATGCAAGAGCTAAATGAAACACATAAATTTCATGGCCACGAGCTCGAATTTGCAACAAATTAGATAGCCTATCACGTAGTCCTCTTAAGCTCTTTTCTTCTTCATCGTCAATAGGAGCAAGATCCAGCCGGATACCGCTCCGACTCATGATCAATCCTGTGATAGCGAGACGCAGTGGAACCGGGACATCGAGATCGAATTTAGAAAGCTTGTGTTTGAAAAGATCATGGCAGGTGACCAGCGGTGCGTCGAGTGGTAGATCTTTGGGCCAAACGTCAGGCTTACGTCTCTGGTCACAAACGCCTTCAAAGACAGTCATATGCCAGCTTGATGGCGGAAGAAGAGTATGGAATTTAGTGAATTTGCTGTTGTTGAGCTTCTCGTGAATTGTCAAAAGAGCCCTATGGAGAGCGCTGTCTAAAGGTAGGTGGCTGATGATTGTATTTCCAGCAAATGGCAGCACTTGGCCACTGAGATCGAATTTCTTGCCAGTCCACTTTGTAACTTCTTTAGGGACATTCTCGGAAGTGTTTATTACGCTGTCTTTAGTACATGTATTATTGCTAGGATAGGGAGCCATGACAATAGAGAACTACGACATCAAGATTGGATTTGTGCATGCAAATGACATGCCGAAATGAGCGATGGTGCAAAAACAGCCACTCTTCATATTCGAGCGCTCTTTTTCCCCAACGATAAAATGAAGAGAACGGTGAGGGGCAGATTTTGTGAGGAAATATGGATATGCTCATATTATATACATCTGGATATCATCAGACAGCAACCATTTTGGACTCACCACAGCCTGTCGAATTCCTAGCCCAATGACATTCCACACGACTTATCTCTAACCGACGAGGGATTATCTACTGCCGACCGCCTCACCTGACCATGCCAAATATTCTCGGGCATTTGTGTAGATTAATGGATATGCATCGCCTAATCCGCATTACACTTTTTGTGCCCTTTGCGGAATGGCAGACGCAGCTATTATTGCGCAAGTCCATTCCAACGCGAGGATCCTGGTTTTTGCTTTAATCTTTAGATCTCTAAAATATACTTGGAAAAAGACATTCATGGATGGATCATCTCATCATCTCTAGTGTAAGCGATGTAATCTTCTGTAGTAATTTCCATATGGTGAAACCCGAAAGCTTGATTCACACCAGGTAATCTATAGGTAATTAAAAATTCACGGTTTTATTGCAGAAGGCGCTGTTGAAACCTTCCAGTCCCATTTTTTGACCGGGTAATCTAGAGCTTCTCAGTCAATGCATATGCCAAATCACAGTTAATCATAATACTTGGACAGCATAGATTCAGTTTCGTGAGAATTTAAGTGTGGTGAAGCGTCATTAGAGACGCCCGCCTTATCTAAGAAGCTCAATCGTTTACGCAATCAGCTGCCTCAAAGCCGACTCCTCCTGGCCCTCAACGTCGCCGAGACGTGCAACCTCCTTGCCCTGAGAAGATGGTTAATTCATGACAACAAAATAAGCAAGTGCGTGAGATTGCTAGCTTACGTTTTCCACTCTCACAATCGTTGGCAGACAGTCAATATTGTATGGAGCATTGCGCCACTTGTTGTTCGGATTGCCCCTCCACTCCGCACGAGTACCAGCCTGGATGACATATGCTGAAGGTGCTGATTCTGCACCAAAGACATTCTTCAGAGCCGGAAGAGCGTTTCGACAGTCAGGACACCATGATGATTGGCCATTCTCTGGTGACGCGAAGTAGACGACATAGTGGGCGTCAGGGCTCGTGGGAGGAGCTTCCACATCGATTAAAGGCATTTTGATAGGATTGTAAAGAGGATAGATTACGAGTACAGTTGCAGAGGCAGATAAGATGGTTAATAAATGAAGACTGTGAGCTCTGACGAGAAGCTTCTAGCCTTGATGTGGAATTTAGAGCCATGGAGATTAGAAATTGAAGATCACATGACGTTTAGCGGACTTTCCGCAGATTGCATCATTTTCCACGACTTTGCGACTTTAACAATACTAGCAATATTATGCTATTTGCCATGGAAATTAATTTATTTTAATTGAAGCGGATGGCAAATTTCAATTCAATAGAATTTTAATTGTATGCGCGGATGCAGCGTTTGGCCAATCGACTTTCGCCAATATGCATGTGAGGTGCTAAGACAGGACAAAACTCCGTAGTAGGTACAGCTTGACTGTATCGCCAAGTATTGCCGCTCTAGTGGGACAACCTCCTAATCGCCTCATCAGCGAGCATATTTTTTTAATGCACCGTGGAAATAATTCAACCCCTTCCAAGGAAGAATATGCAGAACTTTTCCTTCCATTGGACATACAAAGAGAAGAAAAATTAGCCAATCCTTTATGAAATTATCAAGAGGGTGTATTCATACTAGACGCCAAGGGTTTTATAGAGCCAGCATGCTTGTGATGGTTGGAAGGCTAAGGCGTGCGAAACGTTTGAAGTCAGTATTCCATCTAGCTTTATTTCCTAAAGAGGGCTTGGCTTCCCTTATTCCCCCAGGCACAGCTTGTAGCTCCTTCACTAAATATATTAGCACTAGTATAAAAAATAATGAAAGCAGCAGAAGCAGTAGAAGAGGCCACGGAGAGATGCTGTTTACGGCGCTTTCCAAAAGGCTTGCAAAGATGAGATTGCAGCTCCTACCAATACTACCTAATATTTAAATAATTAAGCATAAAATAAAGGTTATTTTTTAGATCTCTCATGAAATCTCCTTTTGTATCTCTTATTCTTTGTAGGCTCAGTCTAATAATACGTGCTCATGTAACTCACTTGAGAATTCCTGTTTGGAATCAACAACAACAGTTTTAGAGGTCATTCACTGGTATACTGGGGATTTTACGAATCAATTGTTGACTATATTTCTTCGTAATAATATAAAACTAATATCTTTCATTTGCTTGGTGCTGCTTGTGCTCGATAATACTAATATCATCTCTTATTTGCTTGATGTTGCTTGTGCTCCTTCGGGATCGTGCGCGATCACCTCGATTTCTACCTGCATGGCCTCATCGCCCAATCTAGTTACTCCTATACAGGTCCAGAGCGGACTGTGGTTTGGCATATAAGCCTTGAAATTCCGTACCATGGCCCCCATTGCCTCGTTGTTGAGAGAGACATGGTAAGAATTAACACGATAAACTTGCGACCATCCTTTACCGCCAGCATCCTTCAAAGTGAGCTCAACATTGGCAAAGGCCTGGTCGATTTGCGCACTGACATCGCTTTCATACTTGCCGGTAGTGGGATGCCATCCTCCTAAGGGAAAATAACATAAGCGCCGAACTATGTAGCACCATATTTCCCTTCTTACCTTGACCAGAGATTTCAATTCGATCGCCAACACGGACGGCCTGGTTGTAAGAATATTTTTCTACATTCCTTTTACCGACACCGTCGTAAGAATAATACTTTAAATGAGACATTCCGATAATATGAGCTTTTTTTTATGCTGGAGCTTTTAAAGTGGTGGTGCTGCAGTAGCTGACGCGCGGCGCGGGAAGGGCTTATATATATATACCCGTTTGCTGTATCATCGATGCAACAGTAGTACAGCTAGCAGCCGTTTAGATGGTGAAGTCTAACTCAATGATTTGTAATTCGGCATCTAGTTTGTATGTAATTCGGCATATGGTTTGTAAGCAAGGAATGAATACAGAGTATAAGAAGCCGAAGTTGGGCTATACAGTGGATGGTGCAATGTTCTGCAGTGAGGTGCAACACATTGTTTGCCTACACCAAAAAGTCTTACTGAGTCGCTATTCTTGGAATGCATTTTCCGCGATGCCTTTTTCCGCTAATGTAAGATGGGACACTTGAGCCTACTGCGGGTATAGACAGTAAACTAGAAAAAAGGAAAAAGATAGTTCGTTAATAGCGCGCGGACTTTCTCTAAGTGAAGTTAACGGCGGTCTTTTATTGGGATTATGCATACCTTGGACGCCGTGGCTCCGGAAAAGATACGATAATGGGTTAAAATATTGTATTGCGCCCGTTTGTTAGCTTTAATTAGCTTGATCAATTCCTTCATAAAGAGACCATTCGAGATGAAAGAGATATAAGGTTCAGCAAAACAATTTCCTGCAGGTATAAGTCTCGCGGACGCAAAAACAAGGAATCGAGCACAACCAGTATTTCACAGCCCCTATTCATGGAATCTACGGTACAAATTTGTTACTTCAATCAACCTCTGAAAAGCTAGGCCTATCAAGTTATAATAGGCTTTTATTGATACATTGTCCTATTAGTTACAGCATGTCGTCGGTATTGCATGAAATGCCTCAAGCGGCTAGAGTATGAGTATTTTCAGTACGGCAAGACTAAGCTTCGATACTAGGTGTATCAGAACTAACTTGTACAGCTTTTAACGGTAGTAAGCACAGAAAAATAGGCCTCATTAGCGGCCGAATATAGGGGTGTGATAGCGGGGAAAATTCCGGCTCAAGAAATGGCTCAACCAGATGGGGCATGATATACCGCTTAGCCAACTTTCTAAAGAAGGCTCCAAACTCTCACTACCTTATTCTAGGAGAACTAGCGTAATAGAAATCTGTGAAATATAGCAAGGCCAAAGAATGAAGCATAGGTAAAGAATGGATGTTTCATCAGGAAGTACGGCTCTCGCAACTTACGATTTATGGTAGTTCTCATGTGCTGCCCTGGATATAATGAGTTTGAGTTCCCTAAATTTCTGGCTACACACCCTAATAAGCCCCAGAAGTTGAGATAGACGGTACTATTCATGTTATTTAGCTGACGTAGGATTGCGTATTCCATCACAATAGCCAGATATTTGATGATATGATTTAGGCAATACCAAAGCTCAAGACAAACAAAACGAAATAAAACTACCATAAAAAGACTAGGAATAAACCATTGGTTATAATGGCCTTATATCAAAGAAGGCGAGAAATTTCTTGCGTTACACGATGAATGCCGCCTCCCAGTCGAGGTAAATCTTCAATCAGGACAGGAAAAATACCCCTTTCATTGCCAAAAAGTTGTTGCATCACACCAGCGGCTATTTCATCCTGCTTTGGGTCGCCAAATTGAGGTAAAATAACCCCTCCATTAACCAGCACATAGCTAACGTAGCTGTACAAAGCCCGTTTGTTTTGGAATCCGCCCTCGGGAGGGAAAATCTCTGGATCAGGCTCCTCTATCTCGATGATTTCGAACGGACGGCCTTTTGCGTCTGTTGCCACGCTTAATATTTCAAGAGCTTCCTTATAGACGGCGGTCCATTCAATTGTTTTGGTCCCATTCGGCTTGCTGATGATCAGATGGCCTGGCCTTGTAAACCGAACAAGGCCATCGATATGGAAGTCGGTCGAATCCATGCCCTTTCTACCAGGGATCCAGATGATCTTTTCCACGCCGAGGGCACGTTGGAGCTCAATCTCGATATTTTCGCGAGATTTTCCTGGGTTTCTGGTATCGTTGACAATCGAACTCTCTGTAACAAGGAGAGTTCCTTCGCCGTCAGTCTCCAGCGCTCCACCTTCAGTTACAATCGAGGTCTCAATCCGCGCGATGCGAGAATATTGTAGATATCTCCTTGCAAAGGATCCAATCATGCTTGTAGGATATTTGGCTCCGCAGCCGTTGAAATTCCAATCAACGCCAACGAGGTTATGACCTCCTCCAAGGCCCTGTCTGATGGCAAAACCAGGAGCAAAATCTCTCAGCCAGATATCCGTCTCCTTTTCCTCTGTCCGATGAAGAGTAATTGGGAACGGTGTTTCAATATTGGAAAAGTACTCTTCAGCTTCTTTATAGCGCTCGTGGCCAGGTATCAAAACGTCCACAGGTTAAAAATGGGCAATGCCTTCAGCGACTACTGATATTTCTATCGTAGCATTTGCCAGCTTCTCATAGTCATCTTTGAGAATTCCCTGCAGGCTGGGCCAGCCCACAAGACTTTTACTCTGTGGTGCCCATTCAGGTAGGCAATGTAGAGGGAAATCAGCCATAATGCTATATCTGTATTTGTTACGAAAGAGCGAATTTGGGAGATGAACAGAGGCTGAATAAGAACGCAAAAAAGAAGTTTACATATTCTTGTCGTTTACACAGGCGAGAGAGAGCATTTATACAGACACTAGGCTATATTTTGTCTTATCTCACGTGTAACAGAATATCATTCGTCTTAATATATATTACTCATATGCTCCTTTGGAGCTGCAGTGCGACGTCGAATCAGGCGTCCTAATTTAGCTCAAACCTCAAAGGTTATGGATGAAAGAAATTAGTTCTCAATGCAGAAATAAGTCTCACAAGCTCGAAATCACGCCATTTCGAAATTCTGAGTCATAAACTGAGCCCCCGATGTCATAAACAGGTAAAAAAAAATGGGATTGAAAGATGAACGCTTCAATGGAATCGTGCCAAGGATAGCCTTGTGATCGAGTCAATCAACATCAACTCCTAAACCTCATTGCAGCGATAATTCATCCTCTATAATTACCCGTCTCTAAAACTTCAATTAATTTGATAAGGGCACTAGGCTGTGGTAGGGCTTCATTGTCTTAATTTTGATAGTCGTCTGAAGCATTCAAAGTATCCTATATCGGCATCTGGCGGAGCATTTACGCCATTGTGATTGGTTCCGTTACTTCGCGAATTCGCACTAAAACAAACTCTTTGGATAAGCACCCCCTCATCCGGGGAATAGGATAGCCTTGGCTTGCTCAATCTCATTCTTTGTGCTTTGAAATATTTGGCAAGTCTTCAATTTATCTCAAATGACCTAGATATATGAACAAAATGCCACAAGAGACCACACCAAAGTCAACTGCGCCATGGGTCATTTCGGCGGCTGTCGCAGCCTTTGCAATTGGTGTCGCGACATCTGATACAATAAGGAACATCGTTTTTGACATCCAGGATGCGATTGTGACATACAGAGGTGGCAATGTTCCTCAGGTATTGACAGGGCTCCCACCCCAAGCTCAGGCCATACATCCATCAACCTTCGCAGCCTTGTCAGCGGTTCCTCCCGAAAATATCGCCGATATTAAAACTGCAAGTAAATTATTCCTGCTTGTCTACTTCATTTATTGATTAATTGGTAGATATTTATCCCGCCGGGTTCCACTATGGAAAGCTTAAAAGAGCGGCCATTTCATGTCTACCACCCGGATTTCTTGGATCTCTTGGGACGAAACCCAACTCTCACGCTCATCGCTGACGCAGGCACGGATCCTCTATTCCATGAAGCTGTGGTCTGGTATGATAGATGTCGGACCTTTTGTAGTGTCACTATTTCTTACGATGCATTCAGGTACCCCCCTACAGATGAAGTTTTCATTGCACAGAGCGCTGGGCCTCTATCAGCTGGAACTGGGCTAAATAAATCCAGCGTGATATCAAAGATATCTTTGAGTGAAGCTATGGCAGTTTCGAATGAGCGAAATGCAGTTGGTAAAGTTCAAGTTCACACTGTTCCTACTGATCCTCCCGTTATAAACCCCAATGGTACGTCTCCTTCACCCCCAAGATGTATAAATTATTATCATAGGTCAAATTTTCCCTTCTGTGAAGCATCTGCTGATTTCTATTAGGAGGAACAAACTACAAGGGTGTCATACTCTTCACAGGAGAGGGAATGGGCCCAAATGTGCCGCCCACGCTCTTTTTAGCAAACCCTAGAGAGCCATACAACACTTCTAGTAAGCAACTCAGCAGCACTTTAGTATTATTTTTGGTCTAACAGGATACCTCCCACTCAAGTCCTTGTCAACAACTACTTTGGTCGCCAGTTCAACTCTCTCAATGATGTTTCCGTAAACTACAGAAACAAACATATCTACTTCACGGATACGGTTTATGGTTACCTCCAAGACTTTCGGCCAAAACCTGGTCTCCCAAATCAAGTATATCAATTAGATCCGGCTTCTGGAGCCGTTACTGTCGTAGCAGATGAGTTTGTGAGCTGTAATGGTGAGCAATACCCAGCTTGTCTTGTTTGGACCACTCTTAAACCAAGAAATAGGTATCACATTCTCTCACGACGGTCGCTACGCATACATAACTGATACAGGTGCTTCAAAAGCCTTTTATGGCTATGATAACACGGGTGCTTCAACAATGTAAGTCCAATGTCGTTCTGCCGCTAAACTTAGCATTGCATCGAAGTTGACAATTCTTGGGCACCTTTTGCAGATATCGTTACACAGTATCAAGAGACGGAACTTTTGAGCATCGAAAAGTGTTTGCATATGCTGCGGTCGGTTTTGTGGACGGTAAAAACTAATCTCCATTTGGTTGTCCAGTACTCAACTGACCGCTCTATCTCCAGGGATTCACTGCGATTCAAAGGGCAATGTGTATGCCGGCGTTGGTGATGGAATACACGTGTGGAATCCTTCAGGGACTTTGCTAGGCAAAATATTCCTCGGTGAGGCATCCGCTAACTTTCAGTTTGCGGGCGATGGCCGAATGGTCATAGGGGCTGAAACACACTTATATTATGCAACCCTGGCAGCTAAAGGTGCGCCGATCTCGTAATAGTAAATTATGTTGATCTCAAAAATACCATTCATTGAAAAGTATTATATACTACATGTAATTTTCCTATATTTAAATATTTGAAGCTGTGAATGCAAGGGAATCAACTTGTTTCAGCAACTGAATGAGCAAATAATCACTGCAATCCAGATTAAGGACCCCTGTTGGTAGTTTTTTCTCGCATTTAATTTCTTAGTTTGTGTTGCAACTCGTATTCTATGTGTTTTAAACATTGCCGACCCGCTTCTTTATTGAGGCTATGCTTTATCCATTGTAGAGGCGATCAACGCCACCCAAGCTTAAGCTACCTGTCCCGGAGGTCTCAAGACCTAAGCCAAATCGGCACTCATCTACCTGACCCTTATCGCACAAATGTTGAAAGAAAGGGGTGCCGCCAAATGATGAACTGTCTGCTGATTCTCCTAGGAAACCAATAATTCCTTGGCCTGGGAATTTGGTTATAGTATCGTTATTTGGCTGCGGCATGTCCACAACAGTCCCAATTGACTGATTCGTGGCTGTAAAAGAACCGACTACTACGTTATCAGTGACCACATGGCTTTTAAGTATCATTTCGCCACACCCGTTTGGCTCTGTAGTAATGAACGACATTGAGACGGTCTGGTTGAGAGTATGAGATTCAGATGACGGCTTGTAAAGACCAGGATTGACATAAATATCGCTAGATCCAGTATCAATTAACAAAGACAAGTTAGTTGCGTCTCCTGCTGTGAAATTTCCAAACCAAAAACCTTCCACAAATACGAGGGATATTGTGAGTAGAGGCTTGTCTGAGGCATCATCTTTGATTTGGGCTGCCGCACAGCCTAACCCCAAAGCAAATGGGAATAACACAAGGACTCGCATTGAGACTGTAATTATTTCGCTCTGGAGCTGTTAATATTGTTGAATGTGAGAATTAAAATGCTAGTTGTAAAAGAAGATTTTGAGTTTCAACCTTAATGACTTGCTTTAAATAGGAGTCTAGTCTTCTCAGTAAAGATATGGCAACGGCTTCTTTAGATGGTCAGCAGTGGATTATTCAAGGCGGATTACCATTGGATGTACTTGATGTTGGTGTTCAACAGTCCATGCTCTTGGATAGTGGGACTTCAAATGTGGGTGTATCCTTTACCTTAGTTTTGTTTAAAAGCCGACACACATACTTACTAATGTCTAAAGATTATTGGTAATCGTACGATGGTTAAAGCGCTCTTCGACAAACTTGGATTTCAGAGTTTCACGAGAAATACCGTAGGCTGCTCCGGCACTCTATTTGGATATTATCCTTGCGATTCTCTCCCACACATAGGATTCCAAATTGGAAATAGCTCGCAAACATTCTTTATCGAACCTGAGGCCTTCAAGATGGAAGACAATGGCAACAACAACTGTACTGCTACCATTACCGGCGGAAATATCGGAGCTGGGGGCTGGCTGGTTGGGCAGTCATGGTTTCAAGGCAAATACGTCGACTTCGACGTAACAGGCAGTCAAGTCGGCGTGGCCAACCTTCATTAAGACTCTACATTTTTAAATATTCGATGTATAAAGACATATATTTCTACTAGTGAGATATCCTCGCTTTTATAATAGTCAATTTATTCCTGTGTCCGCCATCTAAGGCGCCACGCTATTTTTGGTCATTTGTCGATATGTCACACTATCTTCGCCCCACTGAGCTTAGCGTAAACAGTACATGTACCTGTTATTTTGGTCCTAACAATTATAGACTTGGTTAGTTGAGATGATTCATAGTACGAATTGAAGTTTCATGAAAGCATCATAGCAAAAGGATTTAAGATTTTCAACTAGAAATTGGAATATATATAAAGAAAGTAGTTATACGTTAATATAAATAGGCATAGATCTAAATTGTTGCACCGGAAAATGCTTTAGCCGGACGACTCTCAATTTGTAGTCTTATTTGAACAATGGTAGACCTTAATCTTACCAAGTCCTTGACAGGACCATATATGAAACGTTCCCCCTAAAGTCTACACACCGTAGGCCGCGAAATATATCCCGCGAAAATATGCCCCGAAACGCAGACCATTCAAGCAGGTTTTACTTTGTTCTGTTAGCTATCTTTCTTGCGCTGAGAACTTGCTTGATGATACAAGGCAACAGTTGCCTCTCAGGCTTACGTAAAAAGCGACTCTACACGCAATTCTATCGATCTGCAATTACATACGTCCATAAGTGGTGTTTCGATATATTTCAAGAATTTAGTGTATTGAGAGCAGGAGTGAAGTGATTAATACCAATTAGCCTGATAACCCATTGCTTTTAAAAGCCGGGCCCCATAATGTGCCGTCCACTCCCACCCCTTGTTTTCTTCTCGGACAATAATACCGAGGCTGCATATTGGGTTTAATAGAGTTGTTCCGGTAAACATGATCTACATGTGTACACCTCTAATTGGGGCGGATCAAGAATGTAAGTGACTACCACTCCGCTCAACTTGGAGCAAAATGTTCAACGTCTATCGTATGCTCAAACATGTTTCTTGTTTCGATTATAGCGTTGAAGCCAGGTAAAAAGGAGTCAATTAAATTTGAAGGGTCTTGGGGTGGCTAAGCAGAAGTGGGGAAGGGTCTGTGAAGTATATATTATCCTCGTTGGCCGCACTTGGCTTGAATAGATTCCATCACGCCCCAGGACGTTGTGGGTAAAGATTATATCCTTGAAAATTGGTCATCTATAAGATGAAGCCTCTTACTATTCTCTCTGCTTTCTTCAGTTTAACAGCGAGAGTTCTCGCGGCTAGTAGAACCACTCCGCCAGCCGGTGCACTTGTTGTTGGTTCTGGTAACTATGCAACGATTCAGGCGGCTGTGAATGCCCTTAAATCGACATCGCAAGAACAAATCATTTTTATCAATCCGGGTACTTACAACGAGCAAGTTACAATTAATAAACTCACCGGACCTCTCACCATATATGGCTATACTACAAACACGGCATCGTACTCCTCGAATGTCGTTACAATTACCGCAGCTCACAGTTTAGCAAATGAGGCAACAGATGATGCCACAGGTACACTAAGAGTCGAGACAACCAATTTCAAGCTATACAACGTAAACGTTGTCAATTCATATGGCAGCGGCAGTCAGGCCCTGGCCTTGAGCGCCAACGCCGGAGTAAGAAATAGCTGATGTTCTAAATTAAAAGCAGCATCTAACTTGGGTGAATAGAACCAAGGATATTATGCCTGTTCCTTCAAAGGCTTTCAAGATACAGTGCTTGCAGAAACGGGCGCTCAGCTCTTTTCAGCTTGCTATATTGAAGGCGCCACTGACTTTATCTTTGGCCAATCAGCCACTGCCTGGTTCGAGAAGTGCACGATTGGAGTACTCCCTGCATCTATCGGATACGTCACTGCGTCTGGGCGTTCATCGGATACGTCCAGTTATTATGTGTTCAATCAAGCCACCGTCGCAGCCGCTCCCGGCAAGTCTGTGACAAGTGGAGCATATTATTTGGGAAGGCCATGGGGAGATTATGCAAGGGTCGCTTTCCAGTCCTCTTCCTTGAGTAGTGTGATTAACGGCGCCGGATGGCATATTTGGAATACAGGAGACGATAACACAGATCATGTCTCGTTCGGCGAATACGGAAATACGGGAGCTGGCGCATCAGGTACTAGAGCGTCGTTTGCTACGAAATTGAGCAGCCCATTGGCCATTGGAAGCATTTTAGGTAGCAGCTATGCTTCACAGTACTACGTAGATACGTCGTATCTTTGAACTACCTAGTCAGCAATTGAAAAGAGGCACAAGCTGCGCTGCTCTGTTGATTATTTAGCTCTTTGTTTTCAGGCTATCTCGTAATTGGTGCGCAAAGAATCTGAATTTAAATAACGAGGCAGCAACTTCTGCCTAAAAACATTACGCCTGAATTGACAGAGAAAGGGTGTGGACTCACATACACTTGCATAGATGAGCTTATACATAACCTAAGCTCAGTTACCGCTCCCGTAATCTATATAATCCACACACCTTCCTATTCAGATCTGCCGAGGAGGCTGTTGGCTGTTTTATAGGTGCATGTTTTAGCCGGTCTTGGCACAGCGTCTAGTGCGGAAGAATATCTACCGTTTCTATAGTATGATAGCAAGTCTATTCCTCTATTAACATAGGCATGCTGCAATAGATATTACAGGAGGTTCGAGCGAAGTATGTCATAACTTTTTGATTTTATAACTATCGCCGTCTAGAATATAAAGAGCGATTTGCGATTGTTTTTAATGCAAGTAGACTCGGCCTCATTTAATCTCAAATTGTGATTTTCCATTCATCTTTGCAGCAGGATTTGAAAACAAAACAAAAAAAAACATTATCTTTGCTGTAACCGCAATCCTGCGGTTATCAGTCATGCATACATTCAACTTCGTACTCGTACCAATGACCCAAATTTTGATCGTTTCGTAGGCATAAATTGTTCATACACTTTGTTTCTTTCTGGTCATGGGGACGTTGGTATCTTTATTTAAATGCGATCTACCGGCCCTAATATTAGAATTAACGCATACTCAGATAGGTACCTCTAGTTTAAATAGGGAGTTATTATCCAGCACCCCAAATATGGCCTAATGAGATAGTTAGCCCATATATATAACTACTAAAGAAACTGAAGCAGCAGTAGAAGTAGATGTAGTAGATGTAGTAGATGTAGTAGATGTAGTAGATGTAGTAGATGTAGTAGATGTAGTAGATGTAGTAGATGTAGTAGATGTAGTAGATGTACAACTCAAACGCAAATGATGAATGATACCAGAATTCAGTAACCTAGGTATAAAGTTATAGCACGAGCACCTCCTCTCCTAATAGGTATTCAAAAACCAACCCTTTAAATTTTGGCTTTATCGGCGGCTTTAGCTTCAGTTGCATCATGTTCCTTACACTCCCAGTCGCATACTTTGTTTATCGACTTGGTGTATATGCCCCTACGTCATTGAGCTGCGTTCTACAATCTCCCGGCCACATTGCTGCTTCTTTTGCCTCAAATCCATGGGACTTATATCTCGCCCAAGGAATTGTTAGCGGCGGTAGTGGAAGTACTATTATTTTTATGCGCTAACGTAATAGTGTTGTAAAATCTCCCGTCGCTGTTTGCTCTTTTATAGTCTGTAACTATTATTCTTACAGCCTGTAGGTTAAAATATGCATTCTGCCAATGTTTCTATCTATATTCACTTAAAATCTCAGATGCTGAAGTCATTGTTTTGCAACTAGCAGCTCTACCAGGAAGGATATATCTTTATCCTTGACCAGTCGCCGGATTATTGTTCGAATTGCTAGTGAGCTTTTAATTCAGCTATAGTTAATTAGTTATATGAAAAGACAGGCGCTAAATGCAACTAGGTTTCATGTAGTTAGCGCTTCTATTGTTAAAATGAGTACAACTAGAGCGTAGGCAGGCTGCTGGCATATAACTACAATGCCAAGGTCAGTGGGGCTTAATTTCATTTAACGTCAACTAGTATCATGAAGGCAAATAGTCTCATTTATCAGGCATAGCCTGGAGAGCAGTTACTCGTAACTAGTCATAAAGAGCACCCGGTGTAGGCTCTACCGCATCCGCCAAGGCCACGAATTTTAGCTGCTTCTCAGTGGTTCGTCCCCCGTCAGACTCCTCTACTTCACCAAGCTTCAATGGGTGCGCTCCTACGATTTCAGCCAGCTTATTATGTGATACATTAGGGCCAGGTCCTCGCAGTAGAGGAGCATCGAACGCTTTCGCTATCTCTGTTGGATTTAGAGACATGTTCCGGCCTAGGAACCACCAGCCATGAAATGTTGGAGTAATAAGAACAAAGACAAGCAATAGCATGGTGCTGGCTATCAAGTATATGAAGTCAGAATGGAAAATGATCACGTTGCGCGTCTACTTCATGGTTAGTTTTTTATGGCGGAGGAGGTCTAGTAGTATTCCGATAGTCCTCATTGCTAGCTCCTATAGATACTCTGAAAGCTAATTTGTTCATTGCCGAGAACATATATGGCATGGGACCTGTCCAAGTTGCACATCCCTGAAGACTTGCAGATGAGAGATCCACAAACTAGTTGGAGATGATATCGGGCAGGAACAGGTGTATCTGTGCATCGGGTCCTGAATTGAAGGTGTATTGCGCCTTAGAGTCGAATAGTGCCCGCGCTGCGAGACCAAAGCCAGCTGCAGTCCAGCCTGCAGGTAGCCTATCACTATCGGCCCTCAAGCCGCAACTAAGTCCGGGTGGCTGTATAGATATTTCCATAAGATTGTTAAGTGCTTCTGCAAATGTGAGATTGTTGCCTTGTATTTGGATGGATACTCAAGAGTTGCAGAACGCAACTGGCAGGATCCGATGGTCAATGTTGTGTTACTATAGTTACCTGTATTGTTATGGCTATAAAACACCATCAAAGTTATACTTGGCATATTACTCTGCGAGGCAAAAGGCACATCCCACGATACATTGAATGGCGATAGTATCTTGTTGTCGTAGGTGACTGTTGGTACGATCGAGTAAGGGTTTATTGTAGATTTGGTAGTCGAGTAATTGGCCATAAATCCACCCGCCTGCACGACGCCAGTACATGTATCGGTGCACCTGGTAAATTTATGCGTAATTGGACTCTTCTGATTATATGCATTAAATGCTTGGAGCATCGGGAGGCTCATGCTGACATGATCTGAATCCATGTCTGTCCCGTATTGATCTCCTGTGTAGCCAAATGGAACCTCTGGTGCTATTGAAGGTCTACTGGGAATCAGAGGAGTGTGAGCTGAGTACCATAAGGCGTGTATTTTAATGCAAGATTGCGAGATGCAGGTTAAGCTGTGAGTGTTATACGACACATGAAATGAATCGCAACATGCATTATAGTCTTGAGGCCACTTGCTGGCTTCATTTATAGCAGGTCATTAGACAGAGCCTGATTCTTGGGATACATGTAGTTGGATATAAGTGTATGTATGCTAATGAAGACCGTCACCCTCTCCAGGGAATGTTAGGCCATTTCTATCTACCCCTTTATAGTTGGTCCACCTAGTATCAACAACATTTTCTTGAACAGTCTTAGTATAAGAATATATTTTTAACCTTTGCATGAGATGTTAAATCAGTCTTTTATCCTACGGAAAGATTTAATATCTTCGATCAGACAATGACATATATCGTCACCCGCCTAATTCTTAGGATATTGATTATGGTGCTGTAAGAAATTATTACTTGGAGCTACAACTGCTAAGTAAAAGCGTTTAAAATCTATATAAGCCGCTTTTAGATAATTGCAAAGAACTATACTTGCAAATTATTTTTATAAGACGAAGTGCATAAAATATGACTCAAATCCTTAAACAGGCCTAGCTGACCCCAGGATTTTTATCACTCGGATAGTGCATGTGGCATGACCATTGAAAGTAATAATAGTGGGCATCAATTCTACATTCCGCGTATAGGAATAGTATCATTGCTATTGCTACCATAAATCCAGCAAAGATTTCGGCTGAAAGAAGCCGAAACATCTGCTAACCATGCGGATCTCGCCCGGCACTGGGGCTATGTGAATCGGGCGCTACTCTATTGGGAAATTGCAGGGCAGGGAAATGACAGTCCTAGTGCATAGCGATCAGACTAGACATATGTACATGAGATATTGGCTCTTCTAATATGATAGGAAGTAGGGCCATAGTGGCATCTAAATAGTAAACGGGTTACTAATCTTGCGTTTATGCGGTTACTACTTCGCTTCTTATGTGCCCATTACCAACTACTGGCTGATCTTAACACAGCGTCCTAAGAGTTTAATACTATTCATCGGGGAGATTTCTTTGCTCTTCATCAAGTTTAGCATCTGTTTCAGTCTATTCCATTGTGGGGTTAAATATTCGAAATTGAAACGGTTGTATTAGCGTTTGGATGGCCTGTTGTAAGAATCCTACGGTATGCACAATATGGCTATGCACACTATGGCTAACATGGCATGCTAAAAATAAATCACTAGATATCAATGTTTGGGCTGGGCTGATTTACTTTTTCACGTAGCTTGAGAGACAGGGGTTAGTATGAGATTTTAGCGCTGATTGTTAAGTAATCAGGCAACCATCTTCAGAAGCGTGAATAACAACCAGACTTCTATCGATGGGCAAAGAGTTGCGATTAGTATAGTTTCATATAAACTTCGACAAATCATTGTGAAAAAAAAAAAATTAATACAGAGTTGCATAAGAATAACTCAAGAGTTGTGTCTCTCTACCAGTGGTTGTGACGGTTAATCTTCTTTGGCGTAGTATCGTGGTCCCACTAGATTGGGTAGTAATGAAATGACTACTACTACTCAGCCCTGCTAGCCCAAGCTCAAGGCTCTTCGTAAATTTTTAGTACCTAATCAAGGTTCTAGTTAGGCACAGCCAATTTAGTTTCCTTATGGAGAAGAAAGCTGAGAACAGGGGACGTTTCAATCGCCCTGGTTGATCGTCATATATAATGCCTGGCAGATACCATGTCTTCCCCCATACAACCATTTTTTCCTCCAACATTCGCGACCTTTCTTTCATTACTCTTTCCTTAACTGATTCACTCTTTGACTTTCTTTTCTTATACTATTTACAGCCTTAATTACCAACATGACTAAAGAGGGCGATAACAACAAGGAATGGGCCAATGGCCTCTTCGATTGCTGCTCTCCTGCTGGCCTTTGTCTTAAGACGACTTTTTGTCCCTGCATTACGTACGGAAAGACGAATCACAGAATGGTTGGTTGAATGGACTCCTGGTTTGTGGTGGTATGAGACAGGTGGCTAATTGTATCCAGAGCCATGGCAACCTGGATGATTACTCATGCTGCAATGGATCTGTAAGTCCCTATCATTACGTATTCCATCAGAATACAGAAACAATAAAACAATGAATAGCAAATTAGCTAACACCTGTATCCAGTGTATCCTGTTCGCGATCCTTACACACTGTGGACTCCAGTGCATCCCCGCTACAATGCAACGAGGCGACTTGCGCGAAAAACACAACCTTGAGGGTGGCTGCTTTGGAGACTTCTGCAAATCTTGCTGGTGCACTTGCTGCGTCTTGATGCAGAATGAGAAGGAATCAGAACAGCGCGACTCTCTCTTGAGAGGCTCATCCCAGGGATACCAGCCCCAGGGCGGTATGGTGTACCCACAGTGAAATTAATTTGAATAGGCAGCAAGTATTCCAAGGAAATACTTTATCTCATTTAAGGTAATTGAGAAAGATGATTGAGATTTTACGGGTCTCATGAGAAGAGTATATGCGATCAGAAGGTTTTGGGTATTTAAAGGGTGCTGGAAAAAACACAGGAAGGATTTATTACAAAATCCGTGAAGGGAAGCTGTTTCAGTCAGCATTATTTCAGAATTTCACTTTCTTTATTATGGTTTATTATATGAAATTGGATGTGGCATCCTGATTTTCTGGGAATATTATTTAGCGGGAAATTTCATTATTTGTTACTCTCACTCTTGTTACAATCTCTTGTCTGTTGCGATCGCTGTGTTTAGCGACATTACGTGAGCACCCTTGTCTAACATGCCTGAAAGACTCAGGGAAGAACAGGAGTGTGGGGTGGAGAGATCGGCATCCATTGTGGAGGAGCTTGATGATGGAAATGAAAGTAATGCTTCCAATCTCTCCACCACTAAGCTGCATTGAAGGCTAATAATATTTCTACAGGTCAAGTCAATCAAGCCTTCCGATCTGTGCAACTTAACTGAGCTCCGAAATGCTTAAGATTTTGGGAAGCGGTCGCTTGAGAAACGAAAACAGCTATACAGGGCCTTCGCGCTTACGGTTACCTAGTCTATCAAGGCTCCAAGCCAAGGCGCCTACAACATTGAATTCTATCAAACATTTATTTTCTAATCTTGGAGAGATGCTTTATTCAAATTTAGGTTGCTGTGAAGTTTTACAAGTCGGACTTGGCTGTGGTACTGAAAACACGATAATATATTGCCGATTCATCCAGTGCCTTTTCTGCGTTTAATTTTTGGGAGTTTGAAGCATGAAGCTTGAGTCAAATGTTTACTATCACTTAATACTTTTTTTGAATGAGAGGGAGAGGGAGAGAACAATGCACTCTGTAAAACATGCGCCCAAACACTTCTTGAAAACACTGGGTGCTGCATGAATGGGGGCGTGAAAATCGAGAGCGAGATCTATGTTGCAGCTCCCGCAATTCTGTCCAACACATCTGCCACGACGACATCCGTCCTCGAACTTTTCTCAACCATGCTACGATATGCATCTCCCACAGTCAATACATCTTGCTTCGTTGAACCTATGGCTGCCAATTGGATCGGTAGGCGGATTTGGCGCGGAAGTTTCACCCTCGATCAAGCTGTTGGCTCCGACTTGGTGACAATAGTCACAATGCATACAGCGCCACACAGATCTTCAATGTTCTCAATGAGAATTGTATGGCCTCTCCCTGACCCCATTGTTTGAGGATTTGACGGTGTGTCTCAACAGGCGGAATTCCCATACATTGAGATAGTTTTTGGCTGAGCGTCCATTGGCGTATCCCTCTGGAGGCAAGAGCAGCGAATGCTGTAGCAGTCGCTGCATATCTCAGAGGGTAACTTGACGTTTTTTTTTCCTCTGCTCAAAGGCCTGAGTCTGGGAAAAAAGGTTAACATTCCTTTTGCGGCAGACTTGGCAATCGCCAGTTTATACGCCCCCAGCACTTTTTGGTATAAGGCTGAGATAGACCATTATCAGTCCTTCGACAATCAGGATAACCAGCACGGACACCAAGAGGGAAGAAAAAAGGAGAAGAGTAAGGCAAAGAGAAAGAAAGACGTGCTTGAGATACATCGCATCAATCTCTACTGCCTCTACTGCCTCTACTGCCTCTACTGCCTCTATTGCCTCTATTGCCTCTATTGCCTCTATTGCCTCTATTGCCTATACTATCTCTACTACTTCCAATACTTCTAATAATTCTACCATTTTAACTCTTTCCATTGTTTATGACATTTCTACTTGTTTGCTGACGTTGCTAGACGGTCCAGTTTTTACCAATATACAGTACCAGGCCTATGGATATAGAACATGGAAGTTTAACGTACAGCACCATCCGTGTAATTTACGGACTCTTGCGTCTCTTCGATCTAACCAGTTCAGTGAATAGACATTTGGAGTCTTGACGAAGGATTACCGATACCAACGATGGATATGAGAGCAAGTAAATACGTTTCTACCCAGCGACTCAATATAACGATGGCCATTTCTTAGGTAGAACGCTATTTGCTTAGGGGTAACATACAATTAAGGCAAGGACACCAGCATTGCTAACTAGTCATGCTCAACAGCACTGAAGTCGTCTGGCAGTATAACCGGGGAGAAAAATGGTCGGTCGGTCAGTGATCCGAAATGCAACCGCTACCAGTTGGTTGGTTGGTTACAAAATGCGAGAAGAAGCATGGCGAATGTTTTGGTATATTTGGTTATAACTTCAACGCATGGGATGCTATCTAGGTGTGTTGCGTCACGCTTAAAGTCGCCTTAAAGAAGTTGAATGGAAATAAAATAGACATCTGAAGTTTTTTGGAATCAATTGCGCTGTGATGTCGGAGTAAAAGATTGAAATTATAATAGAAACGCGACTTAAAAAGTGCAGTTCCGACCCACGGATTCAAAGGCACTTTTGCACACTTTGCTTTATATGTGCAGTTAGACATAACCGAAATCTATCAGAATAGCCATCAATTTAAATTCTTGATTTACTTAACTGGCATTTGCTCTCAATTCAATGATATATGGCTATGCAAATGCGGGCATAAGTTTAGTTTAGTCCACGTTACTGTCATTTGCCTCCCCTCCCCCTCCCCCTCTCTCCCCCACCCACCTCTATTCACTGCGCACATATGAGAATCATATTAAATAATATTTTTTTGTAAATGCAATTGATATCATGCTCATTAAAATAAAATGAAAAAAAGAAAAGCCACACTAGCTTCGCACGTTATCATGCTCCTGCCATCATCTTACAATCAACCTTGGTATATCCACTTCCGTCATCAATGCTCAACAAATGTTCGTAACCACATTATTTACAAATGAATCCATGCTTTTTGAAATGTTCTTCGTAAGCTGGTGAATCCATGCTTTTCTTTAGACATGCTCTTCGTGAGCTGGCACATCGGGAGCCAAGTCCTTGTTATGGTTGGCCGCATCGCCCAAGGGAGTATCGCTGTCATGATCCGCAATCGCATCAAGATCAACACCAGCCTTGTATCGTATGTTCGCCATATGTTCCGGTGGAGGCGCGACCCATTTCGTGCTCTTCCATGGCTTGACGTGCTCGAGATACATGGTATCGATCTCTTCGAGAGTGCGGCCCTGGCCTTCAATGACGAAGAAGTAGATGATGAGAGCTCCCATAAAGTTACAGCCAGCAAAGACATAACCATATCTATAATTATCAAGTTAGAAAAAGATACAATTACCAATAAATGCGAAGTGTGAACATACCTGAAATCAATGGCGCCGGTGATGAATGGGGTGAAGAAACCAATACAGAAGTTCCAGATCCAGTTGCTGGCAGTGGAAAGAGCCATACCCTTTGCACGATAGCGCGAAGGGAAGATTTCGGCTTGAATAGTCCAGATCATGGGACCCCAGGTGGTAGCAAAGCCAAGAATGAAGAGACAGGCAAAGACGATCAGAACGATACCTGGCGTAGGGGTGAGAGTAGGGTCTTGGAGGTTAAGCATGAAATGGCCGACTGAGGCAAAGATCATGAAGCAGATAAACATCCAGATGGAACCGGCAATAAGGGACTTGCGACGACCAAAGTGCTCAACCATGTACAGACCGATGAAGGTGACGCCAAAGTTGATACTGTTGAGAATGATCTGGGTAACAAAAGAGTTGATCTGCACCGACTTGAAGATGGTGGTACCGTAGTAGAAGAAGTAGTTGGCGCCAGTGAGCTGTTGGAACATCTGAAGGGTCATACCAAGAGCAATGCGATAGGCCATGCGGGGAGCCTTGAACATGGTAATGAACTCCTTGACGGGGCCATTCTTGATCTGGTCTTCACCACGCAGCTTACGCTCAATTTCGACGATCTGAGTGTGAACAGCCCAGTGGTTTTCTGTGGCACCATATACTCGGCAGATTGTCTGTTTGGCTCGCTCCTCCTTCCCATGTCGGAAATCGAATCGAGGAGTTTCCGGGAAGGCCAAGATACCAACACCGAGGCCAATGACCCAGATCCAACCCAAACCAATGACAATACGCCAGCTACCAGAGTTATTAGCCTGATGCTTGACAGTGCCATAGTTGAAGCAAGCGGCCAGCCAGATACCCATGGTGATGAAGAGCTGATAAGCGCAAACCATGGCACCACGGATCCAAGCAGGCGCTGTCTCAGCCTGGTACATGGGTACAAGCAAACTAAGCGCGCCAACTCCCAATCCGGAAATAAATCGACCAATCATGAGCTGGTACCAGGCGGTAATAGAGGCAATCTGGATAATGAATCCAGCACCTACGACAAAACTAGCCAGAGAAATTGAAGGCTTACGACCGATTCTATCGGCGATGGGGGCAGCAACCAGAGCACCAAACAATGTGCCAATAGACAACAAAGCGACAATGAGACCAGCACGCACATTGCTAAAGTACTTTGTGCCGTCTGAGTGAGTAAGACCAAAGCGGTCGAGAAAGTCGGGCATCTCAAGGAAGCCGGAAATCTGACCAGTATCATAGCCAAAAATAAGACCACCGAAAGATACAAGACATCCCATAGCCCATGATCGTCCAGTTACACGAGGTAAAGGAGAATAGTCCAGGCCAGAGACTGAAGGTCGACCGAAGTCGGGGTTGTGCTTCTCTGACGAAGGATCATGTTGATCGAAGTAGATGGTCATAAAACCACCCTTTCTGCGACCCATTATGAAGGTTGTTGGTTATATCAATGCCCTCGAATGGCAGGTAGTGGTGGTTTTGTTCTTTGCTTGAGGTTGTGGTGAAGTTGTGGTGTAGTTGTAGTCTACTATGAAGAAGAGCTGGAGATGAAGAGCTATCTCTTAGTTCCTTAGTAGCTATGAGGTAGTAGTGATGGTATTGTTTATTTACTCCAATGTCCTATTTCAAGCCAGATCATCGGGGGGGAGCCATTGGGGTATATATGTTCTCCAACAACGGCCAAGGGCCGCCACTGAAGACCGTTTCGTTGCTATGACCTAATCAAACACAAGCACCCACGCCATATGGTCACGATCTCAAGGAATCGTGGGACCCCGGCCCAAGCCCGGCGGTTTGGTGGGTGGCCTTGCAAGCATCTCCAAAGCAGGCTCTAGTCCCGGACAAGAGAGAGAAAAAAAAGTCTGCCCACCCCACGGGTTCAGGGCTTGGGGAAGCCCCCAGCTTTGCGCCTAAAACCCTGGGGATACAGGCAGCGGACGCAGGTCAGGTGTGATTGACAAAAGCTGAGGCCCGAATTGGGTGACAAACCGCCCACCATACCGAGATTCTCCATGGCACAAATCGGTCCTACTCTCCAGACTTTCTCCATTGCCTTCTCCATACACTGTGGAGAGCCAGAGAATAACGATAGAAGACGCAAAACGAGATTTGGGCACTCGGTCCCGTGATTCGATTGGCCGGCGGACGCCCCGAGGGTGAGGAATATGAAGAGGATGAGGCGAATCACAGCGAGAACTGTCGCAACTGACCGAGCCCCACTGGCATGAGGTGCTCCACTGGGTAAAGCTTCTTTCTCATGCCGGGCTGAATTGCTGCTCGTTTGGGACTCGTCTCGGCATTTTCGGGGTCCAGTTTTTTTATTTTTTTCTTCTTTTCTTCTTTACGAAACATGCGTATGAATCAGCAAGCGCCGCATTGTAGATCCCCCTTATCAGAAACATGATGATGCTTCACGGCACTACCCAATTGGAGGTGCATTACGCGCATCCCCAAATAAAACCGCATTGATGCCGATGCAAATCGAATTCATGGGCATTACAACCATCAAAATAGAACAGAGGTAATAATAAAACGAAGAGGCTAAGATAGTCGCCGTCGTTCAATTGCCTCTCCAATTCCTCCAATTCTGCATACTGACGCCTCTTTCCTTGTCTCATGACGTAGGCCGCACCGTGTCGGCAGTGGAGTGGGGCCGCTAAGTGCGTACCGGTACCGAAAATTCCGAGCGCCAGCAACAGGTCAGGGTGAAAAAATACACCACCGCAAGGCATACGAGCTATAGTGGCAGACCGGCGGCGATTTTTTTCGGCACTTCCCAGCTTATGACGTTGTTGACATCGGGCTAGCTGCGGCAGTTTTCCGCTTGCCCAGCAAGGGCTTAATTGACACATTGACAGGGAAGCAAGCAAGAATGCAGTAGCTACAGAGCCGCACTGAAGCTGGGCGTGGATATTAGGAAGCAACCCAAAGGGGCATATTTGTTTGATTGCCTAATTGCTGAGAATCGACTGACAAACCCCAAGCTCATAATCGAGAGAAGCTCGGCGAATGACCTGGAGTAAGAAGAAGAAAAATTGATGCAAGAGAAGAAAAAAATTCGAGTCAGCAGGTATCCTCCTTTTCGGTCCTTTACCGTGTACAACTCTGAATACGCGGCTTGTCGGAGCCCGCTGCGGTCCCCATGACCCCTTGATGGAGGAATTCTCACTGAAAATCTCAGTGATCCACGGGTTTTCCGCGTAGAGCTGATTCAGCGGGCATATTTTCTGCATATTTTTCTTTCTCTGTCCCGCGCAATGGGTAATCATCGTCCAATCCCTGCGTGACAATTCATGACTAACCGGATAACAACACCAGATCGAGCCTCTGGCCATCACCACCACCCACTCATCGGCCTCTTCGGAACAGAGTTCAGCGGTCTCTTTTCTTATTCTTCTTTCTCCAGATTCTCTCCCCTCCATCACACGACCCAGCGCGAATAAGATGCCAGGGAGTTGACATGGTAGATCCCGCATGCCCATCTCCAGTTATTTGGAAACCATCGCCAACCCCCGAAGAAGGGCCAGAGTTTCAACCCGTCTTTGTCGCCTCCACCTTCGCTCTTCTCCATCCAATGTGATTCCCCCAGCTACACAAAGTTTTTTGTTCTGTCTTCTTATTTGCTGTCGGATTTTCCTACGGCCGCCACGCACGTGCTGAGTTGCCTTTGGGGCTGACGCCCATTTTTCATCGATCGACGGAAAGGACGAGGTGGCTCACTCGCCTCTCGTGGTAGCCACTGTTGCAAGAGGCTCTACGCCCCAAGCCTCAAGCCCAGCTATGGCCAAAGTCTCCAATTCTCCAAAATTCTTGTTCCAACTCCTTGGAAAGCCACGGCGACTTAATTTGGACGATCGTTCCTCAGAGATGCCGATTCGCAGCCACGCAACATCTCTCCTAGGAAACAATCCAAACCCGTTCGAGGAAGATCTTAACTTTATACTTTGTCCTATTTTTAACGCTAAATGAATAACAAACGCTATACTTTCCCAGCCGACAAGAATCTTGATTGAACGTCAGGTTAGCCAAGATGGCTACAGCCCCTTTTTCGTCCTGTTTTGCTCTGCGTTTTTTCCACCACCCAGTAACTCGCCAACCCCAGGTTATTGCTAGCCTCCATACGCCACGCGCCATCCTTCGTCTATTAACCATTCTATACATCTTACTGTTGTCTCTCTCTCATCTCCAAAGTGTAGTCGTTAAAATACCCAATACCTTTCAAAAACATCTCATGAAGCTTTACAGGTTGTCGAAACAGCTTCACAGCTCGCAATAAAAACAAACAAGGGGAAAATGGGGAGGTTATACGCGTCCCTCATAGCTCTTCTGCGGGAATGTGTCCCTCCACGGTACTCAGAGCTGCTAGGTTCACCTCTCCCACACGCTCGAGGCAAGCTGGGTCACCAGCTCCAGCTAGCAATCCCACACACTCAATAACATCTTCGGGCTCCAGGAGATGCCATTTGGCCAGCGTCACCTTGGTGCTTGCCCCCACAGTTACTGTAAAGACGTGCTGATCGTCCAGAATCGTGCCTGATGCCCCGTTAAGGCTGCGGAACATATCCTCATCTGTAAAATCATCTCCAGAGCAGAGAGCAAACTCGATCTTTCCGGGGTGCGGGTCCTTGTTTGTCGGTGCAGCTCCCGGATTGTGGTAAGTGGCCACCAGCCGTTTGGCGATTTCACCCTTGTTGATAAAAGTCGGGCGTACCTCAATGTTAGCCTTGCCGGGCATCACCTCGACCTCCCATCTCTGGCCCACCCCGCTTTCCAGTTCCTTGTGGCACTCGCGTGACATGTGTACCCCCTGCTCAGGCTCGGCAAGCCGGTAATGCCAGGTCAGGGCGCAACGCTTTCGTTCTATGAAGGAACCTAAGAGATTAAAGTTAGCTTCTGCTGATGGCAAAAAGTGAGCTTGCCATGGTGGCTTTGGGGGGCACTAACCTGGAACCCTGTCTGTATACTTCTGAAAAACCTCCATGACTTCTGATTGCCAGCCCATGTCGAACTTCTCTGCCAAGTTGATCCACTCCGTGCTACCAGGATCCCTCATAAAGCTACCGTGCTCGGCAGAGAATCCGATTTGAGAGATGTGACCCAGGTGCTGCTGAAGGAACTCTTGGTCTCTGCCCGAGATGATCCAGACAGCGTTTCTAGAATCCGCCGCAAGCACCTTCAAGTAGCGAATGATGCGTTCTGAGGGGACGGCCGCGCTCGGTTCGCGTACAATTGGAGTGAGTGTTCCATCGTAATCGAACATGAACAGTCTCTTCTTTGCCGCGCGATAACGAGATAACAGGAGGGCTCGGTCGAGCAAGGGCGTTGAGTTGGCCGAGTTGGTTTCACCCAGAACAGTATGTACCTTGCGAACAAACTTGCTGATCCACGACTGGACATTTTGTGTCGTGACATGATCGTAGAGGCTAGCCTGCATCTTAGTGCGCTCCTCAACAGGCATGGTCAGAGCCGTGTTGATCTTTTCCGCCACCCCTGTGATATCCCAGGGGTTGATGTGAATTGCATCACGGAGACTACCAGCCGTGCCACTAAACTCTGACAGAATAAGAGGGCCGTTGTTATCCTTTTGACAAATGATATACTCGAGACTCGTCGTGTTCATCCCATCTCGTACTGATGTGATGAGGCCAATGTCTGCTGCTCGCAGCAAAGCAAAGTATTCAGCCTGGTTGAGGTACTGAGGGTAGTGTTGTACAGGCGAAAATCCGAGGCTACCATACTCACCGTTGATCTTGATGATGAGCTCATTGACTCGGCTAGCAACCTTGTTCTCCGGATCGTCCTTTTCGGCCGCGACGCTAGTGGGCGATGTCACCTGGATCAAAACCACCTTTTCTCTCCAGTGGGGGTACATTTCCAAGAATCGCTCAAATGCTTGAAGTTTTTGGGCTACGCCCCTGACGCTGTCCAACCGATCTCGTCCAACAATAACCTTCTTCCCTTCATACATCTTCAGGAGCGCCGCATGCTTCTCGTTCACATCATCTGCCCAGGCAGCGGTCGCTACTTTGGCAGCATCGATGCCGATGGGGAACACGCCGACTTGTACCCTGGTGCCGTACGCATCGATGCCGAGAGTATCGGATGGGAAACCAAGGATACGCGTACAGCAGCTGAGGAAATGCCGGGAGTAGCTGTATGACTGAAAGCCCACGAGATTAGAGCCAAGGATGCCCTCGAGCACCTCTTTCCGGCGAGGCAAGCATCGGAGAAACTCGCTGCTGGGAAATGGAGAGTGCAAGAAGAAAGATATGTACATATTCGGGACACGCTGGCGCAGCATGCTAGGCAACAGCAGAAGGTAGTAATCGTGAACGATGACTACATCGCCAGGCTTATAAATCTCAATGATCTTGTTGGCAAACTTCTGGTTCATGCGGTAGTAATCTGCCCACTGGGCGCGCTCTTTGCGGCCATCTGTAGGCTCGTGTTGTTTATAGTGAAAAAGTGTGTACAGATCATGCTCAGCGTAGCGCCGCCATCGGGCTTGGTCCTTGAGCATGATGCCATCGTCGGTGGCCTCGCTCTCATCAGCGAGCCAAACGGGCACTGTGCGGATAGTTTTGCTGTGAGACAATTGCTGCTCCAGCCGAGACTGGTCTGCTTTTGGTATCCAAAGCCCGTCAACAGGGGGAGGTGTAGGCAGTCGCGTTGTAGCATCGATCGGTACGGGGGCCGACAGCGCATTCACAGACGTGGCGGCAGTGGCCGTAGCCGAGGGTGTATCCGGGGGAGAGAGCGGGTCGTCGTCGGGATTTCCAATCTCGCCAGTCCAGGCGACCACGGTGTGATTCCACGGCGTCGCATCGGAGGAAAGATAGGCAAAGGAGTCAATGAGGGCGGACTGGCCGCGGCGGGGTTTGAGGTCCTGCGTAGCAAAGCTGGTCAGTATCACGCATTTGAAGCAGAGGCAAAATCGGTGCCAGAGGAATAGATTAGGCCAGAACACGGGAAAGATGGGCGCGTGCTCTTCTGCCCCGGCAATCGCATGTTCAGCGCAGCAGAGCATCAGGCCATGCCTCAGAGCATCCATCTTGGCATTCGTCCTCCTCGCAGCAGCAGATTCTTCGGCTGGAATAGACTCACCCAGGCGCCGCCTTTGTGGTATGTCACGGCATGCGGGATGTTGAATGTCGCGGAGATGATGTTTCCGGTCAGGGAGAGCTCGGGATTGGCGGCGCGAATCTCAGACAGAGACTCACGGCGCGCCATTATGCCGTTGCGCGCGCAGACAGCTCGAGGATGGGTTGATGTTTCGCAGCCGGTCGGTGCTCTCGATGTCTTGAGGAGGTCTGGAGGAGGGGGAGGGGTACAAGTCAGTAGCTGGCAAACTGGCGGCAGCGGGTGTTAGGCAGCAGGTATCTTTACTTTAGTACTAGACGCTGTTGATACTTTGGTGCTAAGTCTAGGAAGCTCAGACTTCTTGATAGCGGGGTGCTCAGCGTCAAGCGCCGCGGTACTATTTTATTGCAAGTCGATAGATGGCCTCTAAGGGGTGTCTCTGTGAAGGAAACGTCGCCAGCGCAAAAATGCCAGTGACGAGTATAAGTTCAAATCCAAGGCTGATGACTGCGCGGATCGCAAAGGGGAAGAGCAAGAAGAAGAGTGAAAAGAAGAGCAAGAGGGAAAAAGAATGACACTTGGCTGGAGAAAAAAAAAAGGTGTGGCTTGATACTAATACTACTTGCGACTACTAGGGGCGACGAAGCGTTTATCTCCTTTCCATCGATTCACAACGACTTGTGATTTGGTTGCCCTATCGGGAGCTCCAGCAGCGGGTCGTGGTCCCTTGTCGGCCGTGTCTCGCTCGAAGCTTGTTCTACGGATTTCTGGCGTTATTAACAATGACTGGGGCCCGTATTGCCGTGTGTAGGTATCATTCAAGCATTCGGAATACGGAGTTTTGCAAGGTTTATTCGCAGCCAAGGAAGCGTGCCATTGGATGTGGCACGCAAGGAGAGGGCCGAGTCTATGATTGGCACACGTGCAACGCCGTCAAGATTCTCACCACCTCAGCCCGCACACAACCACTACGAGGCATTCACACCCAACTAGATGCCACTCTATTTAATCACATCACGTCCAGAAATTCACTCAGAGGGCTTTTTCGGAAACGCCTCTCGGGCCGAATAAAGTCTAGGCATTTGCCTGGAGATGCAGTCTCTATGTTTGCCTACAGAAGTCTAGCCACGAGCCGGTACCGCACCGATTTAACCTTCAGCTCTGAGAGATATGAGAAGCTGTTCCGGGCTAAAGACAAATGCTGGTAACTTTGGCTTACGAAATGCTAATGAAACGAATCTCTCCAACAGCCTGGGCAGTGGAGAAGCACTAAGCAATTCCAACGCAAGCGTCTCGGGGACTGAATTACGGGCCAGGCTCATGACAGCTCGTGAAGCTGCACTTACACAAGACCCAGAGAACACGTATTAGCGAGGCTGTGACTGGGCCGCCGGCGGAGATACTCCGTATGGAGCAGATGGGCGGGGGAGCGCCATTGTCTTTCCCCCAGGCTTGTAAACACCACCCCTTTTTTTCGTTGATGGGAAAAGGAGCTTGTTCAGGAGAAGTCTGTCCGTGCTAGCACTGGCGATATATTTAGCACTTCTTGTGCTCATACGCTACCTGAGATAAGCGGCGGTGTACGAGCATGTGACTTATATGAAAATTAATTTTTAAATTGAGTCCTTTCAGCTTCCGGGTTTAGGAGCTGAGCCTCTTGGGAGCTGGACAGTAGTAGCATGCGTGACATGTTGCGGGCGGATATTTTGCACCAGCTCGGCATAGTGCCAATTTGCCCAGCTGTCCTACCACCTCAAGAAAACTCTGAATTAGATGCATGCAGGCTATATTACTCCGTACCTGTCATCCATTTGCAGTGCTGCTACTATGAGTACCCATAGTAGTGGGTAGTACTGCCGAATCTGCTGTTACTTGTCCCTGGCAGCCATGCGGGAAAAAATGCGCTGCTAATGACGCAGTAACTGCCTTACCCACTGGGGCAGAATATCAATGTCTAACCACCAAACGAGATGCGCTTCCAACTTCTCGGGCTTGTCATAGCTTTCATAATTTAGTCATTGATTAAGCCCCTTGCTGCAGCAGCTATGATACCACTATTATTTAGCAGTTTAAGCCACGTAGAACTTTCAGCGCCTTGTAAAAATCTATAGAATATTTTCACATGCTTTTCTAAGGCGCTACCAACCGTTACCCACTCCATCCCGCAAAGATGTGGATGCGAGTGACTTTTGTTGACCATCCACAGTCCAAGCAGCAAAAAATGTCGCGCGTCATGATTGCGAAAGCCAGGATTGGCCAGCATCTTGCGGCTGTCGATACACGCAGAAACAGATCTGCGGATAGCGGAAACTTCTTGGCTTGTCGCGGAGCGCTGGAGCAGTGGTGAAGCATGATTGTCCAGCCTGCTTCCTAAAACGAGGCCAGTGAATCGCCTGTTAGGCGACTACGTCAACCTTACGAGTGCATTTCAGGGAAATTAGAACGACATTTCCAGCTGGCTTAACGTGCCAAGTCAGATTAACGGCTTTATATCTGGCTAACTAGAATTGGTGCTGCTACTTGAATAAAATTCATTTGGCTGTTGTTGTACTCCGTACCTTGTAGAAGTCTCGTGTAAGATAACCTTACGCGTACAGGCGTATGAGTAAATAACTTGAAGAACAAGCCCAGCAAATACCAGCCAAACCAGTGGTCAAGATTGCACTGAGTCGATTAGATGGATTGCATTCAGAATAACAGATGAAAGTATGACGGATTTTATCGTTCTATAACGAAGCACGCTGGATTGCATCTGGCAGCTTGGTACAATGAAAGAGTCTACCCTATAATACGCGTCGTTGAGTGAAAATCACGTGACATGTATCAAGTATCCTCCCGCAATCTTTTTCTCGCTTCTTCTCGGTATCGGCGTCACCTCGCTTCAACAACCCACAACATCCGGGAATCCGCCGACAATCAGCCATCGCGAGAACTGACCTCGCACATCGCTCCAACCGCCATGTCGGCATCTCCACCACCGTCGCCGTCACAGCACGCAACTGCCCACGCCTACGCCAGCAACGGGCTGGAAATCCTGCAGGCTGCCAGTGACGCTGCTCAGGCCATCCAGAACCACCATCCTTTACAGAATGCCGCCGCTGAAGCTGTTGCTCAGTCCCATGCCGTCGGGGTGCCCATCGCCCCGGCGCCAGAGCTGCGGATGCCCTCGCCCCAGCTCCAGCAGCAGCATCTCGTTGCTGGGCCTGGGGGCGTCATGAGAGATCCCACCATCAATCCCAAGCTAACGCGACTTCGACGCGCCTGCGACATGTGCAGCATGCGCAAGGTGAAATGCGACGACTCTAACATGCCTTGTCGCCCTTGCCGCGAGCTGGGTGTTGACTGCACCTTTAACCGAGAAACTAAGAGACGTGGGCCACCAAACAAACATGCCGAAGCTGCCAAAGCGGCCAAGAGGACTCGCATGGAGACAGCCGTGGCGCCTCCTGGGTTCCCCTCATCTCCTTCGCCTCAGAATGCTGCCAAGACGCTCATGACCATATCCACTGATGGCGTGTTGGATGCAGAGGCGATTGCGCCAATGCCTGTACTGGAGCTTCTCGTGGATGATTTCTTTACATATATTCATCCGCTTGCCCCATTCCCCCACGAGCCAACATTCCGTCAGTCTTTTGCGAACCGAGAGGATCGAACGAAACCCGAGTTCCTGGGACTTCTCGCTAGTATGATTGGTGCCTTGGCCGCATCATTTCCACGGAGCGCCAGAGAACATCTCAAGGCCCAGCACAGCACACATCTTTTCCCCAAGGCCATAGTCATGATTGAAAAATGTCGTGACATTGCCCTCCTCACGCGCGGAAGCAGATGGGTTTTGAAACAACCAAAGACTTTGGACGATGCTGCTACCAGCTACTTTCTCGGGCTGGCATCTGGTTATACTTTGCAATGGAATGCATCTCGCCAATTCATGGCCGAAACTCTGACACTCCTCAGAGAGCTCGGCTTCAGCAGACCCAAACATCCTGGAGAACTTCCTACTTTTGGAAGTGACAATTTTGCTCCTGACCCAATGCCGTTCAGCCACGTCAAGGATCAGATTGGCAAGCGCATCTTCTGGTGCCTACTGCTAGGCGTTCGGTAAGTCTTCTTCATCATACTGGAAACCAACTGAATGCTAACTTCCTTCAGCTCCTTTTCGCAGCTTGGCGCATCTCATACAGACATTGTCATTGCCCCATCAACACCCAGTCTCCCCTACCCCGCATATCCTGAGAATGTTGATGACATTTGTGTTCTTGCGAATGAAATCATCCATCAAGCGGAAGGCAGTGTTACGCTTCTCACAGGCTTTCGATTTGGTATTGACATTTACACTACCATGAATGGCGTCGTCAGCTTGGAATTGGCGTATGGCATGAGCACTCTTCCCTGGGCTGATCAAAGACTTCTCTTAAGAGATGGTCTTTTGGCTGCAAAGAGTATCATTGATAACCTGCCACCGGAACTCCAGCTAGGCAACCCTGGAGACGAATCAAATCCATTGGCTGCCATGGAGGAATCCGGCCTCCAGTATGTTCCACCAGTCTGGCCAAACACGCAGCCACCGCACGATGTACGCAACATCATCAAGAACCAGCCCATGAGACGTCGACAGCTTCAATACGAGATTCAGAAAGCTAATATTTTTGTCTCACAACTCGCCACGCGATCGTATTTTGTGGAGCTGTACTTCAATCTAAGAGACGTTCATCTCAGCGAGCAACAGCAAACCCTCGAAGTTGAAAGTACGAGCGAAGAGGAAAAAGCTATTCAGGATGCGGACGACAAAGAGATTTTGGAATTTATGTCTGCTGAGAGAGAAATCATTGTCCAAAACCTCCTGACTGTGCTGGGGTCTATCTCACAGCGAAATCTTGAGCCGAACGGAGGGTCTCTCATCAATAAAATCCGCCAGGTCGCTTCCACGCTGCTGAATGATGCTCCTGAAAGGAAAGGCCCGTTTGCCATCAAATCAGAAGAGGCGTTGTCGCAGCTACTTGATATATTAGTCAAGCTTGAAAAGACAGGACCTGTTGGAGAGACCACACGAGCACTGGACCCACTTCAAATGACTGCAGAGGACGAAGAGGAAGAACTGAGACATTGGGCTGACTTGAGAGAATATCAGCTGCGTTTCGCTGCAAATGGAGGCTTTGCCGGCGACTTGTAAGATTTATTTATCCTGATTGTGGGCTACTTTTCTGCCTCGACCTCACGGGCAATTGACTGGGCAGCATCACAGAATGCATATCATCGCCCTATATCCTTGATGCTATGTAACAATATCCGGAGTTGAGCAAAAGTTGTGTTCGGAATAAGAAATAAGGCATGGCTATAACGCTAATAAGAATAATATTTACCTCGCTCTCTTTTACGTGATCCCTGTTACGTTTGTCGTCTATCTTCAAAATCCTGACCAGTTACTATGTTACTTGAGCTAACATTGATAGTATAACAAAAAGAATCAAGACAAAAAAAAGTGCAAAAACATACAACAGCCGGTGTTCGCCAGTGGTCACCCACCTGACTACTAATCTGCCGGTTAGTGGCTTGTCTATGGGGGAGCAGACGGGACCCCGAATTCTCCACTACCTATGGTCGTATGTGTTTGGTTAAATCTAACATTTGCTTATATCTACACTTGGAGCTCGTAATGATAAGAAAATTCGCAGCATTTTTTGTCTTGTGGTATACAAAACAGCAGGTATTTAAAGAGAAAGAGAAAGCTGGCTAATCTAGACGCAAAAAATCTGTGCTGGGAATTCTAATTTGGCAATCACACATATTTCCTTTTTCTTTGGTGATGTAAATAGAAGAACGTCTGAATGAGGTTACGGGCCTTGACCCTACCTAGGTAGACTTGGCAATCAATCTTTTCCTGACTCTCACAAAGCATGAGGGGCACACATTCTATTGTTTCCCTCTTATTTCCTCTTTTCTAATCTTATTTTTGGCTGGTTCCAGGGAAGTTGGAGGTTGACATGTGGAGGTTGACATGAGGTACCTATTCACTAATAAGTTCAAGTCATCTGAACCGCATCAAATATTGGGCTGTTGAGCTCAGAGCTTCCTCAATTACCGAGAAGAGATTCATTCTGTTTCCGCCTTGGCCGAGAGAAGAAGTTACGCCGGTCTTGGATATTGTAGCTCAGGAACTGCCACTTGTTTCTCATATGGTTGCAGCCGAAGCTGTCGTCCACGAGTCTTATGTGCCGTATATTAGATGTAAACATGCAGTAATGCGTTGCTTTCCCAAAACGGCTCGAAGGATCACTATATCCCCGCGCGGGGCGCGCCGCACCGTCCCGTCCCGATCTACTCAATGCCATCTTGAACGGCACACACGCATGGCTTGGCTCGTAAAGGTTGATCGTGGGCACTGCAGGGCAACCTCCGTCTTACCATCCATCTTTCTCAAAACACAGCCATTGACTCCTTAGTTTTGCGTCTTTTCGGTGCCTTTCCTGCATCAGTGAGTAAAGTAAATTGCGAACACATGTATTAATACTTTGAGTACTAATTAACCCGGCTCTTCACCGACTACCGGGATGAAGCTAAGTCTGACCCCAATAGCATCCGGTATCACATGTGGTACGAGCGTGGCGGATATGAGTATTGTCGGACTCGGCGTGAGCTCGAGCGTGCCGCTGTCTGCGGTTGCGTGTTTTGCAAAGCCGTTGCTTCTCGCGATCGCAAGTATCAGCAGCAACGTCACGAAGATGATTCGGAGGATGAGAGGGAGCTCTTCTTGGACGAGCAGCGCCCGGCTTGGTATCCGTCGGTTGACGAAGAGCTGGAGCTGAGCATCCGCTACAACTGGGTCGACAACGTTCTGTACATCTGGAGTAGGAGTGGGATTAAGTGGACCGGGGGTGACCTGTCATGGAGCATGTATGCCACACCGGGTAAGTTTATGCCTGGATCCTGGCTGTAGCGAGTTCATATTTATTGAAGCCTCCCCAGACGATCCAGCAGCCTCCGTCGTCCATTCGCAAGCACTGCTTCAGGACCTTGGGTCGCCCGAGAGCTTTACCGAGGCACGCGGGTGGATGGATGAGTGCCTCACCAGCCACCACGAATGTCCGGCACACCTGCCCGTCGATCTGCCCACAAGACTCATAGAGGTGTCTCGTCTGGGCGAGCCCGAATCTGCGCGTTTGTGCGAGACCAACGGGCAAAAAGGTCACTATTGCGCCCTTAGTTACTGCTGGGGAGGAGACCAGGTCCTCAAGACGCTTCGCGAACGATACGGCCGATATCAAAAGGAACTTCCGTACGACCAGCTTCCCCAGACCATCAAGGACGCATTTCAGGTCACGCGGAGCATGGGCCTGAGGTACATCTGGATCGATGCGTTTTGCATTATCCAGGACAGCGATGAGGATAAACAGACCGAGATGGCCAAGATGATGGGCATCTACCAGAAGACACAGTTCACCATCTCGGCGGCGAGTGCCTCGGCCGCTACCATGGGATTCCTCCAGATTAATTACCACGACCCCAGCATTGGGGCCTTCTACCACCCCCTCCGGGTGGAGGAGGAGGCTATGGGCTTAGTCCTCATTGCCGATAGCTCGCCGTCTTTTGCGAGCGTCGCCGCGCACCAGCAGCCCATTAACACCCGGGGCTGGACCCTCCAGGAAGCCCTGCTCACGCCCCGGCTCCTGATCTTCACCAACATGCACATGGTCTGGAAATGCCAGACCGGCTACCAGCCCGACTTCCACGCTACCTCCCGAGACGCCAACGAAAGGCGCCGCAGGGGAGATGGCCCCTGGGATTTTTGGTCCTCGCTCTGCGGCTACTCGTTTACGCCTCTCAAGGAGCTCGATGAGCTGGCCACCCCGGAAACTCCACAGGCCGGGAAGGCGTTCAACAGCCATGGAGACACTTATTCCACCTGGCACTTGATCCTGAACAAGTACACGACGAGGCAGCTCACCGAAGAAAGCGATCGGCTGCCTGCCATCTCGGCCATCGCGCAGGCCTTCGCCACCCATTTCAAGACCGAGTACTACGCCGGGCTCTGGGGTCGCTTCCTCGTGCATGACCTCATGTGGGAGAACTGGCTTTCCAATCCCAACGCCACAAAGTCGGGAGCCCCGTCGTGGTCTTGGGCCACCATGAAAAGTGAGCTTCAGTACGACAGCGGCAACACAGACTATGCCCGAGCCGAAGTCGTGTCGTGCAAGACCACGCCAGTGTCGGACAAGAATCCCTTCGGGGCAGTTACTGGCGGCGAGCTCGTCATCCGCGGACACCTAAACAAGCTGTGGCTTGATGCAGGCGAGGAAACCACACTGAAACTCTTCGACAACGACGGCACGGCCATTCCCGACACCGAGTTTATCAGCGATGGCGGGTCTGGAGACTGGAACCGGAGCCGCACCGCTGTGCTTTGCTTGGTCCTCGGCGACAAACCCGGGGCGATCATGCACAGGGACTATCCAAACTGTTGTCCGAATTATACAACCATGTGTCCTGAGTCGACACGGTGCCGGATGATGGTGCTCATTGAGAGTTCGGACCAGGACGGCTGCTATCAGCGGATAGGACTGGCCAAAGCAGAGACGTATAAGAGGCCGTGCTGGTGGGAGAGGTGCGAGAGGATGACGGTGGCGGTTATCTGATGGGCTTTTCTGGAATGCGAAGAGGTAAGCTAAGAAAGAGGGATTGTTCTCAGCGGCAGTGTCGCGGCCCTCGGCCGTTTGACTAAAATTAGTTGTAAAACTCACTCTCCGGTCTCCCTTTCGAGAGTTTATTGCCGCATCTTCTCACCACTGTTTGAGAGGCCTGGGCCTACATCCGGGGTTGAGCTCAGCCTCAGCCAAACTAAAGTCAAAGTCCGAAGCCAACATCCAAGGCCTGAGGAGCGAGACCGTCTTCAAAAGGTCTTGGCGTTGAGCTGGTTTGGGCAAAGTAAGCGCAGTTAATTCGATCCTACTCTGGGACAACCTGACGATAGTAGGAGCAAACACTCTTCATCTGGTATTGGAGAAGAGCTTTGTAGGCTCGATAATCCTAGATAAAATAAGCGATGTCGGTAAGGTTAGATTTCGTCGCTTGCGCAGGATTCCGGAGAACCTGGAGGCATGTTAGCTGAGCCAAGCCCGAAGGGGTCTTCGAAGGACGACTGCTTACTTGCAACCCAACGCAAACGTCGGCCTACGGAAGCGCAGCCTGCGGCACGCTTTAGACAGCCAGGTCAATTAATCCCTTAACTAACAGGTCAAAACCGGGAACGTCGCCTTTTCCGTTCTTAATCTAGACGCTTTAGAAATTCTCGCCTGGCCTTCCTCTACTAGCCTCCTCGCATACATGTATCGTTTGGTTAGGTTATAAAGCTTAGCCAAAATATCAGTGTTGGAGAAACGCCTGGGTTAGCTCCGAGAACTGTTTCTCACGTTTTCACGTATGATTTGACAAGCTGTGTATTGTCCGTCTTAAACTGCGTACCCCGTACTTTATTCCTCGATTCTGTAAACGCACTAAGATATAGCTTCTGGTAGTTACCCAAGTCACTCTTGTAAATATTTGACGTGCTTAGAAAAGATTTAAATTCTATATCATTTCTACTATATGTCCATTTGCATTATCTATTCCCGTTATAAGTCTGATGCCTGCGATAATGTTTATGAATGGGTGGCCTGTAGCGGGGGCGGGGCAATTGACATCACTTTGGACAAGTAAAGTTCGGAAGGCGGTATCTGGAGAGTTTCACAAAAATGGAGAGTGAGTCACTGTTTAATAAACAGCTCTTCTCCCTCTCCTATTTAATATTTTAATAGCAAACTAAATTTACATACAATTTGAACTCGGCAAGTCTATTTATCCTTGATATGTATATAATCATCCTACCACCTGCATCGATATCACCTAAGGCTTTGGGCGCAGACATTGATGAAGGACATGCCGCCGTAAGTAATTTTTCTTAGAGAAAGAGAAAGAGAACGAAGCACCTTTCAACCGTTTACTGCGTGCTGATATACACGGCAGAATTCTCCGCGTTGAGCCCGATCGAGTTGCCGAACCAGGCCCTCAAGTTTGTGGCAGAGTTGTTGTTCTAAATGGCTTCCCTGGCACAGGAAAATTGACCATAGCAACCAAAATGAAGGGCTGCTTTCCTGAGGATACAGTCCGTCTAGTCGATAACCACCTGCTCATTGATCCAGCTCAAGCCATTTACCCTGGCAGGGGTGCAGCACACTGCGAGCTACGCCAAAAGATTCGTGAAGTCGCTTTCGACGCCGTTCGGAAGATTGCCGAAGAGGGCAAAATGATTTTAATGACGGTATGTCTTGCCGATAACGACGCAGATACCAGAACTTTTGAAGAGCATATATCCATAGTCCGCAATACGTCTATACCTATCTACTGGTTCACTCTTAGATGTGACAGAGATGTTTTAGAAAAGCGTGTCACTAGTAAGGAACGGCGAGAAGGGAGCAAAAGCAAATTGACAGATGTTAATATCCTGCGTCAGCTTATGGAGGATCTTGAGCTTCTGAACCCGCGTCCAAGTGACTATGAGCCTGTACGGCTTATCACACAGACGATCGATGTGAGTGGAGCAGTAGAAAATTCAGTTCACCAGCTCCTACACGTACTAGAGCGCCACTATTGATGAGAGGATAGCTGTTTCGCCTCAATATAAAAGTGAGTAAAGATTGGCATCATTCCACAATTCTTCCCATTAGCGTAGCCGTTAATCCTACAATGTATAGGACCGAAAATCTCAGTATATCAAGATGTATAGCCAGTCTACTTTAACCCTCTGGCTTAGAACAGACCGAATCGAAAATATAATATCTCTCGAATTTTGACGAGCAGACGAGTTCAGAATGAATGTTAAAAGGACATATCGTTATTAATAGGCTCTTGCATGGAGTAGGCAAGACTGTTATAGTCGAGCTAACCCAAGACAAGACTCTGGCAGCTTCATGCTATCATAGTCAAAACCTGCCTGTCGAGTATTTGAGTTCTACTAGAAATGATCTTCATAGGGCTTGTTATATCGCCGCGATAGCCGTTTAACAAGTAGCTGTTCAGGGCAGTTAGCCACTTTGCAAGAATAGAGTTGATGTATCATTGTTGAGTTGTTCTTCAGCCATGTTAAAACAGATACCTTGAATTTAACGCAAAATTCTATTTCATTGAATGCTATGCGCCTCAGAACTGATCATTGGATGCGCCCACATGGTTCACTGTCCAACCACGTGCCTGTGGAAAACTGGCCACCGGATTCATTCAAATGCTGGCTAAGATGCGTTAAGTCGGCGGCACAAAAAGCTTCAGTAGCTTCTCTTCACATCAATAATTGTCTTCTTTGGAAAATAGAAATCTCTCCAAATTCTGACTGGTTTGTACTTCATATAGCACTTATGCCATCATCCCTAGCCTCTAATCACCCCACTTTTCATCGAAATACAATAGAACAACGAAAATGTTAATTCATTGTAGAATATGTAAAATAAATAGAAAACTGACAGCGGTGTCGGCTGAAATGGAGCCTGAAAGCCCGATAAGCCGGGGTAATTTGAATTATCGGTGGATCGCCTTCTTTTTGAAAGAGGCATGGTTCTCGAAGTGGCCTGATTTCTTCCCCACTGCAGGTGTCAAATCGGAGGCGACAACCCCGATTTGGGAATCGAGCACAAGGCATACCCGAAAGAACCCCTATTATTACCGGGGTGGAAGTACCTAGCAGGGAAGTTTGCATCGGGCAAAAACGCACGATGCGATGGAGTACGAGGTATTCCGTGCTACTGGGCTTTACCGCATGGCGGATTGCAAGGGCTATCCCGATGAATGTGAGCATGTGATTGTCCAACACCCTTACTAAGACGAGTAGAAGAGGCAAAAAAATGACGAATAAATATATGTACTATATATATTTTGCTGTAAGGTG
This sequence comes from Trichoderma evansii, assembly GCF_050947405.1. Classification (NCBI taxonomy): domain Eukaryota; kingdom Fungi; phylum Ascomycota; class Sordariomycetes; order Hypocreales; family Hypocreaceae; genus Trichoderma; species Trichoderma evansii. The sequence continues at coordinate 72,390 of NW_028145202.1, forward strand.
GGGATCCAGACGAATGAGACGAGTCTGGAGGGACATAACAAAGTGTGGTAGTCGGCCTACTCCATAATACTAGCAGTACATTAAGAAGGAGTTTCAGTCCCACCCGCCCTGGAGAAAAACGTAATAAGTGACAGTTATTGTTCGGCTTTTTCTTCTTCTTCAAAATTTTCTCAAATATTTTTTATCCTTCTTACATTCTCTTGAGTACCCTCGTTCCCCTTTCCTGTCCTGCCATATACCTTCTAATCACAGCACCAACTCTATTATCTCTCATATTTCTTCCACCATCTAAAGAAGGTGATATTTTACACTTACCGACCAATCATCCGTTTTCACCCGAAACGCCTGAAAGAAAAAAGGATCGCGAGCATTAAAACACGCACTCGCGTATCTGAGCCAACTTCGCCCATACGGCCTCCCGCATACATACATCTAGAGCAGAACAACTACTACTTACCACTTTTGCTCCATATACTACAACAACAGTCTACCATCCGCTCCCCCTACACCGAAGCAATATGCGACTCACACGCGCCATTTCCCTCACCAACTTCATGGTCGCCAGCTCCGCGCTCGGCTTCCAAGTGTTTGTGCTATACCCTTGGCATAAAGAACTGGACGCCGGCTTCGAAGATCTTAAGAAAGAACATCTCAAAGTCCTCGATGTAGTCGGAAAGAACATCACGGAACAGCAGCGAAAGACCTTTTCCAACAAGTTCAACGAGTTGAAGCAGGAAAGCGCCCGACGATGGTGGTGGATGTAAAATATACCCATCCTTGAATGGACACAGAGACAAGATTCTCAAACGAATCTTGTTGTCTGATGGCGACGAAAAGAGCGAGCTCCCAGAGCCGTAAGAGATACGTGGAGGAGCTCATCGATCCTACAGATTTACACTGATGAAAAGATTTTGAACCCGAGCGACATTTATTAGATTTGTCAAGGCATCACATGCGTCTTGCTATAACCCTTTTCTGCGAGTTTTTTTTTTTACTGCGTTATGCTTTCGATAATAGATAGATGTATTATACTTCCGCAGTCATAGTGTTCTTTATACAATTTTTTTTCTTTTTTTTATTGTAGGTATCATTTGCTCACATGTGCTGTCTCTATAAGCCTCGAATATTCCGTGCGATTATTATAACCTTTATATATACTATCACATGACATTTTCTCAACTTGGTCTACTCATTTTGACTGGCTTAACGGTCGTGAATAGCTCAAATAAGGCATGTTAATGCCTCGTAGAATAGTACAAAAGAGTTATATTTTGGAAAGACTGGCTTATTGCTAGTAAAACTTACCAACAAAGTCATGCCACTATCAATTACATGTCAAGATGAATAGATGTATCCACTGATACTAGTTGTCAGCCCAAATACTCTCCCAAATTTGGAGCGTTCAGCGTGCCTAACCATCTACCAACATGGCCCTGCCGCTCATGAAAGAGCTCATCCAGGAACTCAAGTATGTAATGCCGTTTGTGATCTTCGGGCTGAGCAAACCGTTTCATCGCTGTTCGGTGTATTCCTTGATCAATAAAGTATTGCAGCTCTGGCCCCATAGTTTTCACAACGGGCGTCATAGTTAGGCCAGGGCAAGTGGCATGAATACTTTATTCTTATTGTTATACGTTTTTAGAACTGTAAAGTTTCAGATGTTCTAGTATAGACCTCTAAAATCCAAGAAGAGTAAATGTTTCTCCATTATGAAATGCTAAAATCTAGAGAGTTGTCTTCGTGTGGACTGCGGACTAATACAAGCTGGCTATTTTAGTAGGCAAATAGCGTAATCTTGATACGGCAATTGTAGCGCTTGGCCATAGCGCATGCTAAGATATTGTAGGGATCCCTGGCCTAAAAGGTGGTATTAAGCAAGCCGTATTGTAAGGCTTTGGGCCAATGACTGAGGAATACTCGGTTCAGAACCACCCTCTCAAAGGCCAATGGGCTTATCGAAGTTTGAAGAGAGAGCTTCATGCCATAAACAATATGATTACCGAATACTTTCAGAGTTAAGTGCTGGGTAGCAAGAAAGTAGCGCAATATATCATACGATATAGCACAGAGATTAGACGCACAAAATTTGTCCTTGCAGCTTCTTCCTGCATCCAGAGAGTAACATGCACCACGGTTAATGTGAGTATGAGAGGAACTGGTAAGTTTACACTCTTAAATTACATATGGGGTACTTATGGAACGCCCAGAGCATTTTTATTCTGTTTTTTGGAGACATATTTCAGCCAATTCTTCAAATTTCAGCTGGCTTTAACTATGTTGACGTCGCTAGTCAATTATCCATGAGTTCAATAGCAGGCATTTAGATATTTTCTTTAACTGGTAGGTAGCTACATATGTAGTTATAAAGCCAGCATCAAATTTTCTATTATTAAACTTTAACATTTGAAGATACTTGGAGAGATATGTTTACCCGAGTGACAAGAAGGATGTAAGGCATTTGACTGAATTTGACATCACTTGCTTCATGGTCTATATAGATAGTTATAACATACAAGCAGGGACCTAAGCATATCGAATTATCGTTGAGCTTAACAAAGCAAAAATGAGTCATACCGGCTACCGCGAATCGTTAAGGTGAGGAGGCTCTAGGTAGCTTAGATAAAGAGCAATCTTTTTTCAGCAGCCACTGGAAGTGCTATGAGATTTTGTTTTTCCTTGTATAATAAGTGCTTGTAATTCTCACATAAGTCACTTGATAAACGTCCATCACCCCGCAGCTCTACCCCACCACGGGAGGAAAAAAAACAATGATGCAATGGGCAAGGGCATCCTTTTTGATACACCCTGGAATCAATACTGTATGTGAAAATTGACTTACAATCACATCGGCAATGGCCCTAGCGTAGCAGCTTTATCGCGATAATCCACATAATTCTTCAAGATCGATTCGCTGCTAAGCTTAGTCAGAAAGTACACTTAATCTGCGTTGGTGCGAAGAATTGAGGAATTGCACTGTATGCTGTCATTGGCTTCGAGTCTCTCGGCGTGACTCTGCCCCGCGCTCCGACATCGCTATAGTGCAAAATTTGGCCTCGAGCTCTAGTTGATATAAACTCTCAGCTATCACAACTATAGCTGCCAATTGAGCGCGCAACAAGCTTCTACAATTGACAATCGCAATATTCAAAATGGCGCAACAGTGCGTATTATCCTGGGAACAAAATTGACTGCGGTGACTGGCGTTGCTGACCCGGTTTGCGGCGGATAGATCTGTGTTGATGCTCGGCGCGGGCTTCGTCACTCGTACGTAGCTCTTTATCCTCTATAGAGCGCAACAAAGCTAACAGAATCAATTAGGGCCTACACTTGATGTCCTGACTGATGCTGGCATCCCTGTCACTGTTGGTAAGCTTGTGATTTTCTTTCTACTTTGTTTCGACACGCTAACCGATTGTGAATAGCCTGCCGAACCCTCCAGACTGCTCAGGGTCTTTCCGCTGGCGTGAAGCTCGCGACGCCTATTTCGCTCGATGTTACTGACCCCAAGGCTCTGGATGCCGAGGTCGCCAAGCACGACTTGGTCATCAGCTTGATTCCTTACACTTTCCATGCCACCGTCATCGAGTCTGCTATTCGAAACAAGAAGAATGTTGTGACTACGAGCTACGTTTCCCCGGCCATGATGGAGCTGGACCAGCAGTGCAAGGATGCCGGAATCACTGTCATGAATGAGATTGGTCTTGGTATTTATATTTACTCACCTATGCTCCCTAAATGATTCTGAACTGACCATGTCGCTTTCTCCGATTAGATCCTGGTATTGATCACTTGTGTAAGTCAGTTTGTCTAGCTATCATTACTTTGCGCTAACCTACTCAGATGCCGTCAAGACCATCGATGAAGTCCACCAGGCCGGCGGCAAAATTCTTTCTTTCCTCTCGTACTGTGGCGGACTTGTCAGTGAACACTATTTTAATACGTCTTCCTACTTCCGTTACAGAGAGCTAACTGCATACTAGCCCGCACCTGAAGCCTCAGATAACCCTCTGGGCTACAAATTCTCTTGGTCTTCTCGCGGTGTCCTACTCGCCTTGAGAAACGCTGCTAAGGTCTACCAGAATGGCAAGGTTGTTGAGATTGCTTCCAAGGATCTCATGGCTACTGCGAAGCCCTACTTCATCATGCCAGGATACTCCTTCGTCGCTTACCCTAACCGTGATTCTACTCCCTACAAGGAGCGATATAACATCCCCGAGGCCGAAACTATCATCCGTGGTACTCTAAGATACCAGGGCTTCCCCCAGTTCATCAAGGTTCTTGTCCAGACCGGTTTCCTGGAGGAGACTCCCATCGAAGCCCTCAAGACCCCTATTGCCTGGAAGGAGGCTACCAAAGCCGTTCTCGGCATCTCTTCTTCCGAGCCCAAGGACCTGGAAGCTGCCATCGTTTCGAGAGCCGAATTCGACTCTGATGAGGACCGTGAGCGAATCCTCTCTGGTCTCCGATGGATTGGCATCTTCTCTGATGAGAAGATCACTCCTCGTGGCAACTCTCTCGATACTCTGTGCGCCACTCTCGAGCAGAAGATGCAATATGAGGAGAATGAGCGCGACATGGTCATGCTCCAGCACAAGTTCGAGATCGAGCACAAAGATGGCTCTCGCGAGACTCGTACTTCCACTCTAGTCGACTACGGCAACCCCAAGGGTTACTCGAGCATGGCATTGCTCGTGGGTGTGCCTGCTGCTGTCGCTGCTAAGCAGGTCTTGAATGGAACGCTGTCGGAGAAGGGTGTCCTGGCTCCTATGACCGCTAAGATTAACAATCCCATCATGAAGGAGCTCAAGGAGAAGTATGGTATCACGATGATCGAGAAGACTGTTCTGTAAATAAATAGCTTCAAAAAGAATCAAAAAAGGAATAAAAAGGGGAAAAGAGAGATAAAAAGAACACGGATATCTTGGATCAATAAAAAGTGCCTACTTCTGCTGGCCTTTCTCACGGCCCTACAATTCGCCCACCTGATCAGTGATTCATTTAGTGAAGAAAGCCAGCTTCATTTTATGCATAAGATAACACATTAGTATAAGATCAAAGAGTAAAGATGCTGGCCTGGCCGTCTTAAACTACCTAGGTACTGAAACGTTTACCTGCTGCAGAAACATAGGCCTAGCTGTAGACACCAAGTAACCAGAACCGGGTTTAACTAGTTCATAATGTTTGTTGTATCATTTAAAATCGTATTTTCTTCCTTCTATGGGTATAATATGAAACACTCATGGAGATTTATTATTATGAAAGACGTATATAAATAACTTGCGCTGCACGTTTTGAGTGCTTGTATCAGATTTTGCACTAATCTTTTTAGATGTAATTATCTGCGATAGAATTAAAGGGCCAATCATTCATACTTTGAGTTCGCGTTTAACATCTTAAAATATATATTCTTAGCTATCTATGTACGTGAAGAAATATACCCCAGAATAATGTACTTACGAGACAGGACACAGTTGCCCAGTAACGCTGTCTACTGTCCAGTCGTCGCTTCCAACTGCTGTAAGACCGTAAAATGTGCTTGACGGATCGTATTTGTTCTTAATTGACTTGAGAGTCTGGTAGTTGTCACCATAGAAGACGCTTTGGAAATTAGGCTGATGCATATTGGCCTCGTTCAGGTAGGCACCCTGGATAGGTGACAGAGCCTCCAACTTAGGTATCAGGACATTTGTCACATTATTTTGGGCGTATATGTTGTTCTGGAAGTTAAGCGGATCGTATGGACTGTAAAGAAATGTAAGTAAGTGCAAACCATGCAAGTGATGTGAGCTATTTGGTAACTTACACTCCGATGACATTGCTTGTAATGGACGACCGCCAGACAGAGTTGACGGAATTTGGAACCTTTGTGCCATTACTGACGTTGATGTTCACACCAGAGATGACAGCACCGGCCTCATTAATGAATCGATACGCGTTTACCAAAGCAGTGGCGCTTGACTGGCTTTCGAGCAACGTTCGTGGGATAAGACGTCCGCCAATATTATATTCAGTAACGTTAGGAGGAGGATTGTACGCGTTAAAGCTATCCAAAAATGTAGAGAATTGGTCGATGTGGAAGACTGTCATCAAATGTATTAGACTCACATGCGACGGTTCAATAGCCTACACACACCGAGATGATGGTGAATGAAGAAGACTTACCGTAAGTAATGTTTTGCTTCTGTAGATAGCTCAGAGTAGGGTTAAAAAGTGTCTGCAACTGTGCTTTGCTTACACCAGGAGCATTCACAGGCTGTACAAGGAACAGTCCATAAGCAAGCAGGTAAACAACGGTAGCGCCAGTGTCAACAATACTGGGTAGTGTCGTCAGGAATGTTTGGACGGCTGCGTAGAAAGCGTCATCAGATATTCCCTGGTTGGTAATTGTAAGATTGGCGGCAGAACTTGGCATATCAGGGTAAGCTCGAACGGTCATGGACAGAACAGCAGCATAAGTTCCACCACCACCGCCAGAGAGAGCCCAGTAAAGATCGGTGTTCTGAGAAGGAGTAGCAACAAGATGCTGGCCGGTGCTAGTAATGACCTCCCATTCGAGGACCTGATCGGCGGCAAGGCCAAACTTGCTGGCCACTGGTCCATGTCCACCACCCTGACTGTAGCCTCCTGCATAGCCAACTGTTGCTCCATCTCCAGTAACAACAATTAGACCGTTATTATGGGCAAAGGTTTGGGCTTCAAAGTTTTGGACGCCAGCACCGACTTTCAGCGCTTTGCCTGTGTAGTAGCTTTGCTTGTAGTTGACGAGTGAGATATCCTTGAGAAAATGAGTCCAGAGAGCCAACCCACCAGTCCCTGAGGACTTGCCGTAGTAGTCATGTCCTGTGTTTCGAATTACTAGACGGATGTTATTCTGTTGTGCAAAGTTGATGGTGGCCAGATAGTCGGAGCTAGAGCTAGCATTGACGGCATATTGGACAAGGGTACCAATAACACACTGCGCACTAGGTGCTGTAAATGGATCACAGCTGACGTTGGCGAAGAACGGCGCCATGGGATCGGAGGAAGACGCGATGTGCGTGGCAGGATAGTCCCACACGGACCTCAATGCATTACACTTTTGAGCGTTGTAGGAGCCAAAGGCAGAATCATGGCAGACACTACCGATAGGAACTGTGGCTATAAGTCGGCCCCCTACTGTTTTATTGAAGGCAGTCCACTCTGATTTGGATGGCCAGCAGGGATCTGATGGTAAGCAGCGGCAGCTCGGCTCAGTGACACAAGTCGTATTGACGGCAGCCGCAGATACCAAAGCCGGCACAATGGCTAAGAAGGAGATAAGCCGAGTCATGTTGAGAACTTTATAAGAGTTCAATGTGTTGCTTTGAGCCTCTGTCTTGAGTTGAACAGGGACAGCTGCCGGCTGGACCTGGAATATATAGTAGAGACTACAAGGTAGCTAGAGTAGAAGATCTCGAGAAGAAGTATTATAAGCAAGGAATATTCCATGACACGAAAAGGGAGTGCTTGCGGGTCATGGGGAGGGATCCTTAGCCCGGCAGCTAGGGTCATAGCTGCGTCTGCATCTTCTTGACGGGGCCATGTGGAAACCACGTTTTGATTGTCCACTAACGCTATACAGCAACTAAGTCGAGCCACACCGTTCAGGTGGTCGGCCATTCATGTCGCGCCATTGTCAAGGCATGGGTGTAGAGGGTGCATCGCTTGCTCAGCTTGCTCAGCTTGCTCAAGTCTGGATTCTGGGACGGAATGCGGCATGCCACGCGCATTGTCGTTTTGTTGTGGCCAGATGCCAAGTGAAAATGGAGAGACTGAGCGAACCAAAAGGCATGTTGGCGACCATTCAGGTGAACCAGGGAGATCTGCATCAGCAACGGCTGAAAGATGGGTTAGAGCATGATCCACAAGAGCAAGGGACCAGGCCAGGTTGATTGGTGAAAAGAGCAGGCTCAATAAGGGAATGATACCGAACATTCAAAGAATTGAGTGGAAGATTAATATAAACCACGACACAGATAGTATATCTCTTAGAATTGCTTATACATATTTGTCTTATTCGTCTAAATGCTATCCAGGCATTGCGTAGGCTGGAAAGCAGCAAATGAAAGAACCCAAAAAGTCGTAAACTCGATTACTACATTGGTCAAAAGAGTAAACAATATATTGAACGAGATACTCAAAAGAATTAACATTATACTAAAAGCGGAATTCTTACAGTGCTACATATCTGATCCACCATCAACACTTACTAACTGCTTTATTTGTAGATGAAATAATATGCGGGGTGAAATGCAGGCTCACACTTCCTGTAGTAGTGTTAGGATTCCTAAGTAGGATTTCCATGTGGTGCGTTCTGGAAGCTATCATCGCGAGCAGGTCTAATACGATTTGAGTTTTGAAGTTAGTGGTGCTTCTCAGTACCATAACAAGATACCCTCGCCATGGGTTAGGTGCACATGCTAGTATTGCTATCTCGGCCGCACTGCGTATAAGTCCTACTCTGCCTATGAGCTTACAGTTGTATCCATTGCCTTAGTAGCCATAGTGCTCTTTGACATTGCCTGGATAGGGGCTCTTGCGGCCCCTGTGTATGAAATGCTGTTTCTATTCTTTATCAAAACTTGCTCGTGCAAAGGCATTCAGGAAGCGGTAGTTAGAGGCATAGCATTTAATAGCTCTTCCTTCTGGGCTTACAAGCATCGAATAGTATGTGCAGCGGCTAGATGAGAATGAAAACCCCGCATTTTTACCAGACAAAGGCTACTCTTACATACGGTAGATCTATTGTGCAGACAATTTTTTTCTATGCGACCTATCATGTGAATTTTCTAATACTACTTTGTCAGTTTCAATAATACTGGTGCCTGCTCAACCGAACACTTTGACAGTTTTGCGCTGTGATGTCGGCCAACCGCATGTAATACTAGCGTCCGTGCTCGGTAGCTTTTCAGGTAATGAATTGCGCACTAACACCATCTGCAAGCTACGATGACGCCCCGCCGTTGCAACGGTGAGATATCAGCCCTTGCTTTGCGGTACGGCAGGGTGAGACTGTCCGTTACCCACGGGGGATGCCTTAAGTGGAAGGTAACTGGCCGGATTCGAAAGTCGCTTATGCGCAAAGCAATGCAGGCACTTCTGCGTGTATTAGTGACAGGCTTCTATTGGGCGCTCTACTGGAATTCATTCCGCTTCTTGTCACTTAATAGACGATGAATGACGACTAGGTAGTCTAGCTTCTCTACGCTTACATCCCACTGTTGTATTATGTGCATTGTATCTTTCAACGAACTTACGAACAACTTACGAAGCCAAGTCAGTGTTGCATTGCATATTTCTCCAGATGATTCTTAGTGGAACCTGAAAATGGCACAGAGACGCGCAGCCCCCGTGTTTGACATTGAAAGAACTTCCGTTCCTTGTCGTATTGGCCACGGGCTTGCACTAATACTGCACTATATCCATATCCTTGCCTATATTACATTCTGTGGTCTCGAACCAAGTCTCTTGAGCGATTTTAATACAAGCAGTGAAGTACCTAGATATGCGGAAGTAAAAGTTTACTATTGGATCTTTACCTCATACGTCTCGGACCGTTGTACGGTATGAGAATACAGACACGTGCTTATCTGCCACTTGTACCCCTTTTGCCATCTAGAGATAGGTACGAAACGTAAACTCGGAGTGCCCGATCTTCTATGCCAGTTTTAGTTACAGAGGTGAGAATAATAGTTACATTACAACTCTCAATAGTTTATGGCTAGCAAAACCAGCATTGTCATCCAAAAATGTTATTCTCATAACTATCTACAGAAATATAACAGATTGATATATAAAAAACTCTCTATTAAATTGGGAGAAGGTTATAGTTACAAACAAGAAGAAGAACAGCAATAAATGAAACCTCTTTCGCTAACAAGTACAATTTTCGACCCATAACAAGTTACTAAATGATGAGGAAGTCATAATGTGAGTTCCGTAGCTGTATATGGAAAATATTCCACAAGTTGTCGTGGGAGAGCCTAGACAACTAGATAGTTGCCAATGGTTCTTGCTTATGGAACTCCTATCAAACGAGTTACAGTGCGGCAAACAGTGGCATAGAATAGAGACACATTGTCCAAAAGCACCATAGCTTCCAAGATTGGTCATCTGCCTTAACTGTTTGTCGCAATAAGACGTTCGCGGCAACAGCGCCTCCAACTATCAATGGCAAAGGATAGGCCCAAATCTCAAGTTTCCAGAAGAAGGGACAGACGAAAGACCATACAGCAACAAAAACGGCCATAGAAATGCGCGAGAACTTCTCTCCCAGCAGCAATGGTATGGATAAGCGTCCCCGTGTTCGATCTCCGTCCTGGTCCTTGAGATCTTGCACCTGCATGGTGGTAAGGATCATTCCGCTGATGATGGAGATCCATGTCAACCCGCCCTGGTTGACAGTCGTATGTGCCCCGAGCGCAATCTGCAGTGAGCCATGGTTGAAGAAGCCATAAGCAATGGATATGATCAGATCTCTAACGACCTCGTCTCCACCTTTCAGGTCGTTATAAAGCCATGTAAGAATCAGTATAAAGACTCCCTCTCTCCAAACGCCAAGATAGTAGTTGAGAGCGAGAGCAATCGGAACTGCAACAAGCATAGACCGCCTGGCCTGCTCTCCGGTGACTTTGCCGGATGGTATCGGCCGCCACGGTTTGTTTATCAAGTCTTCCTTTATAGATTCTTCCGATCGTTGGTTCGCAAGGTCGAAGATCAGGACATTGTACCAGTTGAATGCAATGACCATGGGGAACGCTTGAGCCAGTTGCCAGAGTGAAGGGGCTTGTCCATCAGCAAGATGGAAGGCTGCCAGAGCTCCCAACATCCCAAACGTTGTGTTTGGGATGACGAATGTTGGAAAGTTACTTTCTGTAAACTCCCAGATCAGGTACGGAATGTAAAAGATTGCAGAGAAAGCGGTAAGCTGACGCCTCCCATTGGGATATACGATATCCTGAACCTTTTCCATTGTGAAGGAGCCAGTGATCAAGATCTTGATGATTTGGTAAAACTGAACAAAAATCGAAAGGTTTTGACAATCTCATTTGCCGACTTTAATTCAGTAGGAGAGTGAGAAATATAGATGGCATATCCGAGAGATAAATCTCTGAGTATATACTTCCACCATGGAGCAAGGCATACTTTGAGTGTGTCACAGGACGGCCTTGCTCCCTTTCTCGGCCATGTTACTTAACAATGCTTACATTAGAGAATTCTAGTCTTGGTAGCATTTTACAACAAGTCTAATCATATTGCCATCTAATTTTCGTCTGTTCTTTGGCAGCGAGGGAACACGTTGTGGAGTGGTTGGACTCGCCCACTACTTTCACACCCTCTCATCAACTTCACAATGTTACGGAAGACGCAACATATAACCGCTACCCGCGCCGCAGAGCTTATTTTCTATACTAAATTAGGCAAAAATGACAACATTGCGCAAATATAACCCAGGTACTTTTCATTTTTGATATAGTTTGCTTTGCGTACTTATTAACTAAACAGGCCAACTGTACTGCTGTTCTATTTTGGAAGGCTATGCTGTATGGCCCACGATACCGGCACTAGCTACTATCCAGCATCATGAAAGATGATCATCCCTCCGAAGTAAGCTGTTACTAGTACACGCTTGTGGTTGAACTAATACCGCTAGCACTTGACGGGTGAGTACCGCGCCGTCCCTTGTCTGGCATGGCGGTGTTTAGAGTGGAGCTATTGTGTGCAAAGGCATTCTTATCTGGTATTACATATCCTGGTGCTCGGTACTTTTAATTATTGACAGGGGTGCTCCGGGGGTGTTTCAAAGATACTCCAGGGAAGCTTCTCTATGCGGCTCGCGCGCCTATGGCAGTGGGTTGCAGATGCACTCTCAGATCAAAACGGCTAGCAGAACTCAAAACTATGTGATATGAAGCAGTATTGTACGGGACTTGCACTTCAAGCATGTTCAGATCATCTTCATTTGCCGGATCTAACGGCTCTTCTTGTATAAGTCTACATACAAATTGCTAGCACCAGTACTAATGCTCTAGAGCTCACCCTTGATAATGCTTGCAGCATGCTCGGCCACACCATACACAGTCGCTTGAGGATTAGCCTTTGGAGTCAGCGGGATTATGCTGGCATCGGCAACGCGCAGGTTCGGGCATCCGTAAAGTCGGAGCTTGGAGTCTACTACACCCCCCAGCTCTTTAGCCATCATGGAACAAGTTCCAGTGAAGTGGTGTGCGCCCACTGTAGTTTGACGCAGGTAATCTTTAGCTTGTTCGAGGCCGGTCTCCGCGGCCAAAAAGTTTCTGGCAGATTCTGCTGCCGTGTTCCTCTTCCCACCAACTTGGAGGTGGCTGACCAACGGCTCGGCTTTGGCGATGGACTCAATGAAACGGAGATGCCGCGCAAGAACCTCGATATCCAACGGATGAGAAAAGTACCGAGGATCAATGTCCAGCTCAGTCGATGTCGACGAAGCAGACTTGATATGGGTAGATCCTCGTGAAAGTGGGTGCGTAAGCATTAAGGCAATGGAGAAATACTTTTCGGTTCCCGCCGGTGGAGGTGCCATTGTTCCATCTTGGTTGAACGACGCATAGCCTGGGAATGACATGAAGTAGCCTGAAGGCTCCTCGGTGGAAGTGAGAACCGAGCGCACAAAGTCGGCTTGGGCTTCCGCAAAGGAAGTGTTTCCGCCGCTGCCAGGGGCAATGTACTTCGCAATAAGCTTCTCAACTTCAGCCTTCCCTTCGGCGGACTGAATGTCCGGGAATGGGAGTTGAGCTGCGGCATTGGTGCCACTTCTTGCAAATGGACCCAGTTGCTGCCCATAAGCGACCATGGCAGCTTGAAGAGCCGTCGGATCCTGGCGTGCGAGGCCATCCATTGTCTCCTCGCTATCGAGAGCCTGGAAACTAAGACCACACAACGGGTGGTTCTGCAAATTCTCTCCAACATTAGGATTGTCGATGACAACCTCAATGCCCAATTTAGTCAAGAGGCGCGCATCACCAACCCCAGACAGCTCAAGAATCTTGGGGGTGTTAATTGTGCCCGCTGTAAGAATAATCTCAGCGCCGGTAGCAGTATGATCTGCACCATCCTTGGTATACCGGATGCCCTCGGCTGTGACAGCATCGCCGTTTTTGGTGAATAGAATCTTTTCAACGGCAGCTTTCGTCACAATGGTAAGATTCTCTCGGTCACGAGCAGGCTCAAGATACGCATTTCCGGCGTAGCTCCTGGTCTTTGTGGCTGGATGAATAGTATCGGCAACAAATATTGGTCCACAGGTCTGGTCGGTGTAGGGATTACCGTCTTTGGTGAATCCCAGGGTGGCTATAGTCTGCTGCCAGGTTTTGGGCCATTGATTGTCTGTATCCTTTGGGAAGCTCAGCTGGAGTGGTCCAGAGCCACTGGTACCTGCAGCCGGCCCGGAGGTCAAAGTGTACGATTTAGCCTGTGATTTGGAAAAGCTCGCCCAGTCCCAGCCGGGGTTTCCAAGCTTGGCCCAGGCGTCTACGTTGGCCTTGGTTGTGAGTGTAAATGAAAGGCCATTGAGAGCGCTTGAGCCACCAAGGAGTCGACCTTGTGGGAATGCAATTTCACGATTATTGAAGCCAGCCTGATGTGATTTTGGTCAGTAGCAAGTAATTGTTAGTGGCCGCTCAGCTCTTACCTGAGGGACTGTCTTGAACTTCCAGTCTGCATCTGTATTCAGCAGCGTCGGCCACATAGCGGGAACCGACAAACGTGCATCCGCGGTAAGATCCTCGCCTGCCTCTAGGACAAGGACCCGCTTTGACGAATCTTCAGTCAGACGTGCGGCGAGCACTAAGCCTGCAGTTCCGCCCCCAACAATGATGTAGTCGTAGCTAGACATTTTGATTTGGATAGGTGTGGTGTCTAAGATGATTGAGAAAGTGTTTTTTCGTGTCGGCCAGAAGTTTGCAGAAGAAATAGCAGCTTCTACGGATAGCTATTTCGAGCTACGGCTTTCACGGAGTTAGACGGTTGCTCTTTACCTCCAACTTGAGCGGATGTTGGCGGAGTGATGTTTCTGCGAAGAGACAAAGCTCGGCCATTCCTCCTGCATTCGTCTCATCTATTCTGACGCTAGTATTGCAGATAGCTTACCTCCGCCACTATAGAAGTGGTTGCATGATCCTGAAGGCTGTATGATCCTTGTAGCCGCACAGACACAGCCTATTCAATGACCAACAATTATATACTATTTGTAGTCAAGTGATAGCTGCATGCAACTTCATCTGATGTATGAAGTTGTATGGGTACATACTAGCGGGTATGTACGACAGGGGAAACGCAACTCGTAAGGCCAGCTGCGAAGTCGAGGTTACAAATTGCGTCAACGAGGCTTAGCTTGCGTCTATGATTGGCCGTGCGTTAAGCGTGTCGATATTCTATCATATTCTGGGATTTGACAATAGCGTCTGCATGGGACCCATATAGTATCTGCGGAGTAATATGAGCCCTGCCAGGCTAGGAGATACTAGCCGCATCTAGGGACGCTCTGGCCGTACCCCGTAGATCAGTCAGAAAGCGTAGCTCAACTTGGCAGCTATCAAGGTACTGTACTCCGCAGTAGTATTCTACTTTTAGTTTTCATGTTTACGAGATGGGCCAATATCACAAAGATCTACAAGTCGGATCCCTAAACTTCCGCCGGCACCTTTTATCTTCATGCTGTCAGCCTACTATATGCCGTGTCATTGCCTGTCACACCACGAGTACAAGCGCTACTACTCTGTGACTATGCGCATTACCAACATGCAGCTGTCTAGCGAGTTCTCCTATCAGCAGGATCCACTAGTATACTGTAACCAACAGACGGAACAAAAGGCTCAAAATAACAAATTATGAGTAAACAAAAAGCGTCCGGGCTATATCGGTGGATTTATGGGATGATGCGAAGCAAGGTTATGAAATTAGCTAGTAGCAGAGGTATCTGAAACTAGACGGACGTAATTCAACATCATGTTGGTTGTCAATTGCAAAACTGCTGTGCTATGTCTCGTCTTCTTTTTTTATCATAGATTCAGCCACAGTAACTGAGCTAGTAAAGAATTAGCAACTACATACAGGTACACTCACTGCAGTAGCTTCTCGCTTAACTCTAGTCAGCTTATCATAGAAAGAGATAGAATTGGCCGCTTTGTACTAAGTTATGGCTGCTGTGTGGAGAACAAAGTGCCGCGGCTGCGGGCCGTGTATATCAGGCACGCTGTCAGAATCATTTAGCATACTGGTCTAGCATTTTCGACTTTTGGTATATGGTCCCCTTTAAAGGATAAATCCATGCTAAAATATCGTTAACCCTCCGGATTGCCGTAAGAAGAAGGTCGGCTAGTCTGTAGGGTGAATATTCTCCGTACACATACAATACTACATGTACTACTCCCACACACCTCCTTTGAAAATTCGGGCTAGAGAGCTCGGGCTATACCGACGCTTTGTATCAGGCGAATTTTAGGTCATAAAATACACCTGCCTTTTTATATCTTTTGCATTTGTCCAGATAGACCTTCGATAATCATGACAATTGAGTGACTGATCAATCCATAATGGAAGCACTTGAATTTTTCCGCGCCCATGGGGAAGCTCTTCTCATAGTCGTGGGCTGTTTATCGGGTATCGTTGTCCACGTCACCGTCTTCATCTGGGGTGAATGGCACATTCAGGCTCCTCAAATATTCCTCCAATTTTGTGCTCTATATATTGCATTCCCTATATTGGCAAACACTTTGAAAGAGTCTCTCGCAGGAGATATTTTTCAAGGAATTGTAACTTGGGGCTACGGATACTTGGCCGGCCTTGTGACTAGCATTCTCGTATATCGAACCATTCTACATCCATTAACCAGAGGTGGCTACCCGGGACCATGGTATGCAAAAGTTACCAAAATATGGCATGTTTGGGCAGCAAGGAACTCGAAAAACCATCTTGTTCTTGACAATCTGCACAAAAAGTATGGAGCATTTGTGAGAACAGGTATGAATCGCCGAAGACGATGTCTCTTCTCTCTTCACACTTTTTTTTTTAAAAAAGATGGAAAAGATAAAAAATAAAGTGTAAATTGCTGAACTACCCGCTATCTAGGTCCATCCGAGATCACGGTTTTCCACCCAGATGTCTACATGGCAGTTGATGGGCCACGTTCCGAATGTGCTAAAGCAGAATGGTATGATATTATACATCCGAGCATGTCACTTGTCACAACGCGATATAAACCACTCCATGCAGCACGTCGCCGTGAATGGAACAGCGGCTTTACAACAAAAGGTTGGTTTTCTCATCATATACTGCTACTGCGTTATTTATACTAATATTCTTTGTAGCACTTTTGGAGCATGAAGCCAAAATCCTTAAGTATGTCGATAAACTTGACCAGTGCATCGAGGCGGATGCAAAATCTGGGAAAGTAACGGACATGCGAAATCTTCTTCTCTGGTTTGGCTTTGACATCATGGGCGAATTTGTTTTCAGCAAATCTTTTGGCATGCTGGAGACCCAGAAATGGCACCACATCATTGTCCGTCTACAGCGTGCTCTTTCTCTGCTGGGCCCATTAAGTCCATTGCCATGGCTCGTACATATCGCTTTCGACCTTGCCCCGCGGATTAGTGTCCTGAAAGACTGGTTTGACATAATGGCATGGTGCCAGTCACAAATGAGGGACAGGCTCGCAAATGGTAGCTCTAACCAATCGCAAGATTTGGCGTACTACCTGATGGAGAAAGACTCCGAAGACCGAGGAGCGTTTGATGACGACAAATTTCTTTGGGCAGCGGGAGATAGCTTACTAGCAATTGTGGCTGGAAGGTGAGATATACCAACAGTACACAAGTCCAGTAAGAAGTTCTAATAACTTGAAATGATCTAGTGAACCAACCGCAGTTGCTCTAATTGCCGTACTCTGTGAGCTCGGCAAACATCCGGAGCACGCGAATCAGATTTACGAAGAACTTAAAGATGTCGATGTTTTAGATCTCAAGACTCTCGTCAACCTTCCACATCTCAATGCTGTTATAAAGGAAGCACTTCGTTTGCATCCTGCACTTCTGACAGGCGGCAATCGAAAGACGTCTGCCAGTGGCCTTACCATTGGTGGAAAGTTTATTCCTCCTCACACCACTATTGTTGCTCCCCGATATACAATTCAAAGACGTAAGTTTTCTCTTTCCTTTTATTTTTATTTTTATTTTCTTTTTATCCCCTCCGTTACTATTTATGTATTTCTTTTTAACCCTTCCTTTTAATTTTTTCTTTTCTTTTTCTCAGCTCCTTTTTCCCCCGGCTCTCTTTGCTTTGTCATTTCTTTTCTTTTCTTTTTCATTCGCCGAACGATCAAATTAACACAAGAGCTTGTGCTGATATAATTGGGGTTATAGTTGAGGACTGTTTTGAGCGGACCGCTGAGTTTATCCCTGAGCGCTGGACCACTCATCCCGAAATGGTTCTTAACCCGGCGGCCTATGCACCATTTGGCACTGGCCACCACAGCTGCCTTGGGAAAACCCTGGCTTTGGATACCATGAAGTACGTGTTGGCAAGGATCTTGAAGAACTATCGTTTCCGCGCTGCACCAGGGGATAATAGCCTTAGCGCCCTGGAAACGGTAAGAGATCAATTTACATCTAATCCAGGTACCTTGAAATTACAATTTGAGATAAGGGCTAGCAATACATAGAGCAACGTACATTATGTAATTTTACTATACAGCTTGATTATGAGAAGATACCACTAAGTTTTACAATCAATTCTGTAATTGCCTCTGCAACCAATTCCGTTATAGATTCTACGGTACATGACTACCAGTTGAACTCAGGTTAAAATTCGAACTTCAATTTAAACTATTGCTGCTGCATACCTAGCTAGAAATATTTCATGGAGCAAATGGCCAGCCATTGATACCAGCAGTAAAGAGTTGACCCTGTTGAATAGAGTCTTTCTTTGCCTTAAGCTCATCTACATCCCAGTTCGCCCAGACCGAGCGACCGTTTAGGAAGGACGCCTCAGGGCTTGTCAGCCAGACAGTGAAGTGAGCCGGAAGTTGAACTGCCAGCATCATAATGTTAGATAAATGTTCTAGACTCAGGTCCCAAAACTCCTGGGAAACAAAGAAAAGTAAATACGAGAAGCTTGTCGCGTACCTTTGTCCATCGGGAGGCTGTCTGCCGAGGCACCGCTTTTGGTAAAGATTCCAGTCTCGACCATTCCTGGATGCAAAGTCGCGGCGAATAGATTAGGGTGTTCGAGAGCTAGGAACTCAATAAGTTTCGTCTGTGCGAGTTTCGAAGACATGTAAGCGGATAGGCCCGGCACCATAGATGCCGGAAGGGCCGTAGTGCCCGTGGTCAGCGCCACAACCGACGCTTGGGTAGCGTTGGCCGTAGGCAAGAAAGCATGAAGTGATGCATAGGTTCCCTTTGTGTTAGTCTAATTTGAGAGGAGAAAAAAGAAACCAGTCAGTATAACATATCCTCTTGCTGCTACCATGAGAGTTATAGAAGAGCAACATTACCTCGAAGCTCTGCCAGAACTCTTTGAAGTTAGAGGCTGCGATAGTAGACGGCGAAGATACATAGCCGGCACCTAGGACAAGCACGTCCCATTTTCCAATTGCCTTGGCCACCTGAGCCAAAGCATCCTCCTGTGTGACATCAACCACATGGGACGATCTCGAAACAGAAGAGGGCAATGCAGAGGCTGTTTGCTTTAGCGAGTCACTGTTTCGTCCCAGCAAAGCAACATGCGAAGCTCCGGCAGCTGCAAACGCTATGGCGGTTTCTCGTCCAATACCGGTGCCCTTTTAGATGCAAAAGCTTAGCATACATGGAGCTAGTAGCAGGGTGGAGGATTTTTCGCCCCCAGCAATTGCACCATTCTAGCACCAGATACGGGGCCCCTGTCTGGCATGGCTGACATGCGTGTGGTTAAGTGGGGAGGATCGTCATATGGTTACTGGATGCTAGCTGAATGGCACAAGTACTGTAGCAAGTGGTGGCTGGGGGTTTGGCCACGGAATATAACGCAACTGAAACAGAAACCTCAGACTTGACTTACTGCGCCAGTGATAACGACTGTTTTCCCGGAAGCGCTGAGCTCAGGCTTCGAGGGCGAAATAGCTGCATACGTATCATTGCGCCAAGTTGGCGTCGCAGAGGGCAATGGAGGCTGCATGATGAGTGATATCGATAATACCCTATGGGCCTCGTGGCAAGTTCGGATCAATGCTTGTAAAGGGCTGGCTCAATATGATGTCCGGCTTACGAGCTGCTAGGGAGACACTCGTAGCTTTTTTTCAGTCTATCAGAAACCAGGGGAGAGCCGGCTTCCAGTCCAGGATGGGCTCTTAAGTATTTGCGTGGTCTACGAGTAGGTGGGGATAGCACTCTCTGCCGCGTGAGATGCCACTAGTACGACGAAGTGTTCCTACTGCTACTTAGAGGAAGGATCAGTGCGTGAAGAGACGGCGTTTTGCGTTTACGCCAATCAACCAATGTTGGTAGCACACGGACTTCCCATTTTAGGATGCATGCTCATTGCCGTGCGCGGAGAATCAAAATGTGACAGGGTATCTGTCTATCACCCGTCTTACAAGGGATACTTCCCGCACACCGTTGCAAAGTACATGTAGGCACGCCACGAGTACTGCTAGGTGGTAAACGGATAGAGGATGCCATGTCAATTCTATAAAGAGTAGCTTTCAATTTACAACCTCATGCCCGTGCCACACCACCACGGAATCTGATATGCGCATAGCCATGGTGCAACGGGATTGCCACCCCTCCTTCTCCACACCATCCATGATATTGAATGCTACTGTAGAACTGAAATACATAGATACCTGCCGTAGCATTGCCCCAGGTGCTCGTGCGTCGTTCGCATATATGCGGAGCACGGTTCTCTGCCTTGCAGTCTGGATACTACATATACGCAATGGTCGTTGGGCCACGAGGATGAACCCGGCCAACGCTTCTTTGACCACTCAAACCAACCAACAAGTTCACCTCATCGCATCCACAACGCCATACGCAGCCAGCCGTGAAAATGTCCGCTGGCGGGAGAGGAATTAATCTCTTGATATGGCTGTGTGTGTTTACGGTCGTGTGTATAGTGATCATATCGCTGCGGTTCTGGGCGGCAGCGGTTGCTAGACGCAGAATATTTCCAGACGATGCTATGATTGTGTTCGCCCTTGTAAGCACAATTCTTTTATTGTTTCTCTCTATCCCATTGAAATATATGAACGTGAGTATATAAGCAAGCTGTATACAATGCTAATATCAATCTTTTGCGTCCAACGACCAGGCCAACACCATTGCCTTGGAAGGAGTTGTCATTTGGGCCATCTTCAACGGGCTAGGCAAGCATACGGGCGAGCTTAACCCATATGAGTTCGGAGTCCAGTTCAAGGTACGCTTCTACGGACACTTTTCCGCCACATAGGGCAGACACATTCTTGGAGTTTGTATCACGGACTAAAGGGCGCTAATTAGCTTATCCTCGCGAGTGGAGTAACATGGCTTCTCGGTACAGTCTTCATCAAGTTTTCGGTTCTCTGGTTATATACGAGAGTCTTCAGCACAAAACAATTCAAGCGACAGGCGCATATAATGATGGGAGTTGTTGGCTGCTACGGCATTGCCTTTTTTGTTCTATTTATGACACAGTGTCGACCTATAGACCAGCAATGGAACCCGCATCCGGGAGGATCATGCCGCGATCTCGTCATTCAAGAGTTGACCTCGGTGTCACTAAACATGGTCATCGATATTATCATCGTATTTCTACCTCTACCGGTCCTCTGGAACCTTCAGCTGGCGACACGATCGAAATTGGTGGTCTCTGTCATGTTTAGCATTGGTCTTGTGTAAGCATTTCCCCCTGGCCTCTCTTCATTTTATCTCTTGATTTTAAAGAAAAGTTATTGGAGAGATGATGGATTTTGCGTATAGTTATAGGTGGCTAACTTTTATCAGCACTATTGGCGTTATGGCATGGCGATTACAATTCACCATTGCGACTCTCCACGACACTGACTTTGTCTTCAATCTCTTCGACATTGGATTGATCAGTCTCCTCGAATTATGGCTTGGAGTAATTGCTGCTTGCATTCCTACTCTTGGACCGCTTCTCAAAAGTTATGTCAAACCGGTTCTCACAAAATTAACGAGCCCATCTGGGGCAGCTACTCGCAGCCAGAGTGGAAATGCATCCAAAGTTGACAGCAAGACTGGGCTTCACAGCAAGAAACATTATAGCCAGATTGAAGACGGTTTCGATAGCGGGTTCAACCAATTGAGTGGAATGGAACTCGCATCCGTAACTACGAAAATCGAATCTGGGACGGGAACCAAAGATATGAGAGACACGCGGGGCGTGATTTATGTCCAACATGAAATCGAAGCAAAGTAATGGCTACACAAAATGATACCAATGTATATATCTTAGAATTTAATATGTAAATACCAACGCAGGTCCGTTGGAAATACCCGCATAATAACTTCAAACAGCTACAACCGATTCAATTCAATGTCCTAAATTTAAATGTTAATCTGTAATATGGCAAGCTAGTTATAGCCGTTCGTTTCTCGAACCAGTTGTGTTGGGTAGGGGAACTTCTACACTCATCTCAGGATTCTATAACCTCATATATACAATTGAAGATCGTGCGCTTTTGTATGGAAATATCTAATTGCTTCAAGCGCCATTAAAAAAAAATATCCAAGTCAAGGCGTCGGGATGTTTTGTTATCTTATCCCCTATCCCATATCTATTGCAAGGGTAGAACATTTCCAAACCCGTTTCAATTACTTAGCGCTTTAAAAGATCTCTGTGGTACTACGCGCACGTGGCGCTGGTATATTTGATGAATTGAGTTGCAGATGATGTCACAACACTGCCTGAGCTGTGCCTGATCATCAGTGTAACCCGGATGTTGTTCGAAAGAGGATGGTAAATAGGTAGTCCCTGAACTATACAAGGGTACTAGCTACCTTCTTTGCTGATGCTTTCGGCCCTCTCACCACATAGGTTCATCTAAGTTACAGGTCGATAGAGTATTTCGTTGGTAGAAGATAATCTCCTATGGGTCAGAATATGAGCGAGACTACGAAGGTTATTATCTAGTACATAATAAATGGCTAGATAGACCGGCGCTCCAATCAAATCTCTAAGATCGTTTTCTCGTGGCGTAAAAAGGAAGGCAAAATAGAGCTATAGAGCTGTTATATTAGGAATCAGAGACATGAAATCACTTGATTGGGCGTATTAACGCCCTGAGGTGTAAAAAGATCTACCCATCCGCCTACCTCGCTAAAGAAATCTGTTGGGATTAGCCTGTGGATCAATACGGAGGGTTTCCTTCAATCTACTTGTATATACTCCGTATCAGTGGCATTGACTTCTATACATGGAGCATATAATGTTACATCTTTGAGTCGTAATTAACATACTTCCTTGTACAAGGCTCCTGGCCCTTGCGCAGTACCTTTTGAATAATCTGACGTTACATTCCCGTATTGAACCAGGCATCACATGATAGAGAGCACCTTGAAAATTATTAGTGCTTAGACGTAGACTTAGCGTTTTTCAAGCTGCCTCGCTTAAAAAGAAAAAGTGCATACAGACGGGCGTGTTGCGCTTTGTACCTGACCGTGGCTAAGTAACAGCAGCGTCTGTGAAAATACAGACCACCATTGACCTACCGTATAAGTTAGACAAGTAAGTTTAGAGTCTGACATGTACTCAGCAAGAAGGGCTCGCTACTGAGTCCGGGGCCTATCCCTGCTACGCGTGAGGCAGAAGAACAGGGAATGCGAGAATTTTGAACACACAGGTCAATATTATGTACATACAATATGAAGAGTCAAGCATGGTAATAGGTGTTCATACTATGATGACTTGCGCCCGTATTTGCTTTGTGGTCTCTATCTTTTTGTCCTCCGCTTGCCTGCATACCAACCAACGCTGGTCGTTGCAACGGCCCGTTAGCTCCAACGCTTGATAGCGCCAAGCCTTGAATAGCAGCCCATGCGGACAAAGCCCATTTTGCGAAAAAGCAGTCATGCCAGGTCATTCAAGCTAGCTTTGGTAATGATTAATGATAACAACTCAAATGATTTCGGCATTCGGTCGGGAGATTCGGCCTGTTAGACTACATGTAATCTGGCATACACACCTCTTTTCATCATGGGGGTTGGCAAACATGCTCAGTAGCTGCGAATGCTATATTTCCCTGAGGCGTAAGTAAACGAAAATTTGGTCACGTCAATGCCTGGATGAAACCACATTTGAATGTGGCTGTATCAAAATCTAGAGAGAAGTGGCGGATAGTCGTATCGTTAATTGAATCCCTAAATTATTTAATTGGCAGTGCTATTCGTTGATTTAGGCTGCAAAGTGTAGGATTCCCTGAAAACCAAGTCTTGACAAGCGAAACCCTGATGGATCGACTCCCATCTGATGACACTGCCCCGATCTCTTACCGGTAGACCAAAAATAAATTATAATTCTGTGACCATTTTTAGCCATTCGAATAGATTGAGATGGAAGTATTCTCTCAGTAGAGGCCGTTCCCAGCAGAAGTCCCAGCAACTCGAGTAGCCAGGTTGTGCCCCTTCGTTTCTTCGACAGCTGTGGGTTCGTTCAGGGCAACAACATGGCAGTGCCTCTTATTTATGACGATATACTCAACGATTCAGGAAAGTTCCGCAGTCTCTCAAAAAAATTGTTGAGAGGGAGCTGACAGAGGCTAGATGGATGCAATTGAAGAATGCGAGAATGCATTTTAATTTACTCCAATGCTGACATCGTGAATACCGTATAGTCATAACTCAATGCAACTCACATATCATTCACAGACACTTGCGTAAACTTCTTTAAAGATTGAATGGCACAATCTCTCCGAGTTTACCGCTGAATAGGCTGCGGTCAACTACACCATGTCTCCGCTACTTTATATTCAGTAACGGCCAATATGACACTACTAGGTTCTCCGCATTCTGCTGTGGATGATCCAGATGGCTTGGCTGATTTAACGTGGTAAACTGGCATGGGCATTGAAGAATCACCGATTTCCTTACTTCCAGGTATCCGGTCTGAGGTCTGTGCCAGCTCCTTCGCAGACCAGCTGTCGTCATCTCGCAGGAACAGCACGTTGCAATTGAATCCTTACATTTAGCATGCAGTACGTCGTAGAAGGATTGAGGTCTGTGCTCTGGGGCAAGGCAATTGAGATCTCAAATCCTTGCGAGTTTGACACAGACTCCTTCGACGCACTGGCACAGGGTTGCCGCCAAGCCGCAAGGCAGCAATTCCTGTCAGACAGAAGCGTTAGTTTACTTATCATGATTCTGTTGTCTCGGCTATGGTGTTGGCTTGCTTGTTCATGTCAAAGAAAACCCATATGGTTTACGTCTAAAAATATTGGGCAAGTGTAGTTAGAAAAGTTCTAGAACAGTTCAATGTCGAAGAAGTTGAGAGAAGGGAACATATATCAGAAAATGTTTGCTTAAAATGATGCCTCAACAACTTGGATCTTACAGTGTGTTATTACAAACTTGGGAAGTTCCCGGTAACATCGCCAGTTAGGATGAATGAGTATTCTACCCTTGCAATATTTGCTTCTATAAAAGTTATAAATACAACAGGCCTGACTCTATTATACCCTCGCTCTCTTAAAGGCTGCTGCTAATTAAGGTTGTTAAACGAAATTAAAAGATTAGAAAACTTCAACTAGAGCCTTTTCTTCATCTGAAGACGTATCCGTATGACGATATTTTCGTTCTTGAAGAAAAGCTTTCAGGATCGCGACTATCTCCCCTAATGAGATTTTGAGCTCCTCACCGACAGGAATTTCCTCAAAAAATACTCGACGAATTACTCGTTTGGCTATAGTTTCTACGTCGCGTGCATTTGCCTATGACTCCGTCTTGCTGAGCTTTTCGAATAGTCGAATGGCTTTTTGCTGTTCGCGCCCCTTCTTTGGCGGCAGAATCTGAATTCTTTTCTCCATCAACTTCCTCTGGAGGAGATTCAGGCAGTCTTTAGGTTTTATGCTAAGAAAGAGGACCTCTGTAAAGCGGCTGCGAAGGCCTTCATTCATCTCTATGAGATCGTTTATATCATTCTCGTAGCCTGCCAGCACAACCACCAACTTGTGCGCATATCGTTTTTTAGTCATGCAGTCCACCAATTCTCCAAGTGCCTCGATAGCAAATTTGCTAATAACTGCGCCTGTCAGATCTGTTTGCCCTAAGCGGTAGGCCTCCGATAAACAGGACTTTGCCTAGGGCACGGTGTAACAGATTCTGGACATTTTTTCCTGTCAGACAGGAGCCTGGTCCAATGAGATCGGCTACCGAACATTCCAAGACCTCATTAGTGGACAAAAACCCCATACTGTGATATATACTTCCAAGACCTCGAGCGGTTGTAGACTTTCCTGTACCTGGGGGGCCCTTAAAGATAAAGCTGAACGGAATTTCTTCGCGGGGATCAAAGCCATGTTGTCGCATATTTATGGCCATTCTCTGATAGCTCTCAAAAAAATTGATGATGTTTTCAAAGCCAACCAGGTTTTTCAACAAGGAGCCGAAATATTTGTTCAATAGTCCGCGGTTGTACTCTGGGTCAAAGTCCTGGGGCTCTAATACGATCTGGCAAGTTTCTTCACTGCCCAGTGGAGCGCCAACGCCTGAATTTTTGTTCTCGTTTGCCAATGAGCGAATGCGATTGCCATATGAGACTTGCGCTCGGCTGATGAGATTCCTTACTGCACCTCCATTCCCAAAATTTGGGCGATCGCGTTCCCGTCTAAGGACCTCCATAGCGATAATTTTGGCATTGGCGGTGATCGCGATGTCGTCATTGGCAAGCATGATATCAAAAATCTGACTGAGAGCCAGGTCATCATAGTCGTCAAAGATAAAGGCATCTTCCAGGGGAAATCTTCTTTGGAAGCCGGGGTTGGTGTTGCGATAAAACTCCTTCATTCTGTCTGGATACCCCATTAAAATTATACACCGGTTATTTCCAGGTTTGTTGTCGACGTGGGCGACAATTGTATCCACGATACCTTTTCGAAAGACATCAGACTGATCAGCGCCGTGCTCAGAGCCCTGATAGAACATGTGCGCTTCATCAATAATCAAGACCTGGCCTTCTGTCTCTTCTAAGATTTCTCTCGTCCTATCCTCTGAGTGACCAACCCAGCATCCAAGAAAATCTGCAGGAGTTCTTAACCCACGCTCCTGTTTTCAATGTACTCTAAGTCTGCGATGATCTGACCGAAAAGTTTCGCTACTGTTGTTTTACCCGTCCCAGGCGGCCCGAGAAAGACGTAGTTGCAAGAGGTTTTCAAGGGCTCCTTTCCTTGTATAACCCGAGCGTAGTTGAGAATCTTCCGACGAACCAATCCTTTAACAGCTTCTTTCACGGCTTCTAGACCTGTCATTCTCTCAAGCTTCTTCCAAGCCTCGTTTGTTTTATAAAAGTCAGTTGGTTGGACTCCAAAAAATTCAGATTCCGTCAGATTGTAGAACAAGTAGGGAATACTTGTAACTTTTCCATTCCCTTCCAATATTACTTTCCCCAGTCGATCTGCCCGACGTCGACATGCTTTTTCAACTTCAGTTTGAAGGGTTTTGATATATTCGAAATTTCTTTGGCCTCTTTGATATCCAATCAGACGAGTAAATGTGCGAAGAAACAGAGCATCAAGACCCCCTTCAACTTTCAATGAATCACGCTCTAGGATTTCAACTAGAATCGTGAACAACTCATCATCAGAATAATCTTCAATATCAATCCATCGAGAAAATCGCCCGCGCGCTTTGCGATGACTGAGAATATCTTTGGCTAGCTCTCGGTGGCCAGCTATAATAAAGACACCTTGACTTGAGTCGAGTAAATCGGTGTCCACATGCTCATCCATAATAATAATCTCGTCATAAGCAACTTCTTCATAAGGCTTACTACTGTAGTATGACTCGTCGCTCCTGGCCCACCGGCAGCTCGATACAACTCCCAAGAACCCGAGATATCCAGCATAAAGTCGAGCAACAGTTGATTTTCCGGTTCCAGGATTTCCAGTGATAATCAGGTCGAGATTTAATCTCCTTATTGATGTCTCCCCTTTGTAATAGTTGGCCGTCTTAATATGATCCCGAACTGAGAGAAATTCCCTTTTGACTTTGTCTAACCCAATCATCTGCATGAGCCTATTTAGGGGGAAATATAAAGACGATTCCCACAATGAGGCTGAGAATACTGCCCGCCTAAGTTGCGTGCTATTATTGTAAACTGTGCATCGGGCCTTGTTAACCTCAAAGCATGAAGAATCCAGGTGGAAAAATGGAAAAAATAAATAGATCGTCGACAGGTGAAGATTTCGCTTTTGTTTCTGAATCTGAACTCTTCTTTGTCGAAAGATTTTCCCAGTCCGACTGGAAAGATTTTAGACTGTTAATTTCATCTACCATAGTAGAATAGTCTCTTTCGAAGCCATGCTCACGACTTGTTGACAATGAGCGAGACCTGTAGTGAATTTTGGAGTTCTCCATGGCGTCGAAATTTGAACGAGTGTCTATGACAGCTCTCTTAAATTAAATTTAAAAGAACGATTGAGAGAAATATTAATAACATATTTAAGTGTAACGGAATTAATTCCTCAAAGCTGCTGCCGTTGGGTTAATATGTGGATAGTTAGCTAAAAGTCTGGTAGGATGGCTCTACCTTTAAATAAATTCACAAAGTAATTCTCATTCCTCTACGAAGTAGTAACATTGTAACCCTGCCATACGTCAACCGGCGTGAGTCACGCCTAGAAACTCACAAGGGAGAACAATCTTGTACGATATTATCTCGGTCCACAAAGTACTGGGATTTGGTGGAACGTGAGACACGCTCCCTTCGGCTGTGTCTCTCCCTTGCGCACATCCCTCTATACTTGAATCATGTCAGACGAGCTTGAATTTTATTTTCAAAAAAGCACTTTTATTTCTTCTTCTCAAATGAAATCGCTATCATATGACACAGTCACCAATCTTACCCGCTTCAAGCCCCCAATGCAGCCTCGAAACATTTCATACAAAAATAACACCCTTATTAAACTCTCTCTACAGTTGAACTATCTCAATAAATCTATAAATAAGAAGACTATTACCATCAGACTAAAACCTCATAATACGTATGAACTTCTTATTAAATCCATCTCCCTTAAGCCTCTCATATCGTAAACTATTCATCGGCAAATGGTGCACTGAGAACTAACTCTACAATTATATCACTACGTATTTTAAAAAGCAGCTCAGCTACACCATGGAAATGAATGAATATGACTAATATCATGTAGATAGCGACGTATGACTAGATGATTTGGTAATTGACCAAGCCGATGTGAGCTTGGTATTATGGTTATACAAACCACTTGGCAGTGTCGTGTTGGTGGCGTGTGTAACAGATGTATTCGATATAGGGGCACTGATGCGATGAAGAATATATTACCTCAGATGGTGAAGCACAGCATATTGGCATTTACTAACATCTAGGGGAATTTACTAATACGAAAGTTAATAATACAGCAGAACAGCAAGAAGGCACATGATATATATATGCCCTAACAACCATGATGAGGCATATAGGTTTTGTGATCTCTATACTACTGCTCACTACTACTACCTCTTCTTAAAATATATACAGCCTGAACTATAACCAACTTTCGTTGCTCTCTATCAGCCTTTCAGCATGTCGAATCAACCAAGCCTCACTGCTACGACGACGGCGTCGTTCTCCCCTAGATGGAATGATAAAGGCAGCGGCGCTTCTCGAAATGGTGGCTTTTGGCACCCCAACTCTCAAGGCGATTTTCGCCCGCTTGGTAGTGTTGGAGTCTCAAATTGGATAGACATCAATGGAAGTCATTCAGCACTGCTTATTAAAGCCAATCCAGACGCAAATGAGGCCTTGCCACCAGTCGCCAGCCCGACTGGCTATGCGCAGATCTGGAAGGACGAGAAGAGCAAGGCTAACACGGACGGATCCTTCTGGCGGCCTATTGCTCCAAATGGATATGTAGCAGTAGGAGATGTCGCCCGCCAGGGGTGGTCAGCGCCCGGTGTAAGCGACGTCTGGTGCGTGCGTACAGACCTTGTCAAGCAAGGCAGCTTCGCCGCTTATAGCGTCTGGGACGACAAGAAATCTGGAGCCAAGACTAATGTGTCGATTTGGGAGGTCCGTTCTGTCACCCGTTCTGATACTGAATCTGGTGCTGTTGAGTCTGTCCCAATTGACCCCCAAGCCACTTACCTCGGCGCCATCCGCGCAAGCCAAAACTATAATGCGCCAGACTCCAGCTTTGCCCGTGTTCCTATCGTGTAGCAAAATAGGGAGGACCTGGTATTTGGTTTAATTTTATGCCGAATCTCTTTAAAGGTAGGACATTCTCATTTCAACATGAAATAGCCGCCGATAGTTTTCTTTTGTTCACTGTGACTATATATTGGTTAGTCATGTTACAATGATGAACTTTGTTGTAACGGTCTGACATCTATGTATCTCTCCTTATTATTTTAAGTCATTTCAACAATGATGGCTGGCGAGCATAATTTACAGCGATACTGTATTGCACGAGTCCATGAATATTGCTTTACTATGAGTGGTATAAAAGGTTTCCTGTATACCATATAGGTACTGGAGAATTCGGGGTCCCATCAATTTCTATAATGGGGTTCAACATCTTCCAGCGAAAGACTGTCTGTGTCTGTACCAAATTTAGTTTAGAACATGGCCCTCATTCCTCTCATCTAAGACGATTCTCTTGTGAGCAGGGCGGCTAGTAGCAACGGCATGTGCTTGCTGCGCACATCTCAGTCCTGCTTCAATGGCTCCATGAATCCACCCGTGTGTGTAGCTGGCGTGTTCTCCCCCAAAGAAGACACGGTAGTTTGTCGAGTTCTCAGGATACGCCCAATCCGGAGTCCGCATTACGTCGAGGTACTGGCTCTTCTGGCCCGGTCCAAAGTAACAGAACGCGCTTCCTCCTGACAGCTCGTCTGACGGGAACGCCTGCGAAGTGCCGGCCTCTAGGTACTGAAGCGAATTGGCCCCGGGGAAGATGTGATCTAGACTCTCAGCCGCGATGCGGACCCTGTGCTTGGTTGTCATGGAGCCGAGGATTGTAGCGTCCTGCTGGAAGGTATAAGCGGCCATGATGGCGCCTCTGTTGGTATCTTGGCACTGCAAATTGTCCTTGGTCATGGGAAACATGGTGTAGCGGATGGGTAGGTCACTGATCAGGCCTCCGTCGGTTCCCTGGCCGTGAGAGGCGAAGACCTCTTCCCACCAACGTTTCCGGTACTGGAGGAGGATTTTGGTGATTTGGATATATCGCACATCACGCATTGCCTGCTCTATGATCGGTGTAAAGGGGCGAGATTTAGCAATGGCACGCTGGGCAGTATAGGGGACCGTGAGAAGGACAAAGTCTGAGGTGACGCTCAGCTTGTTGCCAG
Source organism: Trichoderma evansii (assembly GCF_050947405.1). Lineage (NCBI taxonomy): Eukaryota > Fungi > Ascomycota > Sordariomycetes > Hypocreales > Hypocreaceae > Trichoderma > Trichoderma evansii. Next base: position 102,935 of record NW_028145202.1, read on the forward strand.
CTTCGGTCTCATAGTCGACACGAACCTGGGCAGGTCTATCGCCAGAAGGGGGGATATCAGTCAGATTCGTCACACGAGCGCTGTAGGTGATGTTCTCGTCAAGAGAGTACTGTTTTCTCTCCGAAGATATGAAAGCCTTAGGGACCTGGTCCATTCCGTGCTGCAGCTGCTGCATTCCGGCTTCTCCTCCGGCTGTGTTGCTCGAGAGGAAGGCACCCTTCCAGGATTCGATGAACCCGTTCTCAAAGACGACGTGGGCATTGCCAAGATCGTACAGACTGATGGCGTCGGGGCTCCATTTGGCCACCTCCTGAAGGTAGCCCCTGAGGGTGTACTTGTCATAGGCATCGGTGACTTCCCGGTATCCCGCGCGAATCTTGGCTGACTCGTCTCCCGACTGCGCTTTGTACGCATCTTTGAAGAGAGAGACGACTGGCGCGACGGCCTCGAAGAAGAGCTGGTCGCATGTCTTGCCCTTTTCGCCAGGCTTGAGGCCGGGGAAGAGTTTTAGCAGTTCACGATCGCAGTTCTCCAGTTTTGCGTTGAATTCGTCGTATGTCAGTGCAGTGCCTCCGCGGTAGTTTGAGAGGTAGATGAATTTGTTCTTCATCTCAAAGGGGAAAAGACTCTGATTGTCAATGTTGAACCTGTTGGTTTACTCGTGCAAGACGTAATGGTTCTTGGGGATTCTCATAGCACCGCCCTCAGCATGTAAGCCAGGAGCGAAAACAGGATCCCGGAAGGTAATGACACGACCACCCACTCGAGATGATGCCTCGAGAATAGTGACGTTGAACTTGGCTCTCTTGAGCTCATAGGCTGCCACAAGGCCCGACATGCCCGCACCGATAACAGTAACCTATTGTACATGTTAATCTTGTTATTATATGATCGTATTCATGATAGGTGAAAGGAATAACGTAAAAGGCTGATATAATATATAGTTGCGTTCAATAAAATAGAATAAGTGTAATATTCCTATCATTGATAAAAAAAAGATCTTTTGTTACTTATTCCAGCATGACTTTAAGGAGTAAAACCTTAACTTTGGGTGTTATTATAAATCTAGATAGAAAGTTGCCTCTACATCCTGGCGGACTCGATTGTTATTGAACATATCAAGTTTTCATCTTTTCCTTAAAAAGGACGTCCGACGCTACTTGCTTGGTCGGATGTATCCTATTGCACTTTTTGGTTTCGATAAGCTGGTATTTTTATTTCTCTAACTGTTGGCTGCCCACCCCCCCTTTTGGTTCTGTGTTGAGAAATGCTAATATGCCTATCCTATCATCGTGATTAGCTCTTCTTCCACGTAATGATAGTACCAGGGATGGGCCAATGCAAGTTTATGCTGCCATTGAATCTCACAAAATTATCCGTCATACCCCAATTTGGAATAGAAAGGCGTTGTTTGTTCATGATGGATCGCGGGCGGTTGCCGCGGCTTAAGCGAACTTTTAATGTGTGAAATCATTTCTTTGCATCCCATATTTTTTTTCCCCAGAGGAATCAAGTTAACGTCGGGATAGCCATCCGGTTATCCTTAAAAAGGATCCCGGCATAAGTGATAACCATCTTCTTCGTCAAATAACATACGCCACTTCTTCTTGAACCATGATGCTGCTTCCCAGCTATGGATGTCCCAAGGCTGCCCATTTCCATTATTACCGTCATTCCTATACCAACAAATCAGCCCATCGCGGAGGATGTCCATCTTGAGCTCTTTGGGATTGACCAGCTGAGGAGTTGTTGCTGCCAAGGTTATAGCTCGGGCCCGCAAAACAGGAAATGGCAGAAGGTCAAGGTTTGAGTTGTGGGGAAAAAGAATCTGGGGCAGCGTTGGTTGGAGATGTGCTGGTAGAGAAGGAATTGCGGCTGCCGCAAGAAGGGCCTTGGGATCGTCTTTTGCTGTAGTTTGGCGATAAAATGGCGAAGAATGCTTGCCATTTGCCAGATCATGTAGCGTAATGCCCAGAAGAATAGCGACATGCATGTATGCTATTGACGGTGATAACTTGGACTGCCGGGAGTGAAGTTTATAGATATCAGGCAGAAGAGAAGGCATGGCCAAGTACATCGAATTGATCTGAGTCTGAGTTTGGCCTTCAGATACGATATTCAACTCAGTATGAGAGAAAGCTTCAAGGTCAGAGCCTTGATTCCCAAACTCGTTGGTCGAAAGACCTTGGCCGTCATATTCGTCCAAAATTTGAGACTTAGACCGAGACCTTGAATTCGGGGAATGCAAGGCAGAGACTTGTTTCGGGTCTAACGGAAGAAGAGATAGGCTCATCGAATTCTCCACTACCTCACGCTCGAGTGTAACGTCTCTTGGCATTGGATAGGCCAAAATCGCTTCTGGGCTAAAGAAGTGAGATGCTACTAGAAACATGGGATTTTCTGATGGAACAGTGAGAGAATTCGTTGAGGGGATGGTAATACTAGATGTTACGCTTCTATTCTCATCGAGATTCGTGATAGGCAGTGAAGGGACAGTAGGTTCGAAAGCAGCATACTTGTCTACTTGGCGGTCATCGATGCTGGGATCAAAAGAAGCGGTGGCCTTTGATAATAACAAATACTCGCCTTGATTTACATCTTCGACTTGAGAAAATAAATGCTGAATCGTCCCACCAGAGTCCCGAATGGTTTCAAGAGGCACTGGCTGAGAAGCAATGCTATCGACGCAGGGGTTGATACATGTATTATTCTGCAGCTGAGCTGGCATGGAAGGTACCCCAGCTCTTCCGAAAAGAGTTGAGTTATTTTTCACTGTATCAGAAAGGAGGCGTGGCTTGAGTTCATGATATCTTCTTGAGCAGCCTCTGGTGTTTTGTTGCAACATCTGAGAGATCTGACTCTGTCTCTGGCCTACCTCAGAGTTTAGCAGCTGGAGGTAGTAACAATCCCCCGATATACTGCGGGACCTATAGTAGAGGGGAGACTTACGATATGCCCTAGATGCTGCTCTATTTTGTTCCCTACGCGCATCCGTAATGATGCGCTTTCGTCTCCTTTCGCCCTCTAGGCCATTGCTAGCTGGTTGAAAGTCATTCGTCATAATGCTGCTCGACACCAATGATGAAATCGCGCATAGTCATGCGATGGATGGATTCGCCACGACCGCTATCGCTAAGCTCCTGATCACTTCGAGTGAACCTTCACCTTGTTTGTCAATCTAGTAGGCTATTTTGCTATAACAATTTAGTAGTGATTCAAGTGGCTACTGGTGGATCTCGGCGAATATGAAGTTATTTCCGCAACCTCCGGCTCCGTGGCTGACGCCCCCTGGACCAATCAAACAAGAGAGTACATGTTATCCAGGCACCGCACCAATGCATCAGCCATCAGCCATGATAGTTATATGCTACTCATCCACTTACATGGAAGGAATCCATATTATCCATGGTAAATTTGGGACAAAAGTTTCTTCCTAGTAGATGGCTTACGCCATAGAAGACATGCGAAAAGAAAGATGGGGTTATTCAACCTACAGGTCCACTGATTCAATTACGTCGAATAGAATCCAGAATTGAAGCGAGCATTATTTGAAGCTAGGAATCTTGTGAATTTCTTTTCGTCGTATATATATAGCGTACTGTCGTACCTCATATAATATATATCTCATCTTCAAACGAGAGTGTTCAATTATATTCTTCAAATCTTACAGAACGTCAAGTTACACTTTCAAGACTCGCCATCTTCTTCTCTATCATTGCAGCATCTTAATCTATTAAAAATGTCTTTCTCAATTGCTGGTAAACAAGCAGGACCCATTGGATTTGGAATGTTGGGTGCGTGCTCAGCGCAAAGATCATATAGATTGCGGCTGCAATTAAGCTAATATTTTCGACAGGGCTTAACCGACCACCAGTACTGCCATACCATGAAGTGTCTAGAGTCATGAAATCAGCTTTGGACAATGGTGCAAACTTCTGGAGCGCCGCTCAGTACTATGGAACGCCAACAGCAAACTCTCTGCATCTGCTAAACCACTACTTCACGACATATCCCGAGGACAGCAAGAAAGTTATTCTCAGTATCAAAGGCGCTTTCAGCAGGGCAGGTCCGGACAATAGCCCGGATAGCATTCGAAACAGCGTTGACAATTGCCTGGAAGTCCTGGATGGCAAAGCTTTCCTTGACATTTTCTCACCGGCACGGATTGATCCACAAGTCCCAATTGAAGAAAGCGTGCGTGTTCTTGTGGAATACATAAAGGCAGGTAAGATAGGTGGATATGGGCTCAGCGAGTGTAGTGCTGCTACAATCCGACGCGCTCACTCTGTTCATCCCGTCTCTGCCGTCGAAATCGAGCTTTCTCTGTTTGCTACGGACATTCTGAGTAATGGAGTTGCTCAGACGTGCTCAGAGCTAAAGATCCCTCTAATTGCATATTCTCCGCTCTCTCGAGGATTCCTGACGGGCCAAATCAAGAAGCTCGATGATATCCCCGAGAGTGATTCACGCCGCCTATTTCCACGCTTCCAGCCAGAGGTCTTTGACATGAATATCAAGCTAGTCGAAGAAATTGAGCAACTAGCGAATAAGACTGGTTATACGATGCCGCAGGTTGCAATTGCATGGGTCACTTCTCAGGCGATTAAATGGAACATTCCTGTGATCCCCATTCCGGGATGCACCACTGTTGCGCGGGTGGTGGAAAACTATGCGCAGGTTTCTCTGAAAAAACAAGAATTGGAGGAACTCTCTCAGATGGTAGCCAAGATGACTGTCATTGGCAACCGGTATCCAGATATGTACCAAAAGTATGTAGATCTCTGATGCTTAGGGATTATGGAAGCTAAAAAGTTCTCAAGATAGAAGCAGCTATAGTCAGTTGTAGTAACCAGTTAAACCCAGTTATCTAAGATATTTGCCTGGCTCAGAGTTACTTCTGATGCAAAAACTTTGCCGGCCTCCGTTTAGTGAATTGGTATCTTTTGCTCCATCTCACGAACAATTTACAGTAGAATTAGCTTTGCAATTGCATAAAGACGCCGAATAAGGATTCATTATTTATCACCTCGTTATACTGAATCTTCTTCTTGGTACAGTAGATCATCTAATAATGAAACAGTGCATTAACCTCCAGGGAAGTCGTAGTAACACGTAATAGTAGTAGTAGGCCTAGATATTGTTCGCCATTCCGGCATAAGCTGATGTCTAAACACTAGAATATCACAATATTAAAGCAGCGTAATACAAATTTGATTACAAGCCAGTTCTGAGTGCTTCATACTAATAACCATTGAATTTTGCGATAACAAATAATATTACCCCCCCTCCTAAATAATATATATTGTACTTATCTGGTACATAAAACCAAGGCATTCTAGCATATATTACTGCTTCGCTGATCGAAAAAAAAAGCCTTCGCATGTATCTTCTATTTAGCTCCCCCGTATCACATCAGAACTGGCGTCCAGCTATTTAAAGTTCATCACCACCACCGCTTTCTGCTCCCCGAAGCAAATGAATGACTTCTTGCCTCGCGTCTTTTATGGGCGCTATAAATACCTGTTGCTGGGCGTCACTCATCCCCGCAGAGTCCATCCTGGCGCGCAACTCAGCCAATATAAAAGATGCCCCAGATTCTGCTCGTTGCAGCGGTGTCTCGCCAACCCTGGTGGTTGCGGCAATATTAGCTCCGGCGTCAAGAAGAACCTCTAATATGTCCCCTAATCCAGCGTCTGCTGCGAGATGTAGGGCTGTTTCCCCATCCTTGGTGGCGGCATTTACATTGGTGCCTCCGTCGATAAGGGTCTGAACGGTCACCGAGCCCCATTGACGTCCGGCGCGAGCCAGATCAGTTTTGCCAGTAGTCCCAGAGGTAGGAACTCTAAACCCGGCATCACCGAGCACGAACCGTATGTCCCCCGAGTCTGCATGTGCCGCGCGGTGCAACGCTGTTTCTCCGTTGTCGGTCCACACGTTTACATCAGCGCCCTTGTCAATAAGAAGTTGCACGGCCGCAGTGAGCCATCGACCTGCTGCGCGATGAAGTGGCCTCTCGCCAGTTGCGGTCGCTGCATTGATATCCGCTCCGCCACCAAGCAACACTTGGACTATTTCTTCCCCCCAAAATTTTTGTGCGGCAAAGTGCAGCGCAGTCTCTCTCTTATTTGTCCTCGCATCAATGTCTGCTCCAGCGTTGAGGAGAAGTTCTGCCTGTTTCGGGCAACCTATAACGGCAGCGCTGTGCAAGGGGGTCCATCCATTGTTGGAGATGGCCAAGACATCCGCTCCAGAGTGGACAAGCAATTCAACCAAATTGTAGTTTCCCGCAGCCTTGTGCAGCGGTGTCTCCCCGTCGTGATCTCTCGCTGAGACATTGGCACCGGCATCAATAAGTATCTTGGCTATGGCAACGTTTGCTCTGAAGTATGCAGCCCAGTGCAACGGGGTCTCTCCGCGGTCTGTTACTAAGGCAAGATTAGACCCGGCATTTATAAGAAGCCGTGCCGCGTCTTCGTGGTCGTTTTTAACGGCCATATGCAAAGGTGTTGCTCCGCAGAAATTTGCCGCTAAAACATTGGCTCCAGCATCGAGTAGCAGTTGCACGACCTCTGTCTCTCCGTCAAGGGCGGCGATATGTAGGCGTGTTTCGTTCCGGACGTCTATTGCCAAGACATCTGCTCCGGCATTAATGAGAAGTCGCACCTCCTCTACAGAAGAAGCGTTGTGTAACGCTGTTTGTGTGTTGAGGTTTCCTGCTGCACCCTCAGGCGATACCCCAGAGGGGCATTGCGTTTCTTCATCATCGCCATTTTTCGCAGAGAGATGGTCTACCTGTGTCTCGCCAAGCGCTTCAGCATTATTTGAGCCCGGAAGATCTGGGTTGGGTTGGCTGGGTGTCAGGGGTTGCATTGATGCTTGCGATGATGTTTCGTAGTTGCTCAATATGCCCACGGCACCCCAAATACAAGTAAACTGCAGGGTATAAATGAAATGCAAGAACAACATCTGAGACTTGAACAAATATGAAGAAAATTAGCCCCTCAGAGTCACTTAGTGAAGATATAAAGCCATCGTGGGCAGCATCGATGTTTCGTGGACACAGTACTCCGTACAGTTGACCGTTAATCCTCTCATGCCCCACTTATTCTCTATTTAATATGGATTCGTGTTTAAGCGACAAGCCACTTAATCCACCGAATGACACAGTGAACAATGATCGGCGTCAGTTGGGTGGAGTAGGATAACTTTCGATATGTTGTAACACTATAGTAAAGTCAAAGGAAAAGGAAATTGTGTCCCAGTAACTCGCCAGTCGATGTGAGCAGACTTGCTCCTGATGATTTGGTGAAGGAGCAAGAGTTCAGCAATTATGCCGGAGTCATTGTGCGAGTCATTGTAAATCCAAGCGAATCAGCTTAAAAAGACCCTAGCCTCAGCTGGCTAGACATGGATTTTGATATTATAGATGGCATGAGTGCTTCCTTACTCTATTGATGCTAACTTATGTCCCTGCACACAGACAATGCTAAAATTCAAGCCTATGCTATGGCCGACAACATGATGAAGGTCCCCATTCAAAATATTTTAGCATAACAATCAATAGAACTATACCGCCCATCAAAATGGGCGACCAAAGCAGACAGTTTTACTTCAGCCGCTCTTGATTTTCCGGTTCTGGTGCTGACTCGTCTTGGGCATACTTAAGATCTTATGAGAGATCTTTTGCGGCATCCAGAATCAACGTCTTGCTCTTACCACATCCTGACCAAAATTTGCCATTGTACTCAAAAGCCAGGATATCCGCCTCATTGATATCGGGTTCGAAAAGATGAATTAAGCGTCACCGAAGAAAACACAGCTGCTACTGTGGTAAAATACGGTCACAATTAGTAAAGTGTCGAAAAATGAAAATATTCCGTGGACATCAGGCTCATTGGGCAATCCAAGGACAATATTGTTGATTAGATCTCATTCCAACAGCTAAAGTAGTTTCAAAAAGAGTTGAAACAAATAGGTAAATATGCAAACAAGCAAGCAAACTTGCGCTGGCTTATGATAGTAATAGTAGTACTTTAGCTACCTACTAGATAACCAGAAGTATATAATATGATTTGTCTTGATCCAAAAGTACATACGACCATAGGTAGTGGAGAATTCGGGGTCCCGTCTGCTCCCCCATAGACAAGCCACTAACCGGCAGATTAGTAGTCAGGTGGGTGACCACTGGCGAACACCGGCTGTTGTATGTTTTGCTTTTGCTTTTTGCTCTATTCTTTTTTCTTTTTTGCTAATTTTCTTCCTGTTGCGTTCGAGAACTCTGGGCAATTACAATCTGGAGTTACATGGGATTAATTCATGGCGAACCTTTGCTCCTTCGTGTAGACCTTTCTTCTATGCGTTGGTATTGACAGGAGGCGAGAAAGGACTGATTTGTATAATTATCTCAAACTGGTTGCTCAATTACTATGTAGCGTTGATCTTCTCTGATAGAGAAAACACCTGGCCATTATAAATGTTGGAGAAAGCCTTCAAGTTGCTTATCTAGGAGAGCAATGAATTCTATGACTTGAGGTACTAGTAGATAAAGCAGACTAGCAGTCACTTGATTTTGAAAATTACATCGATATATGGGGGAGAGTTTGTCCAAGACCTCAATTTTTTGCTTGAAGCAGTGGTCGTTTCTTCAGACAGTCTGCGGCTACTGGTTACTGGACGTAAAAAAAAGGTTGACTGGTACGCTCTTCGCAATTGTTTGTGCACCATGGCTTCCGTTTGTTCTCACAGATTGAGATATATCATATTTTAGCTGATATAAACTTTCAAAAAATAAGAAACTAAAGTTATGATGACCTAGGGTTAATTTTATAATCGATCTCTTCATCCCATTTTAGGCGTTGAACTGCCCCCGTATCCACTCTAAACTTGCCCCTGTATTGTTTTTTTCTAATTCCTTTCAGCTCATATTCAGTTAAATGCACAAGAATCCTACCGGCCCCCCCAATCTTTTTCTCAGGAAATATATCTCGTAGTTTTTCACGCTTACCATACCGACCTATGGCAGTCCTTTCTTCGGGAGTGGGCCAAATCACTTCCTTCCCAGGCATAACTCGTAGGTCCCTATAGGGGCGAGTCTCCTGGAAGCTATAGTCAAACTGCGCCTCGCTGGATGTAGTAGGTATGCTCTTGAACCAGAAAGCCTCGACAATATCATGTAAGAGACCAAACGTTAGCCATGGTTGTCGCAAGTGTTCATCTGCACTATCTTGGAGAGCAGACGCCCCTCCGTTGGACTCGATCTCGTTGCTGAATTTTAAAGACCTTAACGTATAAAATACATCTATCGGTCGATTTCTCTCCGATGATGCTGGTTTTCGACACTCAAAGTTGATTTGGAGTTCAATAGCCGGCGGCATGCAGGGAATCATCCGCCTCCAACTTGCTTTAGGGTATTTATACGCCGCCACGCGACGGGGATCCAATATCGGGCTGGGCGGCCGGTGATTCTGGCTCTCGGGCCAAGGTTGCATGTTCTCAGTCCAATGAGAATGCAGCCAAGGGCCGATGCCATGCTCCGAACGCTTCAGGGGTTCAGCCAGGAGGTCGGACCCGAAGAACGATGGGAACCGAGATTGTAGCAGTGGATTCAGTTCAAATGATCCATTAGAATACGCATTATTCGCTGGCTCGGGGCATAAGAAAAGTGCGGCCAGAAGGATTTTGCTTGAAGATATGACCTTGTACCATGTGCGGCAGACTCTTTGAACCAGGAGAAGATCTTGTTGAGGAAGGAATAGAAAGATATGATGGAGGATATGCGGCGTTGTAATTGCAAGGTCAGCCATTTCATCTGTAAGATAAGCTGACGGCTTTGATGCGAGAATCGATTCTGAGTATATTTTCACTATGTGATATAGCCTTGAAAGAAAGAGGTTGGCAGTGGTACTAAGCGGAAATCGGCGAAGGATTCTATATGCTCAAAGGTCACGGGTACACCTTTTTAATTCCCCCGCGGGGCTGTGAAAACAGGCCCACAATCTGAATATAGTGGCATGGATAATAAAAAATTCATGCAAATAAAAGCGAGAGAGAGAGAGAGAGAGAGAGAGAGAGAGAGAGAGAGAGAGAGAGAGAGAGAGAGAGAGAGATAGAAGATTTAGAAAAAAAATATCCGTCATAATTAAGTACATTTCATTACCTCATTTATACACTATATAATCTGGAGACTATTAAACCTGAGTCTCATGATCGAACTCCAAAAGCTGTGACTGAAGAGCGAGGCATTGGGACTCGAAAAAGGACTTGAGTAAGAGCTTGAACAAGAACCAGTAGACAGTAAAGCTCTGGTTGCAGTGGAAGTGTAAAATATTTGTCGAGGCCAAAAAATATAATTTAATGCTGCTCTTTTTAATAGCGTTTATTGGTATGCATGCTTGTAATACGCTGAATACGACTTGTGGTGCCCAAGAAAACAAAAACTTTTAGATAATACAAAACATTCCCCGAACCAACACTACCATCCAAACGCATCTTCAAAATACTCAACAGAATTGCTCTGATTTTGCATAGCCCGATGCGTCGCTTCCCTAGCTGTATCTGCCATCCCACTGGGACCACACGCCATCACAGCTAGCCGTGATCCAGAGTGGATAGCAGAAGCCGCTGCACTCTCAATAAGCGTGGGGATGTCAGGCCTACCGGTCTTAAAAATTAAAGAATCGGTCTCCTGTATATCATCGGTCGTCTCTTTACCCTTAAGCACACCACTTCCTGCAGTCTCTTTGCACGCATCTCCCATTGAGATTTCATCTGGAGATGGCAAAGGTAACGAGTCGACTGAGACCTTTGCAGAATCTGTGCAGTAAAATATACATTTGACCTCGTCTAGCGTGAGTGCTGCTGCGAGTTCCCGCCGGGCAATCCGATGGAGATAAGCTTGTTTACGATCAGCCCAAACCAATGTCAGTCCACGTATGCGTGTCTGGCCTGCAGCAGCCCGTGAGACATGATCAAGTATATATGGAATCATGGCCGCAATGCCTGACCCGCCTGCAATAAGAAGGACCTCATCAAATGTCCACAAGGGCTCGGCCATGCCGTAAGGGCCTTCAAGGAGGATAGTCTGCCTAGAGACTGAAGAGAGCTTAGATGTAGATTGGGATTTCAGACAGAGATCACGAAGACGGCGAGTCCAGCCATCATATGGGCGAATCCAGAAAGAGAGGATATACTCGTCTTCAGCGGTTGCATCCGTAGCCAGAGAACTATCCTGAACCTGGGTAGTTTCTCCCGTGGCCTGGCTCCAGTATGCCAAAGTGAAAGGATGATTCTCCCAGCCGGTGAAGCGGAATGGCTGGTAGAGATAATAGTGTTGGCCAGGCTTTGGTCTCATGTGAGTGTTAATCTGAACACGGATGATGTTGGCATCCTGGTCATATGATATCGTGGCGACACTACGATGCAGTGCCTTTTTGCGCAGCCGAATGTGGAGATTGCAATAGACTACCCGAACAATTCTCAGGAAACGATCAAAGCTCCAGATAGCAACAAGGGGCCATAAATAAGGATCGTATTGCCCATCGAATATAGATGTATGGCTGTGATAGTAGTGGTGATTAGTACTAATAGGCGTTGGAAAGCGTCAACTTGTATACATACTGGAAAAGAGCGACAATCACCACGACGGATAAGGTGATGTGGATGAGGAGGAAAGATTCATAGATCTTGCGACGGAACCAACTGAAAGAGAAGAGAACAATAAAACTCATTGAAATCGTCGCCTAAAGTGTACCAACATCAGATAAAGCCACGAATATCAAAAACCTAAGAAAAGTGCCCATCAGAAGCAATATCTTACCACAATTCCGAGACACCACCAAGCTTCTTTGAACGCTGCCTGGTAATCGCCAGCTAGATTTTATTTGATTAATAAATGTCCTCTACATAAAGATCTCAAGCATGGGGAACATACCATCACCGTCTAAGAAATAGAAAGACGTATATCCAATGGAATGAATAATTGCTTGCAGAGTCGCTATGCGAGCGATATGTCTGTGGAACAGGTTGAATGTAGAGAAATGCCAGCCCGTTAGCCAGATGAAAATATTATTACGTCCACTGAACATCCAAATTAAGGGTAAATTGGCAAAGGCTATGATGCCTGTGCGGTCAGCAACATATCGCCATATTTGAGGGGCTACCGTAGCCCAGCTTCTCGTCAACACGTGTTAGCCCTCTATATCTCACGAGTTTCTGCTTTGTCTGCATAGGTACTTACTAAAGGTTGCCCTTGAATCCGCGGTAGTTTACACAACAAAGTACGAAACTAACGACCCAATATGACAGGACGATGAATCCTTCGATGCGAGTTGGTATGGTGCATCCGAATAAGAGCTGGCGGCGGTACGGAGGTAAAGCGCTTGGAGTTATAATGTGCTTGCGGATCCATGAGTACAAAGATGCAAATGGACGATTTTTTTCTGTTGGTTTCTCGCGACTATCTGCTAATCCGATGTCCTCAGGGGTAGATGAAGGCGATAGCCGGCTTTCACTGATCAAGGTGATAAGTCGATGCAGAGCTCCGATAACGAGAACACCGCCCCAGAACCCGTACATTGCGAACCTGTAGTATTTTAAATGTTAAACTTTGTTTTTGTCGACCTGGCCGATGGTGTAAGATGGCGGGATTGAACCTCACCCATAGTTTCTGTGCGTTCGACTCTCATAATCCCACGCGTCCTGTATGGTCTCAGCAATTCTGCTAGAAAGCGACGCAATTTATACGGAATGAATTGGAATGAAAAAAAAACGTACCTCTGTGCGGTAACCCAATTCAAACCAATCTCTCGAGATCATAATCGGCGTTGTAAGGTTGGTCAGAAGCCTCTTATCATCTTGATCCAGAATAGGAAAGCTGCTGATTACTTTATCAGTCAAATTTACAGCCACGTCGGCCTCTGGAATGAGTTCCACGCTGCCATAACTCTGGCAGGCCAAGCCAAAGTATGTGTACCCAGTATCTAGGTCACCCGGCGGGCAGTATGCCTTGGAAATAGCGTAGACAGAAGTGACTTTCAGCGGGTTCTGGCAAACTCCCAGATAGTAGTCACCGTAACCAATGCCTTCAAAATTAATCTGTCCGATAATACCAAAAACAGCGGCAACGCATTCCTGGTGGATAGCGACATCAAGAGATAGTCCATGCCAAGGAAATAGGCCGACAAGAGCCAAGCTGACTCTGAGGAGATGTCTTGCGGCAATCATAGTCATAAGGTTTCTTAATCCTCAAGAGCTGATTCGCATTCAAGGTAGATGCGTGAGGTCTCCCCAAATTTGGGTACTGAGAGTCACACGATCAGCTTGGCAGCTTGGCAGTTTCCATGGTGAAGTAATAATACATAGGTAATATATAATCCTCCAGCAAGCTGTGGATCATATGAATGCGTCTATTCTTGTTATTGTCGGCTTTTTTTGTAAAACCAATCATTTTTCCCACATCTAAGGCTCTCTATTCCACTTAGTCGACTTTCATGCATAACCCAAACTCCATTAGCCAATGGGTTAGCACGCCCTTTCACGAGCATTCGCAGGCTTCGGAAGGCAACATTCAGCTCATAAAAAAACCTTCAATGAAGTGGAGGTATAACCCCCAGATGTGGACTTGATCGGCGGTCTAGATCTCGTATTAAATGCCTCGCGTTGAATGTGACTCAATATTTTAGCTAACGATGGACTGATTTTAATCTTATCAGATGGATAAACTCGAGTCATCAGATTAGATTAGATCTAGTTTTGGCATATGATTGGCCATATCGAGGCAAGATCCACTTGAATGCCCTACTATACCTTGCCTAATCAGGAACATCGTCTTTCTTCTCCACCCTGTCTATACTATCTTAAGGTAGCTGGCTCTCTCTCTTGGTCATAAAGTAGCGGGCCCATATAGTAGCCAATAGTCTGATTATACGTTCCGGTTCGTTCCCTAGGTATATAGTAGGTTTTCAAGAAGCTGTGGCTCTGACTGGGAGGGCAAAACATATTTGCTGGAGCACAGTGAAGATTTCAGCTAAGATTTTTAGCGGATTATTAAATACAAGTTATAGATAGTTTGTACTAGTAAATAAGTCAAGAACACTACGCAATATTTATTATAAATAGTAAAGATATCTTCACACATATTTTACACATATAGTAAGTCTTTACTATATTTAATTATTCAAATTGTTCAGATACGTTTATCAGTGACCAAAATTAACTTGGGGTATCGCGTGAAATCCCTGTACGATAATCAATGCAAACTTTTCTTAAATTTCATTGTTTATAAATACAAAGCCATTGTATAGGTGCAAATTTTGCCTCAAGTGCCATTGTATCTGAGCGGGGGCAGAGGTTTCAGATCCTTCAGATATGCAGCTAAATGTTGATGTAACTAGGTATTGATCAAAAAGACGCACTAAAGAAGTACCAGCTAACCATATCAGCCCATTTGATTTATTAACTAAAGTGTCATACTTGTAAATCAAATACCTAAAAAAGATAAACGAAAAGTCCGAAGTGTTACCCGCGATCGCTCCAGCCCTAAAAGCGGAATATTTTCCGATAAAGTTGTTGAGAGGGAACATGGAATCAACCCTACCGTCTAAGCGCCTCTTTTATGTTTACTGTGAAAACTGGATCCTGCAATATCCCACTTATCACCTCATCGTCCGATGAAGACTCGAGCGAGCTACCGCCGCAATTGAAGCCACATGATATGAATGGACTTTTGAAAGAATTTATATTGGATATTGAGAGAATCAGCTCATGCTATGTGCATCACGGAAGATGGTGGGAATGTTGCGTTTTCGCAAACTTCTTTAATACCCATTGCAGAGGACCTATCTAAACTTGGACTGGGCCGAACTCTTGGAGAATAATACCGCAAGACAGCGGCCCAATAAGGGAAAAGTATCGCTGACGCTATAGCCGCTGCTATCAATGCCTTAGACCTATTTATATTGCCAACGCTATTAGACGCGAGTTAATGGAGTTTAAGAGAGAATACGGGCGTTTTCCATATCCTGAACTATGTAAACAGGAAGCGGCCTAATTTAGCTCAAAGATGCCAATCCTTCAGATGGGTCTCTTTACTACCAACTGGAAGTGGGCTCAGGCTACAGCTCCATGAGAAACTTTGCTAAACTGATCTAAATTTACTTTGGCCTAGGCTCTAGGAAGTGTATAACGTTCAGATGGGTCATTGATCATGCGTACACCTGGCAGTGGCGATATTCCCGTTGTTCCTTACGTCAGATATGTTGTCAAACCCTAGCTCCGGCTTGGATTGGAAAAATTTTCTGTCGTATGATTTTTATTTCATCCGGCCTCAATGCGTATGAAGCAAAGTTGTAGATTTTAAATTCACGTTTGAGAAGATCACAGTGACAAGGCATGATACATTTATGCCAGGCGAGTAAAGTGAATAAATTGCAGAAATGTACGCATATGATCAAAATTTTGCCTACGACGATGGCGCCCCATCGATCATTTGCATTTATGAATTCCTTTTTTTTTTTCTTTTTTTAAATTAACCTGTATATTGAAACGGAAGACCTATCTACTATCTTTACGATGAGATTGATAAGGATGTATTCTCAACAGCAATGTTCCGATTATTACGAGCATGACTGCAGAAAAGCTCGTGTGCGAGGTATATTTGGAAGACAACTTCAGGAGATAGCCCTATTATATATATGCAATAAAAGTAAACTGCAGATTTCAATTCATGTAACGCGTATTTCAAATCTCTATTCGGATAATTAAACGCTCATATAGCCCTGGGCTGTCAATGCGGTGCAAATTCCGCCCCTTTCCGTGTCTACGTTCGTGTCCACATCTGTCTAAAATGAATAATCGGTGTCTATTTCGGCTTTTATTCTTTGCCTAAGGCTAGCAAAAGCAGATCGAGACGTTTTTTGTTGTAGTCAGCCAACCAATGCATGCATCACTGCCTGGGTAGTTATCGGAAGCGTACCGGATACGGCACCGGATACTATACCAGAAGAACCGGCTACGTCCCTCAGACAAGATCCAGCAAAGATCCACAGCTAAACAGAAGACAGAATGGCCTCTTCTATTTATATATAATACTGCTTATATTATCAATACTTTTGTTTATAATTAAACTTGTATCTTAGTCTTTCCGTAGGTTCCGACATGAGTAACTATGCCCATATATACTATGTATATCGATAATGCGCATGCCAATTTTCGCTATTCTAGTTTGAAAATCTGAATATTTGACTTTTATTACACAATGGTTGTAAAACTCACGAAGGTAGACTTCAAATGGTCTTCTAGTCATGCCTGGCGAGGCCAAATGAAGCATTTCTTTCTTACTGTGGGAATTAGTTTCCTTGCGGTGCAGCTAGTATTTCTCCTAGTCATGTCACTTGTATATGGATCACAGTACGAAATCGGAAAAAAGGTCTATCGTTTCCAAATCCTAACGGTTGACTATGATGGCGGGATGATTGGGGAGTCGCTGTTTACAGCCTACGAGCAACTTAAGAGCAACTCATATCCGACGCTGCAGGTACACCCATCTTCCGAATATCCAACAGAAGAATTATTAAAAGCCGCAGTACATGCAGGAAAGTATTGGGCGGCTATTTATACTATTTCTGGGGCATCTGATCGGCTAGATGCCGCCCTTCAAGGCGGTCCGCCAGCAATCAACTACAACAACACTGATATGATTCGCTATATCTGGAACGGAGCGCGTTTTCCTCTGCACTCTGCAGGATATATCGAACCAAACCTTGAAGCGCTAATCGCGGCAAGTAGATTGGCATATTACCAGATAAACGGTACTGGAGCTCTTAAAGGCCTTGATTCATCTGACCCCAATGCCGTGAAGGCTTTTCTCAACACGATTGCTACGTCGTCGATCAATATTAAACCAACAAATCAGGGAGCACGAGTCTTTTACAATACAGCCTCAGTCGCTGTACACGCAGTGCAGCAATTCTTTTTTATCATGGCGATCAACTCCGCAAGCCAGAAGTTCCAGATATTCTCCCGTCTCTCGATCCGCACAAACGGCACGATACGCGATTTGTACTGCGCTATATCTTCATTCTTTGGAGCCTTATGCTGGGCGGGATACATCTTTGCATACCAAGAAGATTGGGGACTTAGAGGTGGACAATTCACCCTTATCTGGATGATCGGTTGGCTTTATCAGTTCATCACCATCAAGTTAATGGATGTCGTTACCGCGTTCCTCCCCTTTGCATGTGCGCCCTTTGTTGTTATTATATGGGCTCTCTTCAACATCGCTTCTGCATTGACGTGCTATCCTCTGGCACCGCGCTTCTATAAGCTCATGTATGCTCTACCGGGTCGAAATTACTACGAAATTTTCGTTACAATAACTTCCGGTGGAGCAGTCGATCAGTTATACCGCAACCTTCCTGTGTTGTTTGCGTGGGCACTACTACTGCAAGCCCTTGCTGTCCCAGCGAACATACATCGATACCGAGTGGCGAAGGAGCTTGAAAGAAATGAGGCAAGGATAGAGTAGAGCCACCTATCAGCACATTGGGCCCTACGCAAAAAACGGGCAACAGTTATTGGAATTGGAGCCTTAGCCTATGAAGTTGCAAAGTAAGGAAGTCGAAATATAAGTTATATTCCCCCCTCGTTAGTCTATATTGGATGCGGGGGAACAAGGTTATTCCGTAGTATCTTGGGTATATATTTGATACTGGGTCAGCATTTAGTTACATGTATAATACTATACTTATGCCTCAACGCCTTTTATTGGCATGTCATCAATTGTTTCTTTGGCAATTTTAGTAATAAATCTTCAATCTAGTCGCTTCCGGCTCTTTTATTCCCAATGAATTCCTCAAGAGCATATATATTACTAGCCTTCCGGCACCGAGCCCCAATGCGGCCATCAACCAGCTTACTACGCCCATATCTAATGAGTCACTCCAAGGGAATAATAAATCCCATCTCATCAACATCTATTCGCAACCATTCTGATGTGCTCCTAAAAACAAGAGAAAATCCAAAGATAACTTGCCAATGCGGCACCATCTCTCTCACAGCCTCACGCGCCGAACCTCTTAGCAAATATGTATGCCACTGCACCGAATGCCAGAAACAATCGGCTTCTGCATTTGGTATCTCTGCTATATTTCCATCTGAAGGCATGTGGCCATTCCCCAAAGATCTACAACAACACATTGGCACGTGGGTTAGGCAAGCAGACTCAGGCAACACAGTAGAGTGCTATTTCTGCAAAGGGTGTGGCGTTCGTATCCTACATCGGGTTATCTTCAAGGATGGTACACCTAGGCCTTCACTTGCGGTGAAAGGTGGCTGTGTCGAAGGTCTTAACCTGGACGGTGCCAAACATATTTACACAAGGTCAGCTTTGGTGCCTGTGCCGGAAGGTAGTGAGCCAGGAGCACCACGTGTGAAGCCATGACTGTAATGTTAGTAAAGATATACGAAATATATTAAGTATGTGTATTCAGATAAAAGTGCATGCTTGCTGTGCGGAGCTTGTTAACTGTACAGAAACGAACAGACCAATCATCTATTACAACTAGAGTAAAAGGTAGAGCTCATACAATTTGCGAGAACATAGACCTGGCTAAACTATCTTATATAGCTTCTCATCATTCGGATGGTATAGTATATCGGGTACTAGCTTTCAATGAGCGCTAATTATAAGAAAGACAACATACACGTATCCACGCTGCACTGAGTTTAGCTTATAATGCTATTGCCATAGGGTGAAAACACATACAGCCCCCATTCAAAAAGTAATGCGGTTACAAGTCTTACAATTGAGCCTCGTTCTAAGACGGTATAGTGACAACGTGTAATAAGTATGGAGATTTCTCTGTGCTTTAGATACATTGCCAATTAAAATACCTCGAAAACCTGCTCTGAGTCGGCTTTGACATTCTTTTAACCTGCTGTTTCAACTTACTTTGGCATCTCACTGGGCTGCTGGTGTAGTTCTTTCGACCAAGGATATTGTCTTTGGCACTGCCTCAAATGTATGTGGTATCATCATGTCAAAATTCTTCCTAAATTGCGCCGGAAAATCTGGGTCACTGTTGAGTTTTTCAATAAATTCTTTCCTCTGCTCCGCATGTTTGCCTTCTGTGTCTTTCAGGCGATACAAGTTGCCAATCACAAGCTGTGATGTCGTATTTAACCAAGCATCTCGTCGCGAGTTTGTGCAATCCGCGAGTAACGAGTCTGGTTCGCCGTGTTGAATGACACGGGTGAGGGCATTACCGTACGCATAGGCGTCCAAGATTCCGCCAGTTAAGCCGAGACCGCCAATTGGGTTGTTGGACTTTGAAGTATTTTTAGTCATGAAATGGACTAAAAACCCAAGATATTACTTACGTGGAGGGCGTCACCAGCCAGAAACACTCTACCCTTGAATGCCTGCGCAGCACACCGTTGATGTAACCAATATAGCTCTGCTCGCACCAGTTTATAATCTTCTCTTCCTTTTAGATATAGCTTCACACGGTCATGTGCTCGTTTGTGTAGTTCCTCCTTTGTCGTAGGAAGATCTGACGGTTCAGCGAAGGCAACTCGCCACAATGGCCTGCTGTCCTCAGGATTATCGAGAGTGCCGCCATCCTGTCCAGTATAGGCAATGACAGCCCAATGCTCCGGGTCAACAAAGAAATTGAGCGATGACCAACCAAATTCTTTCTGATAGTCGAATAGAATGTCTGTGCCTACCATCTTGAATTCGTCAAATGTAAACCCATCAAACGAAATGCAGAGCAGTCTACGGACTGCACTATTGTTGCCATCTGCAGCTAGAACGTATTTTGTCTTGAAAAAGACGTCATTACCGTCATTACCTGAGGTTTTTGCTTGGTGCGCCATCACTTTAACTGTGTCATTCTCATCGTCCTCGATACCGGCTACTCTCATGCCAAATTTAACTTCCACAGAATTGTAACTTCGGAGCTTGTCTAGGATAAGCTCGCTCATGCGTGCTTGACCAATCTGGTATGAACCACCAAATATTCCGTTATCGTCTGTAGGCAGGGAAAGGTGTGCGAGTTGGTTACAGTCTTTATTGCGCCATGTGACGCCTGTGCGATTGTGATACGCATGTTTTCGTAAAACTTCTGTAAGGCCAAGCTGGTCAAGACAACGATTGACCACGGGCATATATACCATTGCTCTAGTCGTGGGAAGCAGCTCATGGTGGGCTTCAAGAACGAGTGTTCGAATATTTTCTTGGCCTAGACGAAGAGCTGTCAAGAGCCCAACGGGCCCAGCACCAGCAATTATAACTTGATATGATGACTAGATGCGTATCAGTATCCTAGCCATAATAACTTGGAAAATGAACTAGTAAACAATGATAGTCTCACATTTTGCGAGGCCATTGTTGTCTAATTGTCAATGTTCAAACAATTAGGCGGTGTAAGTTTGGCTTGGTGTCTTTGCGTACAAATGTTGCTTTTGGAAATAATAGACAAATCTTTATATCTCTCAACACTTCATAATGTATATAAATATAAGAAAATAAGGCCTTTAATAGGTGAGTCGGATAGCTTATGACATATTTCGAAGATGCCAGCCGAATGGATCGTCTCCCATGCCGAAGCGCACAAGCCGGATAGCATATTCTGATGATATACCATGCAGACAAGGGGCACTAGCCGACAGCGTTGTACCAAGACAAGGCTTGGAATTTTAACAAAACAATCGGTGTACTTGCTACAAAAGTGGTTGCTTTTGGTAATAAGACAGCTAATGGAGATAATTGTATAATATTAGGTAGTTCAATGTACCTATGTTATATACACTGCTGCTCAAATCGAAGTCCCATTTGGTAGGTATGTTATAAGTCCTTTAATAACCAAATAGATTTGACTCTTTGTATTTACGGGGAGAGAACATAACAAGGCAGCTGAGTACAATATCGTAGCACCAAGATATCAGCCGGGGAGCGCATCCGGCATCCCGGGGCCCTTACCCGGATCGACATCTCATGCGCCCGCTAGTTTTCCGGTAGGCTCACTCCCACCTAAAAATTGATTTGTGCAGAGAGTGGTGACTAGGTTGGCTTATGTTAGAGTTGACTGCTCATTAGCTCACGAAAACGATGTAGCACTGCGAGTAATTTGTTGTTATAAGAATATTAAGAAATGACGAATTTTGGAGTTGTGTTATACTGTAAAAATTCACGAGTACGTGTAACTTGATTAAGTTATTTGCAAGCTTTGGGAATGCTAACAGCAATATGACCGACATTATCATTTATAGAAGTGTATCCCCGAGTCTATATCGTTCGTCAATCCGAAGAGTGGAATATCCTGTCCAAAGTAGAAACCATATAAGGAGTCAGAGGTATTGTTCGTGGAGCATTGTTGTGTTGGTACTGCGATATCACAATCATTATAATATTGATCGCAGGATCCACTTGTCGGATGTCCAAACAATATTCCAGAGGTAGGAATCATTGATTCTTGCTGGAGCGCATCAGGGTCAAATGAGCGAGGTGAAACCAGCTCAGGGACAGCATTATCACCGGCTGACCCCAGACCAGAGAGTGGTGAAGTGGCTGTAATGCTAGATATTCCTTGAGTGGCGGCTTGGAATCCCAGAGGAGCTTGTACGTCACCAAACACGTTTCTGACGAACTCACTTCTGAGATGAAGGAACGTATCATCTCTTTTTGAAACGTACATAGTAGTTGCTTCTTTTAACAAACGGCAGGTGTCTGCATAACGTGCACTTTGAGAGGAGATTTGTCCAAGGTGCGATAGGATAGCAATGCCGCGCTCAAGAGAGGGTCCCAGAGGCCATCCCTGCTGATCGTAATCACCCAGATAAGCCAGTCCTAGGCATAGCGCAGAGCTGAAGACGCTATTAATGACAAGAGGTTGCCGCCTAGACGCTCCCTTATCAAAAACATCTTCGCAGGCCACGTCAATACCTTTGATAGCTGACGTGACACAGGCATCTGCATATGTGATGAGATCGGCTTTTGCGGAAGAGTCATCATGCTTCTGAAAGTCTTTCCTAGAAGAGCGAACCCAACAGGTCAAAAAGGGTTTTGTCAAGAGAACTATCGAATAATAATATGCCATCTTAACGATTCTAGAGCCATGTTTGCGCGATATTTCTGAGTAACCCGCATCGTCTATTTCTTCGAGGCCATCGATCCTAAGCATCTGAGGTAACGCTTCGGCCCACTGCCGATGTTTTGAGGAGATAACCTTGGCCAGTTCAAGGGTAACAGCTTTTCTCAAATACACATCAACCAATATTTGCTCGATGGTGTTGCACACCCTAAAGATTGCAGAAGATATTTGCGAGTTCACACTTAGGCTTTCACTACTGGCAGTCGAGTCGAACGATATCCAGGGAGCGTTATAGACCATCTCCGACGTTGCCGGTGGTCTCCCTAAAGAGGCGCTAAGAAAGAGATCACAGACACGCAGGGACTTCCAGGCGCGCTCTCGGAATATTCCTTCTTCTGGGGCAAGCGAAGTGTTAGTCTCGTGAAGATGGATTCCGAGTGTGTATGCTGCTCTGACGGCAACGCCTAGGTTTGTAAAAGCTGCGTTCCGCCGGCAAGCCGCAATCATATAGTAAGTAGCCAATACAAATGCTTGTACGGTTGACAAGCTGGAATCATCCATAAGGGTGAATATGGCAATCTTTCGGCCATAGGCGAAGCATTGCTCCGCGATAAGATCGTCAGATTCGTCTTGTGCCCTCCCTTGAGCTCCTATTGCGATGGCCAAGTAGAAGATGGCAGATTTGGGATTCGATCGTTGCGAAGGATGCTCTATCCAAGCGGATACTTCATCGATCAGCCATGGCCGGTCAAAAAGATCCAAAGTACCGCCAGTCGCAATAAAAAAATTCCTCAACTAATGAGAGTACCACAGCGAGCTCGAGGTCTATTTCTCTTGCTGTCTCAAGGCATAGATCAGTTGTGTTCTCGATCATTAAGTGAGCTAAGGGGTCATTAATGAAAGGACACGACCCAATTGCAGCTGTAATCGCTCTTTGTACAGTTTGCAGAAACGACAACGAGGCGGACTCTCCAATGTAGACTGCAGCTCCAATTAGATGATACAATAGTATTACAAAAGTACTGGGCCTTACTCGATTTGCCTTTGCTGTCTGGAAGCATGCTCGACATTTCGAGAGTAGGGGAAGAGCTTGCGAAGCTGTTACCAGCCTTCTTTTGCGAATTGGACAGCAGCGAGACCACATTCTCCGATGCAATAAAAGGTACATGCACTTCGCAATCGTCGTTTCCATTCCTGGTCACTCTTCTAGGCGACAATGCTCTGTTTTGTTTGGTGTAACAGCAACCCTTGCGATGGCGAGATTTACATTGGTCACAAGGCAAGGCGCCATTGCATTTTTCCTTGCGCTTTTTACAGGTATCACACGCCTGTGCCACACGCCGCCGGTGAAGGGGATCAACTCTTGGACGAGGCATCAAATATTGAGCGTGATTGCAAACACTCTATTTGTGAAGAAAAAGGTATAACAGGAACTTAGGATAAGAAAAGGATCACAAGAAGTGATCTTGTTGCGGATATAGCGGATCTCGGGGGAAGGTCTAGTTCTGGGGAAGTCGATGCGCTATAACTCTTTTTATGGGGAAACAGGCTTATTAGCAGGGAGTAGCCAGTTCCATAGTGACCGAAATCAAGTACTAGGTTGCTATTATAAAGAGCTTACCAAGTGTTACATTCCGGCTCTTTACAGTCACAAGAACACATCTTGCCTTATTAATACACACAAATTAAGTGAACCATATTCAAGCCTAGTTAAAAGAATGAACCAGCGTGAAACTAATGTCAAATAGTGTCTTCTGACTATCAGTGACAAAAAATCGTCGCAATTTTAATACGATCACCGCGAGGCCTAGGTGCCGGGATTTCCGGTCATACTGTCCAGCCAAAAAAGGGAGGGTTCTGGCAAGATATGAACAACCATTGTTATGACTACCTCGTACTATTGACAAACAGGGCTTACCTTCTGTCTATTATGACAACAGAATGCTTCACCAGCTAATCGCAAGGGGCTTTTCTTCGTCGGTGGGAAATTCCTCTTTGCTTCTATCGTTCCTATATCTATCAAATTCAACGTGCACGAGTCATGTCGACTTCCAACTTTATATACTCGAATGTTCAAGGTAGGTATATGTATATACGCAAAGCCAATGTATGTCAGTTACAAGCATGCCGTGTTAGTTGTTTCTCGTAAACCTGCATCTCCTCTCTTTATAGATCAATCTACTCAGAAGAACTATCACATACGACCATAGGTAGTGGAGAATTCGGGGTCCCGTCAAGTTCTTTATCGTGGATCAATGTCATCCATAAACGGCTATGCAAGCAACAGTTTTAGATAACTGTTCTTCCAGTCTGGGGGGCTTTTAAGCCATTGTCTATTGGCGCAGCGAGTACATTAGGTAAGCACCACTGTCTGCATCACTGTTTCCCTCTGTAAATTTTAATTTAAATGTAAAGCGCTACACCCTCTGTTTATTAATTTTAATTTAAACATGAAGTGCTATACCCCCTCCCACCTTGCAGGGTATTATTTTAAACCCATCAGTCATGTACTATATTTACTTTAATATTATAACTAAACTCGAATTGACATAGATAGGAAATTTTATGCTACTCTCACTAAAGCAGACTAATATTGCATTACACTTTTTACAAAATTCTGTACATTCCTTTACATTACTTGCCTATTGCATGTTTGCATATTTACATGTTTACATATTTACATGTTTGCATATTTGCAACCGCACCATCTCAAACTTTTCCTTATATTACAACTCTTAGTCTTTACCGCAGCTTTTCTTTTAAGCAATCTACTTTTTATCATCTATCCAAATTATTACTTCTGTTTTAAAATAAATACTACATGGCCACCAGTTGCATTAGAAGGAGACGAAAAACAGGCAAATAATAATAATATTTTGAAGCGTTGTCTTAATATGCTTAAATTGTTGAAAGCCAACATATCATAAAGCATTGAAATGATATTCAGTATTATAAAGTCTACTCTATACCCTACTCAAGCTATTTCCATTTCTATTCCTAAAACCTCTCTCCACCAGCAATACTGGAGAGGCTCATGGTGTATATGTGGCCAAATAAAGAAAAATTATAAAATAATAGTTACAAAACTATTTATATTTAAACTTCAATGTTATAGCTAAACATACCCTATATTAATGTTTTAGAGACTTTAAAAGTTTATGTATGTTTTGCATAAGCTTATTAAGGATCAAATCAGCACTATCATCGCCGACCTCTTTCGGGTCTGCTAGCACCCAAAGTCGAATCACATCATCCTCTGGAAAAGCAAGTATTGTTGTCCATAAAGGGGTAGCAACCAGTTCATTCCAACGTATTGTAATATGCTCTGGGGTATCATCAGAGTCTGTCTTAAAACCAAGAGTCGGATAGAAGGACATATTCCGATAATGAACAGCCGGCCGATAGCGAGTTCCCTTGGGCCAATCTGTGCACGTATCAACCATATCTTCCCAGTCTAGCCCCTCATAAGCCGTACGGTCATCATATTGATGAGTAGCCTGATTTAGCAGCTGTAGGTAGGAGCCTGTTTTCTGAACCATTATCCAAACTGTCTAATGGAAGGACTTTCAACCGAAAAGGCAGCATATTGACGCAGGGACCCACAACGTCGGACAAACCAGGCATCTTCCCATTGCGTCCGGTTGTAACATTCCCAAAAATCACTTCACTCACGTCTAGGAGCTCAGAAAGGACGAGCGCCCAAGCAACATTGATGATAATTGTTGAGCGCGTGCGATTATCATTTGCATCGTGGAAAATTGGCAGTTTTATGGTTCGTAACGTCCGGATGGTCTCAGATTTTGCTGGTTTCAGTACGGGCGATAAGGTCACCCCAGTAGTCCCCGCAAGTAGCGATCGCCAATATTCTCGCGAATCATGGGCATTTTGTGTGCGATTATGAAGTAGACTTGAAAAGGCCGGTGTATTGGGAAGAGTGACACCGTTGTAGGCGGTTGCAATGGCATTGAATATCTGCTCCTGACACCACCCGTCATTCTGCATATGTGACAATCGGATAATAATTCGACGAGTGCCTTTTCCACTATGGACCAAAGTGAGTTTAGTGTAACAGTCATTGATGTGAGCCTGTCGACAATCTTTGGCACAAAATGTCCGCGAGAAGCTTGTTATCTGCTCTGTCGTAGTAATCTCCTCTGTGACCAAAGGAGCTTCACGGAGAATAGCTTGGTAGAATTTACCTTGGTATTCAATGAAGCGGGCTCGAAGACATTCAAAAGTCTGTATCACTGTTCGCATAGCAATAATAAATTTTGCCCACGATATTCGATGACTGACATCTAAGTGAGCATATTGAAGTCCAAGGGGTTCTTCAGAGCTATGTATATAGTCCATCTGAAATCCATTCGCTGGAAGGATATCAGTGACATCGCCAACTGCTATGCCCAAGACCGATTCAACATGGTGTGTAATTGATGGAACATCAAGCGAATTAGGTAAAAGACAGAATGGCTCGTACACCTGCTTCTCAGACATGCCGACTCTCAGAGGTACCATTAATTGAGCAAGGGAAGCCAGCTGCGGAGTCTGAAAAACGTCTCTAGTCGATAGCGAAAACCCTTGATCGTGAGCAATAGTTGTCAACCGCATTACATGGAGGGAATCACCACCCAATCTAAAAAAGGAATCTTCGCGACAGATATTGGAGGCCTCGATCATCAAGATCTCCCAAAGTTTTGCTAACATCTTCTCAGAAGAGGTGTTAGTAGGGGTTCGTGCAGAGAGCTGTTCAGGGTAATTAATCAGCCAAATTAGCTGAGAAGGAGAAATCTTATTGACCATAGATCTGAGACGATTATGATTTATCTTTCCTGAGCTGGTTTTGGGCATAGATTCCAATAATACCATTGCTTCTGGCTTAAGATAGGATGGGAGAATTCCTTCGAGCTCAGAATTAAGATGAACCGCTAGGGATTGCATCTCAATATGAAAGCTATTCCACTCCTGTAATTTGACTGGGCTCACGCATACTAAAAGCCCTTGACGGGATGCAACGTTCATTCCAAGGGGAATCTGCGCAATTTCCACAGCGATCGTTAGTATATGTTGTCGAGGAATAAGGCGTCGGATCGTATCCTCTAAACCTGTTACGTCGATCCGCTGTCCCCTCAGTTTTATCTCCGACCCGATCCGGCCGACGTATATAAGCGTTCCATCCTCGTCGTATCGTGCTTGATCACCTGTCCTAAACAATTTACCCTTTCTTCCAAACTGGCCGTCGATACCCGCAAGGAGCCATGGAGGATCGATAATAAATGCGTGTGAGTCACTGGGCTTCTGCCCAATGTATCCCAATCCGACCAGCGGCCCTTCAATGAGAATCTCACCAATAGATCCAATAGGTGCCAATCGAGAGGGATTGCCAACCTCTGCAAGCCAAAGATTTGTCCCCAGTCCGCGACCAATATTGTTAGCCTGCGATGACTTCTCAATGATAGAGGAAGCTGAAGACATGATGGTACATTCGGTTGGCCCATATACATTCGTAAGGCGCACCCGAGTTCCCCATAGCTCAATATCACTTTGTGCCAAAGGCTCTCCTGTGAGAATAAGAGCCTCTAGAGTTTTAGTACGCCCAACATCCAGGATTCGAGAAACGGACGGGGTAAGCTGGGCCAAATTAATCTCGCGCTCAGCGATGAAAGAGCTCAAATCCCCCTTTCGGATGCTGTCACTCGGGACACAAAGACAGCCCCCACGCGCAATGGTATAAAAGAAATTGAAAATGCACGCATCGAATGCGTATGAGGAGCCATCGAGTGATCTTGTGTCATTGGTAAAGCCAAGGAAGTCAGCCTGATGGTGGATTGCACTAGAAAGGTTGGCATGGCTAATTTGTACTCCCTTGGGTTTACCTGTACTGCCGGAGGTGAATACAGTATAGGCTAGATCACTTGGCTGTGTATCACATTCTTTCTCCACATCAATGGGATAGATAGGGTAACCCACGAGGCCGAGTGACTCGTCGATTATCAGACTATAAGGAGCAAGTCTTGCTGCCTGATCTTTCATAAGCGCAGAGCAAAGAATTGTATTAGGCCTTAAGAGCTGCATAATGGCTCGCAACATGCCCTCTGGGTGTTCGGCATCGAGTGGAACGAATGCCGCGCCTGCTTTGAGGAGAGCAAGCATGGCAACATTGGTCCACTTCGATTTTTCGAATAGCAGCGGCACAATGCAATGAGGTGTGACACCATGTTGGCGGAGCAGTGGGACTAGCTGGGATGAAAACTGATCTAGCTCTTGATAAGTCATTGTGCCGTCCCATGCATCAATTGCGTACGCTTCAGGTTGTCGTTTCGCAATCTGAGATAATATATGGTGAATTGGAATGTCGAACAGCTGCGGTACCCTCCTGTTCCATTGCCAAATATCTTTCAAGTCATTAAGAGAGGCGGCATCAATATCCTGGATCCGGAATGAAGCATCGTTTTTGACCAGCAATAGCTGCTGATGTATGTGGCCCCATTGGAAGATCAATCTTTTTACCTCGCGTGCACTGAGAACATTAGAATCAAAACTGCATCTGACCGTTAAACCGCCATTTTGGGGTATGAGTTCCAACATGAGACAGTGCTGATTGAGAACAGCGGTCTGATCAGGAAATCCTGGAATCTCCCTTTCATTAATTTCTTCAAGGAGGCTAGTATAAACATTAGACTGTGAGACAGGTGGTTGAATAACGAGAATGGTCTGGAAATGGCAAGCCTTGGCGGTTGCCTCATTGATCCGCCGAATCTTGGCCAGCCCTAGATGCTCATGAGGTACCATGGCAGCAGTCTTGCGCCTAAACTCGGTCATAAATTGCAAGAGAGAATGTGAAGGATCCACGGTGACTTGTATAGGCACAGTAGTAATCGTTGGGCCAACCACTGTGTCAATTCCGTCTATGGGGGCATGACGGCCTGTCAAAATGGTACCAAAGGTTATATTATTGCTACCAGTCAGGCGGGCCATCAGAATAGACCAGCTAGCTTGGAGAAGAGCCGAAAGATTGACGCCATTTGTGGGAGATTGAGATTGCATTGGCAAATGAATCTCGTGGTACGTATTTGGTCGAGGTGTATATGCTTCGCTCGGTAATGTAGGGTAACAAGTACTAGTCTCCGCACCTTGCAATTCGCGAGACCAAAAGTCTATAGAAGCGCTTTCATCCAAGGTGCGAATGTATTTAATGAATAGACGCATATCGTTGAGTGCTGTGGTCTGCTTTGTTTGATTGTAGCATTGTTCCAGCTGTTGATCGAATAATGAGAGTGTCCAGCCATCATAAATAGCATGATGAAGTGTTAGGACAATATATATTTCCCCTGGGGAGTTGATCGCAGCCCAACGAGCTATGCACGAACCCAAGTGCACCTTATTTGCCGAAGCTTGGTCAAGAAATTCTTGAAACCCAGAGTAAGACTCACAATAAGCCTTTTCATGGGTCACAATATGGCAAAGTCCATAGTCTTTGAGGTCTACGAATCTTGTCCTGAGGATGCGATTTTGAAGAACCATTTCAGCCCAAGCAGATCTCAGCCTCTTTAATTCAACTTGTGGAGGTATCCGATAAAGTCGCATACTAGTAAATGCACCAGGCTCTGCCGCTGTGGCTATTAGCATACCCTCCTGAAGTGGTGTACACGGGTAGATATCCTCAATAATGGTGGGATCTTGAAGACCACACTTGAGAGCTGCTTCAAGGCGGACATGATCTAGATCAATCTGGTTTGGTAAAAGGCTGAATGCAGGGACGTTATAAATTTCTGAGAACTCTGGGACTCTCAGTTCGATTATTCTGGCCAGTGTGGAGAGGGAGCTGCTCTCGAAGATATCTGACACACGAATATCAAGCCCTTCCCGACGGGCACAAGCTACCAAGCGCATGGCGGTAATTGAATCACCATTTAAATTGAAGAAATCATCAGATAATCCAATCTTGTCTGGCGAGATCTTGAGAACAGAGGCCCAAAGATGCTGCAGCTGTATGGCGACCGGCGAAGAGGGTACCAGGTGGATGGGTTTAGCTTTTGCATTTCCTCGGTAGATATACTCAGGAGAAGCAGATGAGGCCAACTCCTGCAGACTCCTAGCATCTAACTTGCCATTCTGAGTTTTAGGAATGGTTGAAATAAGAAAAAATGCAGCTGGTACCATATACTTCGGCAGCTTTGACTGTAGATGCCTATGTACTGCATGCAACCGAAGAGTCATCTCAGGATCTGGCATCATAAGATCGGCTGATTGTGTGAAAGGGGGTTTTGCATTACTCAGAAACGCAACTAACATCTTCTCAGAGCTTTCAATAGGGTTTGCAACCAGGCAAGCAGCAACAGAACGGATATGCCCTTTCATGGCTTTCAATATATGATGTTGGACTTCTTCCAGCTCAATTCTCTGACCTCTTAGCTTGACCTGAAAGTCTTTTCTGGTGATAAATTGTAAATTTCCAGATGCATCATATTTTGCAAGGTCACCGGTTTTGTAAAGCATACTGGAGCGTCCGATACAATGGCTAAATCCTGCTGCAAGCCAAGGAACATCGTCGACATAGGATGCATGAGTCTGTGAATCATTCTTGTAATATCCAGAACCTACAAGAGGCCCTTCTATTAATAATTCACCGACTGCCCCTATAGGTACAAGGTTGCGGTAGTTATGGGGGTCGACTAGCCATGTAACAGCGCCAACTCCCTTACCAATTCCTCTGCACATGGTCGTGTTCTCGAATCCTGGATCAAGACATGAGGCTGACGTGCATTCCGAAGGGCCATATGCCACAACAATATGAACATCTGGTCTCCAGTGCTGGAATTCGCGCAGATCCACTGGCTCTCCGGAAAGTATTAATGTGTTCAAAATTGGGAGTTCTCGGGGATCTAGGAGGCGAGCAACAGATGGTGTAAGCTCCATGTGATTTGCCTTAGAACGGTTAATGGCGCCGACTAGGTCATTTTGTCTTTCATCTTCACTTGGAACACAGAGACAACCTCCTGCACACAAGACTTTGAAGAGTGTGTTCCAGCTAACGTCAAATGTATAGGAAGCAAATTCGAATGCCCTAGTATTTGTGTGAAATCGTGAAAAAGCAGACTGATGTCTAATTGCTGAGGCCCATGCCTGGTGAGTTTGTGTGACCCCTTTCGGTACACCGGTGCTGCCAGAAGTAAACAGGATGCATGCGATGTCGCTTGGCAGTGAAATTTCCAAATTGAGATGGCTTCTATTCGCAGTTGTTTCGGGGCACTTGATGCTGCTATTTACTATGATGACATGGGGAGTAATGCTTTTTGCGATCTGTGCAGTTGGTATTGCAGCAAGAGAGCAGCGTGGGTTAATTTGATGGGCTATAGCCTGGATCCGACTCAGAGGCTGGTTTGGATCAAGTGGAATGAATGCCGCGCCAGTTCGAAGAACCGCTAGGGCTGCAACTGCAACATAAGCAGATTTAGGAAATACAATAGGGACAATGTCGCCTCGTCCAACGCCATGACTGCAAAGGTAGCTAGCAACTGTATAAGATAGCTGATCCAGCTGATTATAGGTGATTTGACCATCCCAAGCATCCACTGCAATGCTGTTGGGATGTGCATGTGCACGCTCAATGATGAGATCGTGGAGGCAGGATGATATTGTATCAGGCACGACGGAGTTCCATGCCCATATTTCCTCAAGATCATCTCTCCCCGTCACATCAATATCGGAGACGAGCTTAGCGCCGGAGCTATCAGCTAGTTTTGGCAGGACTGATTCTAGGCGCCCGACAAGACGTACAACTTCGCGGTGGTCGATCACGTGCGGGTCATAAATGACTTCGATATCAATGTGATCATGGCTAGGGACAAAAAATAGTACTAATGGAAAGGTATGGAAAGCATTTGTACCGCTGGCAGGCACATTGTAGGAAGACACCTTTATGTCTTCTACTGGCTCTGAACTTGCAGGTGTCACTACAAGAAGAGTTCGATATTTCGTCGCCATCTGGGAGTTCTTGTTGATCATGCCAATAGACTTGGCTCCAAAGTGTTGAAAGGGGGCCATACTAACACTCTCACTTCTAATGTTTTCGATGAAAGCTTTGACAGTAGTCTGTTCTGAAGGTGTTATGATCCGAATCGGCACTGGGGCAATAGTTGGACCGACAATATTTTCCAATCCTTCAAGAGGAGCATCCCGGCCTGTTAGGGTGGCACCAAAAATTACATCGGAGCAACCAGTTATTTTCGATATAATAAGAGACCAAGATGCGTGTATTATGGTTTGAATGTGAGGAGTTGCTGTCATGCCAATCGTTCGCTTGAAACATCCTGTTGGTGATCCATGGTATGACTCCGATGAAAGTTTAGGAAAAATAGCACTTGGATCAGCTCCCTGAAGACGTTTTTGCCAAAATTCTCTCACTTCTTCCATATCTTGTGAATTGACATACTTAACAAATTGGTTGAATCCGGGTGCTTTGGGAAGACTTTGTCCGTAATAGGCTAGTCGCAGATGGTTTTCAACGATCTGGCTTGACCAACCATCATATAGAGCATGGTGGATTGTCCACACGAGCTTTGGAACTTCCTCATAGACTATCGCCCAATGTGCCAGAGGGGTACCAATGTCAGATTGCTGATTTGATATGGAGAGATAGCCCACAAGAGTGTCCGAGGATTCCCAGTCAAAACTACGTGTTACGACTTGCAATAAATTAAACCCAGTTACTACAACAAAGCGAGTCCGTAATATTTCATGTTGCTCAATGACGGAATTCCAAGCTCGTATGAGCCGTTCACAGTCTATATCTGCTGGGATATCAAAGACTGAGCGCCTTATATAAGCGACAGGCTGCTTCATTGTGAGAGCAAACAACTCCTCCTGGAGCGGAGTACAGGGGTAGATATCTTGGATATCTTCTTTCGAAATTTGGCAGAGCGTCGCAGCCTCTGAAAGAACATGACTTACGATTGATGGCTCTAGCAAGGAAAAGGGTCTGCGCAAGATGCGAGATGTGCGAGAGGCTGCACGTTGAGAATTCAGTGCCATCGCAGCCAGTTCTGACTCTTTTACTATCAAACTGACAGTCAGCCCCAGTCTTGTTTTCCCAGCGAGGGTTGATAGTTTCATTGCTGTAATCGAGTCACCTCCCAATTGGAAGAAGTCCAGCCCTGGGGATGATGGTATAATCTCAGCCTGACCCAAGGATATTGCCCAGAGTTTTAGAAGCTGTGTCTCAGTTTCCGTCAAAGGACCATATATGAGCGTTGCACCCAAGTACATGTTGGTAGGTGATAGTTGCAAAAGTTCATGACCAATATCTCTCAATTTATGTCGGTCTATCTTTCCTGAAGACGTAAGAGGGATGGTATTAATGGGGATGAAATATTCTGGAATCATATATTCTGGGAGTCTTTGTGACATCAACCTTTTTACAATCAATGCGTCAAAGGTCTTTTCAAGTTCAGGTGAGAATGATTGATAAAAGACGACTAGCCGTTGAATTACGGCATTTATCTCTATGACCTCTCCAATAATACTGCTGAGATTTGGATTTGCTTGTTTGACGCAGTATTCTACTTCTCCAAGATCGATGCGTTGACCACGGAGCTTGACCTGTGTATCTGCTCGACCGAGATACTCTATTGACCCATCGTGAAGGCACCGTGCCAAATCTCCGGTTTTGAACACTCGCCCGCGTTGGCCATAGGGGCTTACTCTGAGAAACTCGGGGTTGGAGATGAAAGAGGCCTGTGTTTTCCTGGGATCTTCATAGTATCCAAGGCTAACAAGTGGTCCTTCCAAAACTAGCTCGCCGACAGCTCCGATAGCTTTTAGTTGGTTGTGATTATCCGGATCGACTATCCATGGTATGACTCCAATTCCCCGACCGATGATAGAAGCCATTTCAGGTAGTTTGAGGTCTTGGAAGAGCGAAACAGGGGTTACTTCGGTCGGCCCATAAGCCCCAACCAGCCTCACATGCTCTCCCCATATAGAAACATCAACCGGGGTAACAGCCTCGCCACCAAGAAACAATGTGCGCATTGTAGGGACGTCGGCAGGATCTATTGTGCGTGCTAACGATGGGGTCAAAAAGGCAGTAGTGCTTTGGAATGCATGCATTGCCCCTGCGAGATTGTCCATTCGATCGCTCTGAGAAGGGATGCAGAGGCATGAACCAGTGGTCAAAGCCCAGAAGTGATGCCAGATGGTAGCATCAAAGCTATGAGAAGAAAAGTCAAATACTCTGCACCCTGGGCCGAAACCAAGGCGCCGAGCCTGGGCAGTTGCAGCTGAACTTAGATTTTGATGTGTAACTTGAACACCTTTCGGGGTTCCTGTGGAACCTGACGTAAAGGCAACGTACATGATGCTTTCAGCGGGTATAGGCGCATCAGAAATAGTTTGTCTTGGACGCGTTTCGGGCATTACTTCGCTTCTGAGGGATGAATAGCTAACCACAAATACCTGGCCGCAAAGTTTCGCTGCAAGGTCCTGCTGAGAGGCAGACGCAAGAACTAGAGGCGCATTCAAAACGCTAGATATATAGCTTAGCCTGCTGAAAGGGTGACTTATGTCAAGGAGACTGAAAGAAGCCCCTGCTTTGAGCACAGCCAACATGGAAACCGCGGCGCAGAAAGATTTCTCAAAACAAAGGGGCACAAAACAGCCTGGACCAATTCCAAGAAAAATGAGTTGTTG
Source organism: Trichoderma evansii (assembly GCF_050947405.1). Lineage (NCBI taxonomy): Eukaryota > Fungi > Ascomycota > Sordariomycetes > Hypocreales > Hypocreaceae > Trichoderma > Trichoderma evansii. The sequence continues at coordinate 137,710 of NW_028145202.1, forward strand.
TGATATTCTAGAAGCATATTCGTCTAGCTCTATATAGGTTAGCTGCCCATCGTGGGCAAGAATTGCTAATTCGTTTGGTGTCATCTGTGCTTGCTCAGCAACAAGATCATGCATGAATTTGTTTGTGGACTGCGGTACAAGCTGATTCCACGCCCATAGCTGATCTAGGTCATCTTTGGTCGCATTATCAAGCTTATATAATGTAGTTTCCAAAGGTAATCTGCAGATTGTTTGAAATAAAGACAGAGTCTGCTTCATTAGATAGTTGACGAAATCAGCCGACAGCATAGAGTCCCTGAATACGGCCTGGAGACTTAAATCTTCATTTTCTTTCTTAAAAACAAGCATCAAGCCGTAGCTATTGAAGTTTCTTATATCATCAAGCTCCTCAGTGTCAAATAGATGTTGATTAGACACCGGCCCTGTGTAGCGAGTTTTCTGACTTTCTTGTAACACGAAAAGGGTTTGGAACTGAGTTCCCGCTCGAGCATCATTGCTAGCTGCAGCAATATTAGGAAGCCCTAGATGCTCATATGGCTGCATGGCAATAGAATTCTCCTGAACTACGTCCAAGAATTCCCGCAGACTTTTCCTATGTTCTAGCCGGAGATAGATTGGCACCGTCGCCATTGTTGGCCCCCGAAACAAGTCTGAGCCCTCGACATCCACAGCACGACCCGAATGAATTTCTCCAAAGAGAATACTCTCACTCCCAGTCAAACGAGAGGCAAGTATCGCCCACGCTGCTTTGAGTAATGTGGTTAGAGTCCACCGTCCGGGCAGCTGCATTGGTAATATACAGCGTCGTTTAGCTGTGGACTTTGTGATGGTCTTGCTGGGTGATTTTACCGTCTTCGGAAACAGTGGAACTTCAGTGGCGCCTTTTAATGCAGATCGCCACCAATCCATGTTTTCAGATTTGCAGCTATTGATGAATCGAATGAAGACATTGTACTCCGAACTAATAGACAAACTAATCCCATCATATACATTGGCAACATCGGTGAGAATTAGTTGAATAGTATGTTGATCGTAAAGAGCATGGTGCATTGTCCAAATAATAGATGAGCCATGGGATTCAGGTGTTCCTTGCACAATACCAAAGTGTACCAAGGGGCAGCCTAAGATCACGGTGTTTGTGCTAGCTTCTGAAAGGCAATCATCTCTTGTGGCATACCGACACCAATCTAGATTTTCACGCAGAACGACTTGATAGAGTGCTGCAGCTTCAGTTTGAATTATTCGTGTTCGCAGAATGCGGGTTGATGAGAAAACATATTCCCAAGCTTCGACCATGGCGTCCAGAGAAACATGCCCCGGGATCTTGATCTCTGTGTGCTGTACATAAGCCGAATGTTCAGAAATAGTCAAAGCCAAAAGACCCTCTTGCAATGGAGAGCACGGGTAAATATCCTCAACATCATCCGGCTGAACGTTGCAAGACAAAGCTGCTGAGAGGACGAGTTGAGCCCTATCCTCTCCTGGGGGGAGAAGATCAAAAGGTGACACAATCTCTATTCTACTATGCACTCTGCTTTGTTCTGCTTCAGGCATTGACAAGATCATAGCAAGTTCTTCAAACCGTGAATGACGGAGCACGTCTGACACGGTAACAACTAAACCAAGTTTCCGGCAGACATTTACAAGTTTCATTGCAGATATAGAGTCACCTCCCAACTGAAAGAAATCCTTTCCAGGGCCAATCGCCGCAAGATCGTAGCCAAGAACTTTTGACCAGGCTTGCTGTAATGTCTTTTGTCTACTGTCAAGTCCTGTGGATTGAGTCATCTCATTAAATGTTGTTAGAACGTCTGTCTGTGTGAATGTGGCTGTCAGTGCCTTCAGCGCCGCACGGTCGACCTTGCAGGTAGGTGTCAGCGGAATCACTGAGATCTCACAGAACACGACTGGCACCATATGCTGTGGTAAGAAATGCAAGAGTCTCGATTTAAGGTCAGGCGGGGGAGGCACAAGGTGTCCTTTCAGAGGGGCATTTTCCGTAGTGAGTTGTAAGTTGCTAGATGGGCGAGAAGATAGAATGAAGGCGCAAAGTCGCTTGTTGCCGTTGATTTCCGATAGATCCGCAATAACATCTTCTATGGCAGGTAACTCTTGACGAAGGTAGAACTCCACCTCTTCAAGCTCGACACGCTGCCCATTTATTTTAACCTGGGTTGCTGCTCGCCCCACAAAGATAATGGAGCCATCATAATTATACCGCACTAGATCACCAGTGCGATATATAGGGATTTTGCTGTATTTCAATTCATCAGAGCTCATTGAAAGCCAACTTGGATTGTGTAACCAAGGCGATTTTGATTCCTGGGCCATTTTGAAGTATCCCGGACTTACGATAGGTCCTTCAATCACAAGCTCACCGACGGCACCCACTGGTGCCAGTGACTTCGCATGTTTGTCAACAATCCATGTCCTGCAGCCCACTCCTATGCCTATATTTAAAGCATTATCGTCATCTAGGCCATAATTATGCACAGTACAAATCTGACATTCCGCAGGGCCATATGCGTTGATCAATTGGACATAAGGTGACCACTGATGGACCATATTCCTCCCAACTGGTTCTCCACTGAGCACCAGAGTCTTCATATCTGGAAGGGCCAAGGGATTGAGTAGCCGAGCGACAGATGGTGTCAGATTAGCCCAATTCGCTCCTAAACGCCTGAATGAGCCCTCAATGTCATTATGCCGATCATGCTCGCTGGGAACGCACAAACAGCCACTAAGCGTTAGTATGGTCAATGCATTATGTACAGCAATATCAAAGCTATACGAAGCATAGTCATAAACACGCGTTTCATTACGCATATTCAGAGGTCTTTCTTGTTGATAAACGGCAGTCATAAAATTCCCATGGGTGATGATAATACCCTTGGGAATGCCCGTGCTCCCGGAAGTAAACACAAGGAAAGCTGTGTCTTCTGGTGCGGAGGCAGGCCAGGCTAGGGTAATGTGCCTAAGATCTTGAAGTAAGTCATCGGGCGCGACTATGATCCCTGACGGCAATAGATTTTGTGCCAAATCCCGTTTAGCGCTACTTGTCAGGATGCATGTCGCTGCGGTCTGTTCGACGATTGCCTGCAGCCTTTGCTTCGGTAGATTCGCAGTATCAAGAAGGACGAAGGCTGCCCCAGATCTCAGGACACCCACCATGGCCACTGCGGTCCAACGTGACTTCTCTATACAGATAGGGACCACGCAGCCGCGTTTGACACCATTGGAAGTGAGGTGATACGCAAGGACTGATGCAAAGTGGTCAAGTTCCTCGTAAGTGAAACTGCCATCCCAAGCACAAATAGCTTCCCTCTGGGGGTGGCGTGCAGCTGCTCCACTAATAACTTCATGGATACATTGGTCGATACCTTCGATGGGAGATTTGTTCCAACACCATACTGTTTTGACGTCTTGAGGGCTGGCGTAGTTCAAATCTTCAAGACGCCGCGTGCGATTTTCCACCCGTCTGATCTCCTTTATTACGTGCGTGAATTGTTCCAACAACAATTCAACTTGGGATGCAACCATTACTCGAGAATCATAGGTTGTCTCTACCAGTAATCCCCCTTGATGCTGCTGAGATACCAGTATCATCAATCCATACTCGCTAAAATTTCTGAGATCTTTGCTTAAGTCCAGCTTCTCAAGGGTAGATCGAAGTTGGCTATCTTCCTGAGCTATTTCTGCTGGCTCTGAATGGCCCGTTTTGAAAGACGGGGGAGGGTGGACGATGAGCAAAGTCTGAAATTTGCTACCTTCTCTGGTATCTTCATTGAACATGCGGATTCTTTGCAGCCCAATATTCTCAAATGGTATGGCTGCCACAGCTTCTTCTTGCACCCGCTGGACAAAGCGCTCAACTTCTTCTGCCATGTCTAGCCTTACACGGATAGGAACAGTCGAAATCGCCGGGCCTAACATATCTTCAATACCCGTCAATGGCACATTTCTACCAGAGAGGGTTGCCCCAAATGTAACATCATCATTTCCAAGGAGCTTTGCAGAGAGCAGAGCCCATGCAGCTCGAATAGTTGTAGCCAAGGACGCGCTAGCAATAGCAGTATCTGGAAGTGTAAATTGCTTGGATAGAATCACATCTGGTCTCAATTCTTTGATACTCTGCGGTATATGTGGAAAAATAGCACTCCTGGAAGGTTCGGCGAGGTATTTGGACCAAAATTCCCGCGCTGGATCCAGAGGTATGTCGTTGATATATTTAACAAAAAGATTGAACCCCATGTATGGGTCTAGTCGGACTCCTCTATAGGCTTTGAATACCTCCATTCCAAGTCTTGGTAGCATCCATCCGTCATACAAAGCGTGGTGGATGGTTAAGAGCATGTATGCTGACCCTAATTCAGTCACGATCGCCCAGCGGCATAATGGGCTTCCCAAACCCATAGTCTCTTCCATGTCTTTCAACTTGTGTTCCTCCAAGCCACCATTTGTACGCCATGACAAATCACTGTCTGTCAGTACCACTTGAAGGTATCCTAGGGACGGCATTTCGATAATGCGCGTTCTCAAAATTGGATGAGTGTGAGCAACGATATCCCAAGCCCTTAGTAGCCTTGATTGGTCGATGTTAGCAGGCAGTGTGAAGGTTGTTCTACCTATGTATGCTTGTGAATTCCGATAACCTGCGGCTATTAGGCCTTGTTGTACTAGAGTAGCCGGGTAAGCGTCTTCGATGTTTTCTACATTAGTTGAACATTTCGCAGCTAGGTCCTTGACGATTGAATCGTCTGTGGAAGACCCTCTGATACTCTCAAATGGCTCTAAAGGGGATTCACTGATGAAAGTGAAGAATCGAGAATGCGTTGCCATATCTGTAAGTCTGGGATATGTAAATACCGTGCTCACAGCAAGATTAATGCCCTCTTTGGCCGCCGTACTGACGAGCTTAATTGCAGCAAGTGATTCTCCTCCATTTGAAAAGAAGTTACTGTTAGATCCAATCCACTCCAATGGGCGATTAAGAACTTGAGCCCAAAGAGTCCTCAGCTTAAGTTCGATATCTGAGACATCTTGACTTTAAGTGCTCTTGATTGGGCCCTTTTCTCCAAAATAAGACTATCCGGGGTCAAAGATGCTGCGATTTGCTTCAATTTCCGGTAGTCCGTTTTTCCTGTTATAGATAGAGGAATCTTCTCAATTGGTATCCAGGCGCTCGGGACCATGGCTGCCGGGACCTCTTTGGAGAGTTCTTTGTTCACCGCAGTTAGCATCTCTGATAGGGCTTGCGCAGCCACACTAGTGACCACGATGAAAACCACCAGAAGTTCTACTCCATTTTGCAAAGTCACAACACATGTGGACCATTTTGTTGTCTTTGAGAGGTGCTTGTGGAGATGAGCTGCCACTTCGCCCAACTCAATTCGTTGCCCACGAATCTTGACCTGGAGGTCGCGCCGTCCAAGATATTCCAATTGATTTCCATCAATATATCTTACAATGTCTCCTGTCCGGTATACGCGCCCTAACCGACCCTTGTTGATCGGCGCGCATCCATCAGCAAGCCATTGCGGGTTCTGCAAAAACACTGTATCGGTCAACTCCGGGTTATGGAGGTATCCCGCTCCTACTTGAGGTCCTTCAAGAACCAACTCGCCAATACCCCCGATTGGGCAAAGGCGATTGGGGTCATGAAGGTCCACAATCCACGTTGCTCCTAATCCTGTGCCTATAACAGAAGGCCTGATAGACTCCAGAACATTTTCATTAGCAACTGTAGTAACCGTACATTCAGCTGGCCCGTATGTATTCATTACCCTAGTGCTTGTCTCCCTCCATCCGGCAAGTACTGGCTCAGTGCAGGCTTCACCTAAAAGATTAAGCACTTTAAGAGCTGGTAACTCTGTTGGGACCAGAGTTTTTGAGACTGAAGGTGTCATTTCAGCATATGAGACGCGATACTTTATAATTGCTCTCGATATGTCGTTCTTGCATTCCCATAACGAAGGAATGCAGAGACAAGCCCCATTCAAGAGACTAAAGAAGATATTACCCACAGAGACATCAAACGCGTACGATGCCAGGGCCAGAATTCTTGAGCTGCTAGTCACGCAGCATTTAGGTGCAAGAAATTCCGCGAATGCGCAAACATTGCGATGCTGAATAATTGCTGCTTTTGGAGTCCCAGTTGTTCCAGAAGTAAAAATTATATAGCAAATATCTGAAGGTAGCGGTTGATGCGTAATAGGCGTCAAGGGAGCTTCTCTGGTCCGAATACCTGAGTCCACTACCATGACTTCCATTGCCAGTTGGCTTGCCCTTGACAGCTGCGTCGATGAGGACAATATGATCATACACCCTGGAGATATCAGGCGAACTAGCTGTCTGAGTCTCTCTTGTGGCAAATCCTCGTCTAGCAATGAGAAGGCCCCTCCGGACTTTAAGACACCAAGTATTGCAACAGGCATCCACATCGTCTTTTCAAAAAGCATGGGCAGAATCTTCCCACGACTAACGCCTAATTTAATAAGTGAAGCCGCTAGCTGATTAGACAGTTTATCGAGCTCGCGATAAGTCATCTCTCCATCCCAAGCATGGATAGCGATAGCTTCTGGTTGTCGTTCCATAAGTTCTGAGATGGCACTTAGCACACTTCCATGCTCTGGAGTAGCAATATTGCCATTCCAGTCCCAAATAGTGTGAACGTCTTCCCTACTAGCCCTTTCTATTTCTGAGACAAGCCGTTTCCCAGCATTTGGCAGGCGTATTTGATTGAGTATATGGATGAATTGCTGCTTCGTTCGAGTCCCTTGCCTAGCTCCAAATATCTTCGAATCTGCAAATGCCGTAATAGTAGCGTCATTTCCTTGATTGAGAATATTGCAATGTATAAGTAGATGAAAATGTTCTTTTGTGTTTGCCTCTCCATTTTCTCGCGACAAATATTCCGAGCTGGCCAGAGTACGGCTTTGTGTCACAACTAAAATATTCTTGAGAGGGGAGATGTCATTGTCATTCCCTGAAGCTGTGCCATCATTAGGGCGTAAAAGATATTTGATCTTCTCTGAAATCTGTTCAACCGTTATCCCATCAGACAAACTCAAACGAATCAATTGCCTTCGCATGGGTGTTTCCTCGTAAAAGAAGGAAACATCAGGAGAACCCAAATACGTCTCCAGTAGGATGGAACACGCTAGTAATAATTCCACGGTGGTCCAACGATCATAACAAAGGCTGTCGACTTGGTTGGCACAATAATTGCAATCTTCCATTGATGCTTCCATATTGCAATCGTCTATTGACGCTTCCATCTTTTGATACACAAGTTGGAATACCAATAAATTTGAGTTGTGGCTCTGAGAGGCACGTTAACAAATTTGGGCTAGTTACCGAAGCAGACGAAGGTGCTTCGCACGAACTCAGATGCGGTGAAGCGACGGGCTTCATACGACGAGGTCGCAATCAAGACTTTGTAGGCGTATGCGACAATTTCTAATTGTGGAAAAAGCCTTTACCTATTAATTTATTCAAATATAACCTATTGCGTATTACTGTGTTAAATACTGAAAGGTTAATTACGATTACTCCAGTGTCCTGGATACTATAGGCTGCTACCCCTCAGCCTAGAGTGGGTGAGAAGATTGCTTAATTCGCTATATCGCAACTTGGGGCCTGTAATAGTGAAACCAACACTCTCCCGGTGGGTTGCTTCGCCAGGTTTTTATTTTACTACAGGGAATTGAACTATCATCTGTACATTGCTTCCAAACGTTCACAATCTTTGTAAATAGCATATGTATCGACAGCATTCCTTAGTGTTGACTACTGATGTTAGTCCCTGCCCGTTCAATTTCAAAGTCAAATGAGTACTATATTAGATTATGTAGCTAGTAAGGCGATCGAATCAACCACATACATGTGCCAAATTTCACTAATCCATAGCGTTGATAACGCTACGGAGCAGTTAAAAGGCATAATTGGGAGGTGACCGTCACTGTGATCGGTTGATTTCAACAGCCCAATTATTATCAACCCATGCTTCAATCCTGTCGAAATTTCGGCATCGGTGGTGAGAATCAAAATCTGCCCGTTCGCCTGTAGGAGACCGAGGGTCGTCTCTGATGAATAACGGCGTCACATCCGCATAACACATGAGTGCGATCCTTACAGTCTCAATGCAATGATCCACATGCATGCGATTACCAATCTCGGAGTCTTTCATATCCACAGGTATTTCATCATGGTACTTGCCTGCCTGAAACCAGGTGTATTGACGAATAACGTTCTGCCAGATGTGCTTGTAAGTAGTAGATTCGGTTTGAGCTCTTGATTACTGGACGCTACGATAGAAAGGCATACAGAAAATACTGAAGATTAAACTCACCAAGCAATGCAATTGATGGAAAACTTCTACCAAAGCAGCATACCCTCTTCCTTCACCAGGTATTCGCTTCAGCGATCTTCTTACATCGGATGACCTGTTATAAAGACCTATCTTGCTCTCCGGAATCTCGATAAAATTTTCTGGATTTTACTTCTATTAAAAATGACGCCTCCACGGATCAGTAAAGGCTTTCTTACTATAAGTCAAACGTTCCCATGCCTCTTCACGCTCGCGAACAGGTGGACCGCGATATATGCTTGTGGAATTGAAAGCGTTATCAAAATTGACGTCTTCATATTCAACGACGGGGAGAAGTGGTGCTGTTCAAAGAATATAATTTTGTGGTCAGACACTCCGTATCGGTAAAAGTTTCTTGCCTTATTTACCTACACCAAACAGTTGATTGAGCTATGCATTGACGGTCGCTCCTCATGTTATCTTTTGTGATTGCTATTACCAGCGCGAAAATTGCTAGAGCTAGAGCCCAGGAAGAAGCATGAAATAGAGTTATGATCCAGTGAGTGCGGGAACCACAATCAGGCTTGTCAATTATGCCTCTTTCCGCATTGAGAAGGCTTTTATACGATATTTCTTCTCTAGAAGTGATCATTTTCATCTGGTTGGTCAGAATGTTGCAGAGACAAATGAACAGAGGTCATAGTAACTTTGCTCGGTTCTTCGGTGGCTTATTTATAGAAACGTGCACGACATATGATTGCTATCACTGAGATATGAGTAGGCAAGACTGCCCCTCACAAGATTGGTCGGAAAGTATTTCCATCTTTGGCCTCGGTTACTACCTGGCTGACGTCAGGATGCTAAGGCTGGTTTGTCTTATAAGTTCAATATTCAGCCAACTTTCTCATGTCTTGTTTCTCCCCACCCTCCAACCTTCTCATTCCCGATTAATACAACACAGAATCTGAAAATCAATCCAAAATGAAGAGAATTATGCTTGTTGTTATGATGACCATATCATTCGCCATTCCCGCGTACGCTACTGCCCATACTGATCTAAATCCATACCAAGAGGAGATTGACGCAGCTTCTCGAGATCCAGTTGCAATTTTAGGAGCGCGACAGGCATGAATAACACAGTCTTCTCTGTAAGCCAATCTTTTACACTCTATTTCATCATTTGTTATTAGGTTGCCCCTCTGCTCTTCATTATTCACGAGACATCCCAGTCTTCGTCTTTAACTGACTATGACTGGGTATATCACAGGCCATTCTAGAGTTTTCGATTTTCTTCAGCCCGTATCTATGTATTTCGACAGCAAAAGGATCTATTCAGATAATATGCGGTACAGGGGCTATTCAGATGGCTTCAGAGGAATTATCTGAAGAGTGAAAATTGGAAATTTCATGCCGGGATTTTGCCAGCCACCTATACTTAGTTTCTAAGAACACATCATGCAGAGGAATACTACTCAGCCATAGCCATTAAGGTGAAATCATTATCAAAGACAAATATACCTCTCTACTGTCCCAGCTCTCGTCCCTTATATCAAGCAGAGGTTTTGACACTAACTTCGCTCAAAAGCCGAATCGCTCAATTTGGCCATACCGGAACTACTGCCTAAATAGGAATGGTGGCGTGGCTCCTTTCTTTATTTCGCTATAACGCGACAGTCCTTTTGGGCCTTTTGTAATCAACAAGCACGCTACAACAAGGAGTTAGGTAAAAGGTTTTGTCTCGACCAGGAATAATAGCGGGATCCTGGTGGGCTACCTATTATCTGATAATATTCGTTGAAGGGTCTGGATGTTACAGGGTAATAATAATAGCTACTCAAAGAGAACAAAGTAAAATAAATAGTAATTACAGTTATAAACTGAGGGCTACTATAGGATAGGTAGTGATAACTAGGGTACGAGGAACCAGGCTAGGAAATCAGTTGGGCTAAAGCTTACAAGGGAAAAATAAGCAAATTAGAGATCTCATCGGGCTTCCACAAGGCAGCTGGATTTGTCCTAGGCAATGCCTGGAGAGCTGCGAGGCGACCCCCCTCAGCACTTTTGGGGTTCGGCCACAATAGTTCTCTAGCAGCGAATTTCTCTAGACCTTTGGTTCTTCACTTTTCATCTCATATCATTAACTAGACTATGGTTCCTTCAGTCCTAAGTTGCCCCGTACCATTCTGGGAAAATGGCGGGTTCTCACTCTGTGTTCGACAACAATATCTAGAAAATTTCGCTCCATTTGCGGCGGTAATTATATCCCTCGTGCTGCTGCTGCTGCCTGCATTCCAACATTGGCGACGTCTTAATCGCCAACGAGATGGGTTTGAGCCGTTAGAGAATTCGGATTCTAATCAACACATCGATCCAATCGCTGCCTCATTAGTTGCTGTTCATAGTCCATGGCTCACCTGGCTTGAAGGTTCGATACTTGTGGCAATCATAGTCACACTTTTTTTCTTCATTGCGTACCTGGAATCATCATCGGAGAGCTTTCCACTTGGGCTTCTCATCTCTTCTATATATTATTTTGGCTTATGGTGCGTGCGACAATGGGCTTTGCCTTTTGAATCTAGGGCTCGGAACTTGATCCGATCTCATTCTGGTGTCCTTTATGCATTATGTTGGCTCTGTCTTGTCTTCATTTTACTATCGACGTTCACAGGACCGGTGGACAAGGCCTGGACTCTCACCGTTATCCTTGTAGGTGGCCTTTCTTCACTCGTTCTTCTGCTCCATATCACAACGCCGAACGTTATCGTGCAGTCCATTTCAGAAAGATTGCATGAACCTGTTCAACCAGGGAAAGAAAATTCAGCAAGTCTAATATCCCGTTGGACCTTTTCCTGGGTAAACACTGTTATCTGGAAAGCGTTTCGGGATCATCTGAGCACCTCTGACCTGTATGCTCTTAACTGGGATGACACCGCCAGAGTAACAGGTCGGTTATTCCATAATGGCGCACCTAGTACCCTTAAACTTCTTTGGAGACTGTATCACTTTACCAAACATGACCTGCTTAAACAGGGCGCGTGGGCGATCCTCTTTAGTCTGGGGAGCTTTTCCCCGGCAATTCTCCTTCGATTTATCCTCGATTACTTGGAATCGCAAAATGCCAAGTCTCGAAATAACGCCTGGCTTTGTGTTGCTGGACTTCTTGTCGCCGGAGTTATTACAGGTGTCGCAGATTGCCAGTGTGAATGGCTGGGTCGCAAAATAAGCGTAAGGCTGCGGGCTATTCTGATCAACGAGACCTTCACCAAAGTATTGGACAGAAGAGTCACGAGGCCTGCAAAGTTATCAAAAGATCAAGAAAATTCCTCTCAGGACACTAGTGCTACAGATGGGAATATTCTCAACTTAATGGCGGTAGATGCCGCCAGCGTCAGCGAAGTTGGCGCACATATGCATCTCGCATGGGTAAATTTCCCTCTCCAGATTACAATTGCATCTTTGGTGCTTTATGGTATACTTGGGATTAGTGGCATATTAGGTGTTATCCTGATGATTGCTCTCCTACCATTGAACGTCTTGGTATCGAAACGCCAGGTAGCAGCTCAAATGAAAGTTTTAGGCGCAGCTGATTCTCGTGTGCAAGCGAGTAATGAACTTATTACCAACATACGAGTTATTAAACTCTGTGCTTGGGAAGAAGAGTTTCGTAAAAGAGTTAGTCGCCTGCGGAAAATAGAGCTCTCAGAACTGCGTATCCGTTTCTTCTGGTGGTCAGTATCCATGACTGTCTTCTATTCTTTACCTTTTATTACTACAATCTTGACTTTGTTCATCTACACTATTATCGAAAACAAGACATTAGAAACTAAGACTGCCTTTCCTGCTCTGGCTATATTTGCAGTTCTACGCATTCCGCTAGATAGAATGTCGTCCATGATATCATTCATTCTTCAGGCACATGTATCTGTCAGCCGCATTGAAAAATTCTTAACTGAGAGGGGAACTAGTCGACATGATCAGTTAATAGAAGGCGATGGATTTATGATCGGCTTTGAAAATGCTACCTTTGAATGGCCAGTTCAAGGCGATGTTAACACTAATGCCACTGAAGATATCCAACTCGCGGAAATTTCGCCTACACATGCATTTCGTTTATCAAATCTTCAGATAAAATTTCACAAGGATGGTTTAAATGTAATTTGCGGGCCTAGTGGATCCGGAAAGTCATCACTATTGTTAGCACTGCTGGGGGAGATGGAACTCCTGCGAGGCCATGTACATCTACCTCTGCCGCAACAGCCGATCGACGATGATTCATTAATCAGTAACGCAGCATACTGTCCACAGGAGCCTTGGATCATGAACCAAACTATTCGAGCTAACATCTTGTTTGGGCTGCGATTCCAAAATCACCGTTACAAGATGGTCCTCGATGCGGTGGCTCTGAGTCGAGATCTTACAGAGTTTGAGAACGGCGATCTTGCTATCGCGGGGGAACGAGGCAGTCGCTTGTCTGGCGGCCAAAAACAAAGAGTTGCATTAGCGAGGGCGTTATACAGTTCTGCTCCATTCCTTCTCTTGGATGATTGCCTCAGTGCACTGGACTCGCGTACTGGAAGACATATTCTTTTCCATGCAATTAAAGGTCCTTTGATGGAAGGCAGAACGTGCATTCTTGCAACGCATCATTCTCAGCTTGTTCTTCCTCACTGTGACTATGCGGTCTTCTTGGAGAGTGGTCATGTAAAGCAGCAGGGAAATGCTTCAGAACTCATGAAACTGGGTATTATCGGGGCAAATAGACTTGCTACTGAAGCTGAAGGCGAGTCTAAGACGACAGACTTTACTCATCGTTTACAAACAGCTGCTCCGGCTGAGCTTCAGCCCGAAGTATCTGATGCAGAAGTATCAGATGACTGGGCCGGAAGTGTTAATGGATCTTTAGAGACCCAGGCTGAATCCTTATACCACGAAGAAATGGGAACCGGAGCTGTTTCTTTCTCTATTATTAAAACGTATCTTACATCTATGGGGAGTAGGGGATTCTGGGCAATCGTGTTCTTCGCATTTACTCTCCAACAAATTACCACACTAGGAACGAACTTCTGGGTCAAGATATGGGCTCATGAGTTTGATGAGTTAGTAAAAAACTCAGCAAAGTCTGAAGGAGATCCTAAACATGTGAACTCTGTTTACTATCTTGCAGTCTATGGTCTTATCTGCTTGGCATATGTCCTTGTCTCGTTTGTTCGTGATCTCATGACCTTCTCTGGGGCTCTTAAGGCCTCGGCCCGAATATTCGATAGCCTGCTGGACTCTATTCTTCATGCCCGCTTAATGTTTTTTGATAAGGTTCCATTTGGCCAAATTACAAATCGGTTTTCCAGAGATGTGGAAGCAGTTGACCAAGAAGTTGCTCCTCACTCAACGAGTACCTTTTATACATTCTGTTCCCTTGCAACAGTTATTATACTAATCTCTGCTATGATACCTGTTTTTCTTCCAATAGCAGCTATTATTTGCTTCGCTTATTATATTATCACTATTATATATATTAATAGTGCACGAGATCTGAAAAGAATTGAGTCTGTTCAGAGATCTCCTCTATATCAGCATTTCGGAGAGGCACTCACTGGCTATGTCAGTGTGCGTGCTTATGGGCATGTTGAGCGATATATAGAAGAAAATCAGATACTCACTGATGGCTATAACCAGCCTTATGTTCTGCTATGGGCAGCTAAAGAATGGTTAACACTACGCATTGCCTGTTTGAGCGCCATGATCTCTTGGCTAACGGGTACCTTCCTGCTTTGGGGCCTGGACAGGGGAACTGTAAATCCAGGGATCGCTGGCCTAGCGCTCACCTACGCTGCCACGTTTAGCGATAATGTACTTTGGTTTGTCCAACTTTATGCGATAGTTCAGCAGAGCTTCAACTCAGTCGAGCGTATTGTCGAGTATACAGATATCAAGCAGGAGCCGAGCGAACCACTTGAGACATCGTCATACGATCTATCACCGCAGTGGCCTATCCATGGCCACGTGTGTTTCCAAAGATATGCTACACGGTATTCTTCGGAGCTTGACCTAGTGCTGGTTGACTTGAATTTCGATGTTCACGCTGGGCAACGGGTGGCGGTGGTTGGACGCACAGGGGCAGGCAAGAGTACATTGGCGCTGGCCCTTATCCGTGCAGTTGAAGCCGACACAGGACTTATCACTATTGACGATGTCAGCATTGCCTCAGTAAATCTAGATCGCTTACGACGGGCCGTGACTGTGGTACCTCAAGATCCCACTCTTTTTGATGGCAGCTTGCGCCATAATTTGGATCCTCTCCAACAGTATACTGACGATGATCTTCGCGAAGTTCTCCGAAGGTTGCAATTTTTCAAATCACTACCATCTGGGGACCTAGATCATCCCGCTGTGGCCCTGTCCATGGGTCAGCGTCAGTTAGTCTGTATTGCGCGGGCACTTCTTCGTCGATCTCGGGTCTTAGTCTTGGACGAAGCAACCGCATCTATCGATCACGACACAGATGCTTTAATCCAGGCAGGACTGCGATCTAGTATTGCGACGGGGACTACTGTCTTGACTATTGCCCATCGCCTACTGACCATTGCAGATTATGACCGTGTGGTAGTCTTGGATTCTGGCCGAGTTGTAGAGCAGGGGTCCATTGCTGAGCTTCTCCGTAAGCGAGGCGACGGAGCTTTCTTTCGCCAATTATGTGAACAATCGGGAGACTTGGCTCATATTGAGCGAGTTGTACACGGTCAAAATCCACATTGAGAATTTGCGTAATAAACCACGATAGTATAAAATTTATCCTTCATTATAACTGTTCCATCTCACAAACCCGCTTAAAATCGAATCCTAGTCTCCTTTTCCACCTAGTAGTATATAACCTTAGCAATATTGCTTTTGGTGTTTAATGAAGTTAGTTGTATATTAGTAGAAAGCAAAAAGCTATGCATTTGGAACAATCTAAGTATAAATTAGGATCCATTGCAATATTTACCTAAATATATCCACTCCTCCCCTCTAACAGATCCGTAAATCCCAAAAGAATTGATAATTAAATCCAAATCTTGATTATTAATATTTTGTGCTTAAAATTTTCCAGTTCATAGGCTCCTTGAAAATCTCCGTATTTATTTTTGCGGAAAATCTGTGAAAGTGTTTTTGCTTCGGCAATCATGTAGCCAAAGAATAGGGCGGTGTTTGTCCATATACCTTGCATCAAATGTCGTCATAACGTGCCATAGGCCAATGGAGGTGATCACACGAATTATATGGCACTGTATTTAGTTATACGTAGCGAGAATTGCACTTGATTTCTCTCCCTTTGAGGCACAACCAAGACAACATATTCGTGAGAAATTTATCTTGAGTGACCCAACATCAAATCGTGGCCGCTAGATTTCCTGTCGTCCTCATCCTTTGCACCGGCACTAATTTTAGCCAAGCTATCGCCTGTGCCTTTAAATCCCAGGTTACAAGGTCGGCATAGCTGCCTAGTCCCTAAAAGAGGCTGACAGGACTGATAACCAACTAAACTTCCCAGGTGACTTCTCTAAAACCGAGGATATGGTCAATAATCTTTTCCTAAAGTGAAGGAGGCATTCGGTATCCCCAGTGTCGTCGTCTACAATGGTACTATTCAGCCTCCCTCAGTGCTGTCAACTAACTGACGCGTCGCAGCTCACTCACGCTGACGACCCCTTCGTCCTCTCTTTGGCCGATTTGAGTCGTGACATATCCATTATAGTGCCTTTGTTGCTGCGTGGCTTGGTGGGGTAGTGATTTGAGTGAAGAAACATGGTACACGACGTGATTGGCTATAACCCCTCCCCACTATATGACTAACGGCAGCTAATTTGAGCCACAAAAGCATCCGTTTTTTTAGTGGCTTGAGGAGTACGGAGCGGAGTATAAGGTAGAAGAATTGTTACTTGTAAGAGCATAATCCTCAATGCAAGCAACAGCAGGAGCGCAATATATCAATCATCTTATAATAAAGGGATAGAAACACACTCCCGTAATGCGTGATGCTTTTTATTCTACTATACAACGGTATAATGCTCCTTGGTATCGGCTTCCCCTATTTGGCTTAGCGGTTTGTTTCACGGTTTTCCTAGCTAGACGGATTCGTTACAGGAGGGCATAATTAGAACCAGCATAGCTGTTATCCATATATCGGCACTTGGTCTGGTAGTAAACCTCCTCCCTTATACTGACCGACCTGCGCATCGCTCCTCTGGCCATTTTTATAAGCTATTAACTAAAGGGCGAAACTCCGGCGCAGTTATCTGCACTTTACTCTATATCAACTAACTAAACCGGTTCTTACTACATGATCCTCGATCGCGGTGCGCTATGTCCTCGGGGGCGCGCGTCTCTGGTAACTGGCTTTGCTTCGCGCCACATACTCAGTATATATACGGATAACTCAGGCATTTTCGCCTGCTTCTTCTGAACCCTATAGGTCCACTCCCAATTACACCTTTTCCTAGCCCAGAAGAGGGATATCCCTTGCGCTGTTTGTTTGTTTGTTTGTTTGTTTTTGATTAACGACCGTGGCTTTGCCGAAATCCCCCTATGGGGCCTGACGGTCGGTCGGAGTTAGCTAGTTTCTATCTACATAATATACATAGTCTTGGCCAATCACAACGCGTGGCTGACAAAGGAAATAAGGTATTTTCACCTGCTTCTTCCAGACCTTATAGGTCCACTCCTAATTACACCTTTTCCTAGCTCAGAAGAGGGATATCCCTTGCGCTTATAGGCATATTTCCCAAGCTATAGGGTAGGGCCCTCCGGCAGGCTCTTCCTGCTGGGCTTGGGTCCAGGGTGGGTTTTACGCCCGTTTGTAATATAAGTCAAAATTTGGTACAGGGTAGGTTGTTGGCCCGGTTCTAGGGTAGGTCTCGGCCTCCAGGGTAGGTGCAGGGTAGCTCTTTTCCTCGTTTTCCTCCTCGCAGACCAAAATTAGAAAATCTGGCTAGTTTGGTTTATTTTTTGTATGGCCGTGAGTCAATTTGATCGATTTTGCATACTAAATAATTTTGCGGAAAATAGGAACTGGACCACGAGCCCGATTCTGGCAGCTAAGGCCGCCCTGTTGCCCGGAGGACCTGTGAGGAAGAGCAGATGCGAGGCAGCTGGCTAGGCCTCTGACCTTGTCAGAAGGCCTAGGGGAACAGGGGAATCCCACCTGTAGCTGACGCCGCAATGGTTGATGCTTCAGGGCTTGGGGCCCCTAGGCTAGTTGAATGTTCGGCTTGCCGGGCGCTGTAGGCTCTGCTTGCAGCGCTCGGTCCAGGGACTTGTGCCCTGTGGTCCTTGGTTCGGTGGTTGGCTTAGGGCCCTATGGCCTTGTGTTCGAGAGTGTGGGTTGGCTTGCCGGCTGCAGCAGGCGTCGCTTGCAGCAGTCGGGTTGGCTTGCTTGCCGTTGGGGGTCGTGCCGCAGCGGCTCGCTCAGGGGCTCGGGTCCCTGTAACCTACTATGAGTTGCGTTGCAGGCTGCTGTGTGCCCAGACGCAGTGGTTTGCTCAGGGGTTTCGGCCCCTGTGTCCCTCGGTTGGTTGTCTCTTTCAGGGGCGTTCGTCCCTGTATTCCTTCGGGGGTTGGTGCGCCGGCTGCTGCGAGTCGTGCCGTGGCAGCTGGCCCGGGGGGGTTGGCCATCTATAGGTGATTCTGTAGGGGCTTGAGTCTCTGAGGGCGGGAGGCTTGCTGGCAGCTGGGGGCCAGGCTCCCCTGACGGCCGGGTGATTCCGGCCACGGGGGGTCCGGCGTAAGTGGGTCCGGGGGATTGTTCCTCGGGGGTTGGGCACGGGGGCCGGGCTAGCTGGGACCGGCCCTCTGTACGGGAGCGCGTCTTTCAGGAATTTCTTGAAAGCAGTATAGCCATCAGAGCCCAAGTAGTAAAAACGGGGGTTATTCGCCTTCAGGGACTTCTCTGAGAGGAAGCCTTCAGATTTCTCGCAGTTAAAGATGTGGCCTGGGTCTGATGCCTGTTATTCCGTAGCAGGTGCGTGAAGGTTAGCTTTGCTGGGAGGGGGGCTTGCTTGGAGCCTTTCTTTCGCGAGGGCGTCAGCTGCCTCGTTTCCCTCTGCATCCTTATGTCCAGGTACCCAAGATACATAAGTTCGGCACCCTTTTTCGGCAGCCTCTTTAGCATGCTCAGCAGCCCTGCCACTACTGCTTGGTTATCCAGGAAATAGTGTGCGGCCGTGGGTGTAAGTTGCGTCTCAAGGAATCTCGCGGTGATTTGCGCCGCCGCGAGTGCGCCGGTGATTTCGGCGTCGAATACTTCGGCCTTGTACAGCGCCCCGAGGAGGGACCTGTGGGCTGTCTGGTGCGAGCTCCCGGGTAGGTGTAGCCGGGGCAGCTGTCCCTTGTGTCCTTGCTTTTGCCTTTTCCTGGCGGTCCTGGAACTTTCGTTCCCCCAGGTCCCGGATTGCCTTCCGGTTTGCCTGGGTAGGCAGCTGGAAGTCTCCTTCCTGCGTCCTCTTAGGCTGGGCCGGGCAGTAAGAGGCGCCGGAGGCGTGCGGTCCGAGGCAGGTCTGGCAGAGGGGGATAGCGCTCTCGTTCACCGGCCTGACTAAGCCGGTGTAGAAGATCTTGGTGGGTCTGATAGGTTTATCCGTGACGAAAACCCATATCTTTATTTTCAGATTTCAATTAGTTGGAACGTATTGCACCATCAAAATTTCTCGGATACATTGCGATAACCACAATGGTTGTTATATATGTGACTGAGTTCTGCTTTTTCAGAAGATTTAAATTAAATTCCAATATGTACATTATACGTTTATAAGTATCCTTCATTAACGAATTACCTTCAGTACAAATGAATATATAGCTGATTATGGTGATATGTATCACTGCTCTATAAAAACCTCATCATCAATTAATATATCATGTAGTTCCCCTAATAGTGTATAGGGGATGCGCCCATCGCGAATTGCCTCGGCGACAATCGAAATCCACTCTCCAATTGTTCGTTTGGGCCTTCCATCTAGCTGCAGACTTATAACAGTCGGGTGCTCAACGAATCCTTGAAAAAATGGGACGGAAAGTTCCTGGCGGACATATTCGTAGAGCACACGCGATCCACTGCCTAGATAGCAAGCCGTCGATGGAGCAGCCTTGAACTCTTTCCACGTTTCGACCCATGTACACCAGATGGCATCAATGGCAGCAACACGCCATGCCGTTACATTGTCTGTTGGTATAGAGATGCAGTCCTGCGTAAGGGATGCAAGAATTTTCGGAATAGCGGAGTCTACCAAATGCTCACATCGAGGCCGCAGGTCCAACGTGCCAGTACTTCCCCAAGCTGCCGCCCAGTGGCCTTGCAGTATGGTTTGTAGTTGGGGTATCAGCCACTGGGCTGTGACAGGCTCTATGGAAGCTTCGACGCGCCCAAGAAAAATCCGGTGTAGAACTCGTAGATCCAAGGCTTGGCAGACCGTGTATAGGCTGGCGGCACACATTAGAGTCAATACGTCCACCGCCTGCATACTAACTCGAGCAGACACCAGTGCCATAGAGTTTACAGATTGGTTATGCAACTCTGCTGGCTGTACACATGAGCTTACTGGAGCGGCCAGAAAAGCTAGTTCAGCGAGGTAGGCAGCCATATTGATATCAACTCCTTTAAATCCGAAGGACAAACTAGGATCATCCGGAACTAGATGCGCGGGAAGCCCATTAGAGAGTCGAGCATCTACCATTTCAGCTAGCTGAGCGCTCAGCAGCCGGCCAGCCATCTGCAACGCATTCCTAGTTTTCTCCATAGCCGAGGTTACGGACGCCGCTTGAAAGTTGCAACCATAAAGAATCTCCCCAGATTCAGGGTTTATCAAGGGGTTGTCACAGGAAGAGTTAAGTTCTGTGGTAACTTGCTCGTTGGCTAGTGCTAGATCTTCAAGTCCAGGACCCAGCCATTGCGTAGTCGATCGCAAAGCATACCGGTCTTGGATCATGTCGTCCCTGCGATAGTTCTTTGGCGCATGGAGATCGGTGGCAAGCTGTGAGCCTCGGAGTAACCGTCGAACATTCTCAGCACATTCAATCTGGCCTGGGTGCGGCCGCACTGCCGCAATAAATGGATGAAAGCTCTCGGCACTCCCACAAAGGGCCTGCAAGTAATATTTAGTTAGCACGAAATGTCTCTAAAGGGAAGGTCTTTGTTAAAAAGACTACAAATCATGTAGGGCTCACAAACCTCAACTGCCATTGATGAAAGAGCCTGCGCCAGCACCGCGAGATGATTTGCATGATGCATAACCAGGGCGCCAACTGCTGCAGAAGCAGCAGTGCCGTTGACTAAACCAAGGCCTTCTTTCGGCCCCAGCAACACTGGTGTTTGCTTAATTCTATGAAGAGCGACATCAGCGGGCATAATCTCCCCGCTAACGCTGTCCAGTACTGATATTCGAGGGTTGCCTTGAATAGCCCCGGCGATATATGCGAGAGGTGTTAAATCACCCGACGCCGACACAGAGCCTCGTAAGGGCACAACTGGGACCAATCGTGCCTCTAGCAGACCTTTCAACGCTTCAAGTACGGGAAATGATACGGCGGAATGACCTCGCAGTGTTGCATTCAGACGAACGGCGATGGTGGCACGTACCCAGGCTGCTTGCATGGCATCATCTGACAGTGAAGTTTTACCGCCTTTGGAAGATGTGAGGACACCTGATTGAGTAAGTTGCATCAAGGCTTCTTGCAATGCAACGACTTCGCTGGTACGCATATCCGCGCTTCCCCCAAGGCCAGTATTAACCCCTAGTTATTCATCGGCTGCCTTAGTTTCTATTGAGACAGAGAATTTGTCAACTTGACATACCATATACATAATTGTTGTTTGCCAGGCGCTTCACGAGTACGGACACGCTCTTTTGAACCCGGTCGACAATGTCCGACTTATTAGTCAAGTAAGGTATAATGTCATTACTAGTGTATTTCTTAAGTATAAAACTTTCAATGGTGGAAAAATAGGACTTACTATGCAATCGCTGCTATGTCAGCGATCCGGAGATTTTCCCCATCTAAACAGATACTTGTAGTTCCCTCCTCTCGTTCTTGGTTCTGCCTCCATTCTTCAAGAGTGATATCGATATGCGATTTCATGATGCCGGTGAGAAAGGAGCAGATTTTGAGATAGCAGAAAGTGGGAGGAAGACACTGGTCAAGACTGTATGCTCACTTGAATCATAGTAAAAGATATACTTTCAACAAATCTGTTATATAATTTTGCTAGTACCTGATAAAATTCGAAATTCTTTTCTAACCCCTGTGACGTATTTTATGCCAGGTGTTATGCAGGAGTATTTATGGTCTCGTTATAGCGATTTTCTCCACACGACTTTTCGGACATTGAAGCAAGCCTTGGACCAACACACGCTGTACCCTGGATAGGAATATTTATCCCCCTGGTAAGCCCACCAACATGATGCGAATGTTTTAATACTTATCAGCATTCTTCTTATAGCAGTATATGAATACAAAAAGAAAAGATTCCAGACAATCTTGTTGAAAGCCTTCATTGTTTCTACAGGTATGAGTGAGGCTCCTTCCTTTCATGTTGTCGCTTGCCTAATTTGTCAAATTTACAGCACCATGCGTTTCTTTACCACGAGCGGTGCAGTCGTAGCTGCCTGTCTAGTAACCCAGACTCTGGCTGCTCCGTTTACCAAAGCCGAACCTTTCACCGATGCAGAGGGACTTGAAGGTCGCTTTACCAAAGCCGAACCTTTCACCGATGCGGAGGGACTTGAAGGTCGCTTTACCAAAGCCGAACCTTTCACCGATGCAGAGGGACTTGAAGGTCGCTTTACTGAGGCTAATGATGTCTCTGAGGCTGCTTAATCCGTAGCCCTCTAGGATTACAGGACTTAGCCCAGTCACTTCTGATATTGACCGGCGCTTCTATAACATTTCCTATTCGACTTTGGTTTACCCAATGCCACGATCATTATCGTTTTGATATATGCAAAATAACCCTTGTTTACGCTCATTTATAAAAAGAAGGATGAAAGAGCATTTAGCAGTGTCTGTCTGTTATTACTACCCATAGGCGGCCTATGGGGTACATTACATAGTCATATATGCTCAGATAGCTTTCAATCTATTTACTGAAATATGATACTCTTTCTTGAACATGCATAATCTCAAAATATTAAACAATTATCTTTCAGCAAGAGACCTTGTAGGTAACTTTAAACTTGCAAATATTTGAAATACTTGTATTTACTAAAATACTTATTATATGTTACATGCCGAGGTAAAAGAGGATAATTATCCCTGTTTTTTCTAAGGCATGTTGGTGATCGTTTTTAAAATTGTACAGGTAAAATCCACTTTAATATGGGGTTTATATTATAGGCAGTTGATACGGAAGCAATAGTTTAACCACCCGGGTATAGCTTTATACACGTATATTATTATTTAGGGTTAGTAAAAAGGCTTTTTATACATAATTTTCCATAAATATTATATATTTAAATACTTGTAATTTAATTTTTTCATGCTATTTACTTTTAGAAACTTTAATTAACATACAAAAAGTTAAGAATATTTACTTAATAATATTTTATATATTTTATATATTTTTTATTTTAATTTAATATTATACTAGAACAAGTCTATAATATTTCTTAATAAAAATACATAAACAAATTACTTATAAATAAATTCAAATTGCTTTTTCATACGTATAAATATATAGTTATTTAATTACACTCGGGTAAAGTTATACCCGGGTAGTATATTCCTATTCTTGTATATTAAGATTATAATATGGCACATTATTAGTGTAGTAATATTATTTCAAATCAGTATAAATAAATATAAAAGATATTATTATGTGAAATTTAATATTGTAATTTTCTGATTTTACAAGACATGTGTTGAAAATACAGTGGGATGCATTAGTTTTAATACCTGACAGGGATTAAAAACTAAGTATATCCCACTGTCTAATACTCTTGTAGTTATAATACTTTTACCATAGCTGGGGGATTGTGTTTCGACAAGGGTCTTTTCCTGCCGGGCTATTCGTATAAGTCCTAGATAAAGCGTCGCATGTAAAGTGGGGTTTGATTTACTGCGGTTGGTGACAGTATTGTAAATTTACAGCACAATCCACTCTGATATCACATAGTATGTGTTTATTTGCTAGGGTAATATACAAAAAGACAAAGACCTTTTGTTACGGGCGTCCAGTGCATGTATACGGACCAACAAATGCCTCAAATTTGATTCATGAAGAAAGATATCAGTTTACAAGCTCCAATAGCTTTGACCACTTGGAGAAGGCTATGAGGAGAACCTTGTTATTTGTAAATTACATACGTACTTACAAGCAAAAGTTCTACAAAACAAATGGAGGCTAACAAATTATGTAGTACTAAGAATCAATATACATGAGGAGAAGCCGTAATAATCAGGGCTTGCATCACGTGTACCAAAAACAAGTTATCACATATAAAAAGTTAACTACAAGTTTGGAGCTGTATTGCTTTTGTAATGATATTCTTACCTGATGTTTACTTATTTTGAAGTTTTATTTACAATTTCTAATTACATTATTCTAATTGTATTTCGAAATTTCTCGCAATGAAAAAAGCTGCACGCTCGGCGATTACATTAGCACAAAAGAGAGAATTGCGCTGGAAGGCTTATGATGATCCTTCAATGTCGAAAAAAGATCTCCAAGCCTGGTTCTTCGAAACCTTCAATCAATCTATTGCTGCATCCTCAGTATCTGAAATTCTATCTTTTAGGTATAACTACTTAGATATGGAGCTACCTTGCCAGTCGCAGAACAATAGAAAAAAGAATAGGCGCCAACACTGGCCTGAGCTTGAAGAAAAGCTTAGTTCTTGGATAATGTGGATGATTTGGCAGCAAGAACAAAAGGAATATCACGGAAGTGTTGAACCAGAATCAACCAAGATACATACAAACATAATTACGGGGCGACTTATCCGCGAAAAGGCCCAATCTTTATGGGAAACAATCCCCGAATATCAAGGGGAAAAAGTGCCATCATTTAGCAATTGCTGGATACAGCGTTTCCGGGAACGTTACAAAAAAGAAAGCTGGATTCAAACCCAAATTGGAAGTTGCAATTTAACATAGTTAAGACGTTATAACAACGGGTTATATTACTAGGTTGCACAATATGCTAGGTTATTCGATAAAAGTATATATAACATTTTAAATACAATTTCAATGCCTCGGATATATTTATTGTGTTTTAGAATTGACTTTTAATGCTTAATCTTTTAAAACAGGTTAGAGAAAGTAGGTACGTTATTGGAAGCAATTGGAAAACTACCTTATTTGCTAAAACGGAATGAGACTAGGCTTTGCTGTACGGATAACTTCCCATTCACCATTGAATGCATTAACAAGCCAATTCGTTAGGCCTGTGAATCGTAACATGAAGCGTGTTAGTCTATTACATCAGCAATTAGGGGTTTTCGATAGGACAGACACCGACATACGGTCAAATACAATAGTGTGAGCATTATGGAAAAAGAGCCCGTGGCTAGAATCTGGATAGTACAACGTGTCGTAATTATGGACGTTGGCTTGGTTAAGCTGGTCGACTAGCAACAAGGAATTCTCAAAATGTACATTGTCATCTGCGGTACCGTGAACAAGAAGGAACCTGCTTGTCTGATTTAAAGCGGACATATTTGAGATGGAGGCTTGATTATAACCCGAGGGGTTATGCTGGGGCGTGTGTAAGTGGCGCTCGGCGTAAGCAAAGTCTATGAGGTAGCAGTTAATGCAGTTAACAACCGAGTCTAGCCTCCTTAGAAGTATGAATGCAACTGAGATATTGTCTTACCATATAGCTTCCAATCAGTCACGGCGGCGACGGACATCCCATATCGAAATGTTCGGCCCGCGTCTTGTTCCAAGGTCTTAAGGGTGAGGTAGGCGCCGTAGCTCCAACCCCAGATTGCCATCCGATCTTTATCGACATAAGCTCTTTGCGCCCAAAGTTTCCCAGCCTCAATTTGGTCATGTGCCTCCCAGTATCCGAGACGATCTCTCACAACGCATCGAAACATTCGCCCGGTAGATCCGGTCCCTCGTCCGTCTACGCTGACCACAAGGTAGCCCAAGCTACTTGCTATGTAGGCTTCGAACCCAACTGTAAATTGCATTGTCACCAACTGGGAATTTGGACCTCCATATGGCGCGAAAAGAACAGGATACCGCTTTCTTGGATCAAAAGATGGTGGTCGCAGCTCGCGCGTCTGGAGGGTGAACCCGTCGACATTGATGCTTCCATATTCTACTATGGGGAGGGAATAGGTAGCAGCCATCTCAGACAGTGCCTGATTGTTCTCCAAGGTTTCGGCATACTTCACCCCCCGGTCATAACTACTATTCGTAGTGAAAATCTTCTTCCAGGGTATTGCAGGGCCTGCATACGAAAGGATAAAAAACCCCGCCTGGTGAGAGAAGGAGGAAGAGTAATACCCGGAGTGCTCGTCAGTATTGCCTACAGCGACAAGATTGCTTCCATCCAGTTGGACCTCATAGAGATGCCTCTCCACAGGCGATTTCTTGTTCGCTGTAAAATAAACTATATTGGATGATAAATCAATCACTGGGGTGTCTGCTACTTCCCAGGATCCCGAAGTCAACATTGATGGGCTTGTTGCGTGTAAAGTTGAATAGTACGCCACGTGTCGGTAGCCACCATGAATCTTAAGGGCAAGGTAGCCATCATGGGGACGTCCATTAGTAGGATCAGAGGGCACAAAAACCATAGTTTGAGGTGGCTCCACCTCTACCCATCCTCCGTCTACTGCAGTTATGTTCTCCGTGCGTATTGTTTCGCAACTGTATTGTTGAATATTGATTAGGCTGACGCGTTCTATGTCAAATTCTCTATTAGTTTCACGCATTATTATGCTATTTTCAGAGACCCATAGTATTTCGAGAATTACTCGTTCGCGATGCTCATCAACAGACTCAACAGAAAGCATACTATTTGTTACTATGTTGAAGAATTGTAAATCAGCGATTGGAATGGATTCCCCGGCCATGGGATACTTAAACTTCTTAGTTTCTGGGCTTTTCATAAGACCCGGCGATTTTCCGTTGAAAAAGTATCGTAATGAATAGTCGGACACTTGGGAATCGTTCAATCTGAGGAAAGCTATTGTTCGGCCGTCTGGAGACCACCATGCCGCACGGTTAACTTGTAGTATTTCCTCTTCATAGATCCAGTCGGGAACCCCATAAAATAGATCACTTCCACCATCTTCTGTAATGTTTATAATTTGATTGGAGGTAACCGATCGTAAAAAGAGGTTATTTTGTCTGGCAAACAGAATGTGGGATGACGTGGGTTACCAGTTAGCCCATTGCACCATAGAATCACCGTTAGCTGGATCCAAATATTGAATTATTTGAGATGCGACATCCATGATCCAGTAACGTCCTGTGGAAGAGTGCCTCCACTGTTTCCGAAAATCTGACATTATCAGAAGCCATTGGAGGTCTGGACTTGGCCAGACCTCATGAACTCTTATCGTCTCGCCATTGACTTGTAAAATAGAGGACTTGAGCAATTCAAGAGTAGTAACACAACCATTCTCAGTATGCCAGTCCACCTGACTACATCCAGACAGATCATCCACACGCAGAAATGGCTTTTGTCCGGTGTTGTCTCTTCGGAGTATATGCCCATCTTCACCGTTCGGTCCAGAAATCCATCTTTCCGAGTGACTAGTTTCGTTTGAATTCCACTTCCCAGAGAAAACTTGTTCAACACTGATGGTAGGCTTGCCAGAATGCGAATTTGCATTCTCCTCATAAGTGGTGGAGGGGGGTGATTGGAAAACCAGTTGAACAGCCGCCAACACCCAGCCCAAGACAAAGAGAAATCCAAAAATGGAACGAGCTAAAATTTTCTTCTTGTGCACCTCAACAACTGATGTTTTAGAAGGCTGATTTCCAGTTTCTAATAGTCGTTCGCGTGAATCGAGTTCCAAATCATTGTCTCGATCTAACCGTAAAGGGTTGAATACATAATCCCTAAGCTGCGCATAGTGCTTCGGCAGTCTCATGATCAAGTTTATTGCGCAGTAGAGCAAAAGGACCAAATGGAGAACATAAAAAGAACAAAAAAAAAATAGAGTTGAAAACATGCGATCGCTGGGCCTTAATAGACCTCTACTCAATAAACTGTAGTCACTTTTTGTGATGTGGGGCTCCGCGGTTTATATTTCGGTCGATTTATAGCGAATTGTATGCAACATTGGTTAGATCCCTAGACATGGATTTCGACCTCGTACATGCTGGTAATCTATGTACGAACGGCATCTTCTTACCAAGCTCTCCCATATGTAAACATAGCATGATTTTACTCTCGCTTCCGTTTATTATAACCCTGGCGTTGACGGTCTTGGATGTTTGGCTGGTAGAAGGTTCAATTGTATCTGTGCCGCTGACTAGAGGCCAAGGTGTAATATCCCATCGAAATATAACGTCTGGATCATGTCGATTTGTGGTACTGAAAGAGGAGAGGAATGATCTTGTATAGCCCTTAAAGATAATGTCAATCACTAGAAGTGTGCTGATGCACTATTGCAGGACTTTTGGTTTGCCCGCTTCTCTATCGGAGCTTCACGAAATCTATCCATCCTCGTCGATACAGGGTCAACGGATCTTATGCTTAATCCAAATGTCTATCAGGCTAGCGAAGCCGCTGTTGCGCTTTCGCAGCCATTTTCGATGCGATACGGAACGGTGAATAGTGATGGGTCCGGAGAAGAAACGGTAAGGTCTGACACAACCTTCGGTACTACTGGGTCTCATTACAAAGTTTCTAGGTCAACGGAACGGTATTCCAAGATATAGTTTCTCTGGAGAATACCAATCTCTCTGTTCCTTTTCAATCCTTTGGGGTCACCGCAAGTGTCTTCCCAGGATCGGATCCTCCATTCCCACATGATGGACTGATGGGCTTTTTCGTTCCTGGGAGTGCTTTTGGTGACGGTGTACCCAACTGGTTTTCCAGTTTATGTGCACAGGAGAGCATCTTCGATGAATGCCGCTTCGGACTCGCACTGAAAACAAGCAAAGATATTGGCGTTCTATATCTAGGTGGCGTGGAGCGATCATGCTTTACGGGAGAGTTGAGTGCTGTTGCCATGCACGAACGATTTATCTTCGGGGATGTCGTAGTCGGTGGAAAGATTATCCAACCCAATGCTACCATTATGATAGATAGTGGAACTACAGTAAGCTGGGGGTAAGTGCAAGCCCGCTAGCGCTATTTTTATTGATGAAGCTCATCCTTACGTTCAATCCTTACTTTCACCAGTCCTATTGAATTGGTAAAAGAGGTTTTTGATGCTGCCGGCATTCAATCCATATACCGGCATAATAACGATACGCTCACAACAACCCTTGATGGTATATATCCGTGTGACACTCCTCCACTCTTTGGATTTGGGTTTCCCTCAGAGTCTGACGCCTTTGAGGCTCGAAGCGCCCAATCAAGCGCTATCAGTCACGAGAGCAGTATCTTTAACATATTTCCCGATGCTCTAGCTGAATACTCGGACGGCCAGGGAAATTGCGCCGCGTCGATACATGGCATTGATCATGAGGAGGACTCTTGGATATTGGGACAAGGTTAGTTTGCAAGTATTACTATTATCGACAGCTTGGGCCAGTTACTAACTTGTAGCTCTTACAATACCAGGATTCTTTCAAGGACGCTACATTGACCACAATATTCGAGAACATATTTTAGGGTTCGCGGATCTATTGGAAGAAAAGATTAAAATTATATAAAGAAAGTACTTATTTAATTACTATTTATAAACTTTTACTTAAAACTAATGGGAGAAAGCAGCTTTTATTTTCCATATAACTTGCTATATATAAAATAATTCATAGTGTCATTAGAGTTTAATATTGCTTGATATACTATAATTATCTCCTATAATAAAAGCTCTGTTATAATTAATATATAAGTATTATAAAACCATTTAACAGTCATATGGTTCTCTCATAAGCGGGCCATCATCTTCAAGGCTCTAGGTACAGCGGCTATGTTAGCGACAGTAGCCTACCTGAGCCTATTACATAGACCATTAACATTTGGAATGCCTAAATCGAGAGGCGTATAAATGGTATCAAACTTCTTGTATCCCATACTAATAATAAATGCATGCATCCACGGGCGCGGCGTTTTGCCGTAGGCCAGCTCCCAGTAGAGATTCACATATGCGGAACCGCTAATGCGGTACTTAGGCGACCCGACTTGCCAATTCCCTGAGAGAGAAATTTTGGCAGGATGGGGACGTATGAACGTAGATAAAAGAAAATTAGAGGTCCCGTCTGCTCCCCCATAGACAAGCCACTAACCGGCAGATTAGTAGTCAGGTGGGTGACCACTGGCGAACACCGGCTGTTGTATGTTTTTTGTCTTTTTGACGTTCATATTGCGATGTAGTGATATAGGTAGAATATGGGCGTTGGGCTGTCACATACGACCATATCCATTGGAGAATACGGGATCCCGTCTGCTCTCCCAGAGTCAAGCCAATGAGAGGCAGATTAGTAGTTGAGTGGGTGACCATCAGCGAACACCGGCTGTTGTATGTCTTTTTGCCTATTCTTTTTCTTCTTCTTTCTCAGACCATGCTGTGCCGTTGTGTCTTGATGTGAAATTCTTCTTGGTGTTGCCCCGCAGTACTTTGGAACAGGCCAGATAGAACGACAGGGGATATTGGAAGATTCGTTGGAAAAACAAGACGCAGACATATACCGAGAAAAGAAAGAAAGAAAACGTAGTGTCATTAAATTTAACTTAATTTCATTGGCTCATTATTGCGATTTACATAACAACTTAGAATCTCACGCCTTTTTACCCCTGAGTCCCATTATCGACCACCCACCCGGATGACACCCGCGGCCATCAACTTCTGAATCTTGGATCGCACACTTGGGTTCTTCATGTGCTCATTCAGAGCCATTGGGTCAGATTGTGACTGTTGCAAAATGGATTGCATGACTGGATCTTGCATTATACCCATGATCTATAAAAGGTATTGTTAGCAAAAAGTTTCCTGGTTAGGTTTTGAAGGAAAAAGTAAATCTCACCTCTGGATCTTGCATCAGTCTTTGTCTTGTCTGCTCCTCTGTCTCGTTCTCTCGGGCTGAGTACATGGCTGAGAGAGCCTTCTGCTGCTGCTGCTCAATCTCACGGGCGTTAGCGCCCTTGTGGTGCTCGACATCAACTCGCATAGCCTCGTCACAGGCATCCACACATTCAGAGTATTTGCGCATGCCGAAGTAAGCCTGGGCCTTTCGAATGTAGGCACGAATAAATGTCGGGTCTTTCTTAATGGCCAAGTTGCAGTCGTCTACTGCACTGGGGAACTCAAATAGCTTGACAAAGGCAGCAGCACGGTTGCTGTAGCCTCTGGGGTCTTCTGGTGCTCGCTTAACCATCTCGGAATAAGCGGCCACAGCTCCAGGGAAGTCCATTTCCTTGAACTTCTTGTTGCCCTCTTCACGAGCCTCTTCGGCCTTGGCAGGGTCAATGTAGGCATTCTTGGCTGCCTCGGTCTTGGCTCGCTCAGCAGCGCGGAGCTTGTTCAAGACATCAGGAGTTCGGTGCTCGGTCAGAGACTTGTTGTAGTGTTCGATAGCCAAGGCAAGATCGCCCTTCTTCTCATAGGCAGAGCCGATACGAGCGTAACTCTTAGCAATAAGCTTAAAGTCAGCGTAGATCATTCGGCCCTCATCGACCGCCTTTTGGCATGACTCAATGCACTTGTCATAATCTCCCTTCTCGAAGTAAGCCGCACCGAGATTGTTAAGATAGGTGATATCCTGGTAAATCTCCCACGCCTTGCTGTAGTGCTCGATGGCCTCGTCAAACTTTCGCTTCTTGTAGTTTTCTGTGCCAAGGGCCTTCTCCTTATCAGCTTCCTCCTTTTTCTTCTGCTTCTCCAGAGCTTCTTCGTCAAGCTCGGGTTCGGGTTCTGGCTCGGGGACCTTCTTTGGCTCGGGAGCCTTCTTGGGTGCATCTGGCATGGGGGTATCTTCAGAGACAGTGTAAGACTGGCTGCCTTCGGGAGGGCTGTCGCGCACTTCCATATCAACTCCCATCATGACACCCAATACCTGAATCATTCTTGGGTCGCTGAAAAGGTCTTGAGACTGAAGGGGGTTCTGCTGAATCTGTTGCAGCTTCGCCATGAACGAGGGATCAGCAAGGTAGGCGCTTGTCTTGGGGTTCGCAGCAAGCTTCTGAATCATGTTCGGGTCCTTGAACATGTCGCCAAGGCCACCCATAGGATTGCCTCCGGCTTCCTGCTGCATAGCCTTCTCAACAGAGGCCAGGCCACTCTTGAGCTGCGCATTGCTCGGGTCATGTTTCAGACCAGCTTCGTAGGCGTCGTTGGCTCCCAGCAAGTCTCCCTTGCCATGAAGAGCAGCACCTTTGCGTCCCCAACCCTTGGCCCAGTCGGGCTTAATTTCGGTGGTCTTGTCGGCATCCTTCAGTGCATTGTCCCAGTCCTTTTTGGAAGCGTAGGCGGCCGATCGGTTGGAGTAGAGAATGTGGTTTTCGGGCTGAAGAGCGATGGCCTGAGTGAACTTGTCGCTGCAAGATATCAGTCTCTTTGCTCTTTGGATATGGTGATGAAGATCCTTTGCAGGCATCTCGGAGGGGTCAAGTGGGGTGATGCGCTGCGCAGTTCAACTTACATAGCCTCGTCAAAGTTTTTCTCGGCGATGGCCTTGTTGCCCAGAGCCTTGAGCTCGTCTGCGGAAGCCATGGTGGAAGAGGGATCAAAGGAGAGATGGATAGACACGAGATTCAATTCGCGGCAGGAATACGCAAGAAGGAGAAGAGGCTTTGGGGATGATCAGCTCCAGATGAAAGAAATGAAATCCGATGTGGGGTCTATAAACTAAGATGCCCAGCACCAAGTACCTTCTAGCTGCTTCGATGCGGGATCGTGACCCCACTCTGGGATTTTCCATCAGCCGGAGCTGGTGTGGGGCACTTTAGATGTGCAAGGCTGAATGGCAAATTGAACCTCATAACAGACACATTGTATGGGCGAGTAAATGAAGACGGCCTCTATTTCCTTCTTATTGAATAAACAATGTCTTTATGTATAGATTTGGAGCGACCTGCGGTGGCATGCAGCTTGGCAGCGAACAGAACGCTGCTAGTACTCGCTACCTATAGATAGTAGAATTCTCTTACTAGGGTACCCCAACGGAATGCCGAATCTATTATAATGGTACTTTGAACTATAACTCAAATAAAAAAAATTCAATCATCTAATGTACAAATTCTTTGGGCCGTATATATGAATAGCTAGAGATCACGTTATTAACGCCCTCTACTAACACCAACATGCTGAATTGATAGGTTGCTTATAACGATTGCTGGTTGCCAACTAGTGACCTCAAAACAGTGATTGTAGATAGTACAACAAATAAACGAGATGGGCAAGGAAAACACACCAATTGAGCAACGCAATCAGCCTCTAAAACAAATGGTATGAGGGCCAAGGTACCCAACAGAGACAGCACTTATAAGTGTTGTAAATATGTTTATACCAGCAGAAAAATAGAGACGGGAAGAAGTATACAAATACTTCTACTATACTGCTGCCATTATACCACTTATTTTAGCCTCTCTCTTGAATAGTTGCACAATCTCCTCTATCTTATACACTGCTTTATGCACTTTGTTGAGTGCGGATGCCACTAACACCAAGCGCGCGTCCAAAATTATAGCTTCCCAAAAAGCGCCTATTAGCTGAAGATGATGGTTACGACTTACTTAAGCACATTACTCTAACAAATAGGTAGGAAAAAGAAAAGAAGACTTGGAAACCAAAAGGAAAATAGCTATGATACAAGTCGATCCATTCTTTGGATACTCTGCCGATCGGGCATCGTTCCACTCCGACCGTTGCTGTTGGGACGATTTGGCGATCTGCTGCACATATACTGTACGGAGCTGCAAAGCTGCACGATTCAGCTAGTCTACGAGTAATACCCCGCTATCACAAATTAAAGCTGGCAATGTAAGGTCAGGCAATAAACATTCTAAAAAAAAAAAAAAAACTCAAATCTACATAGGGGTCTCACCCGCTGACCAAAAGAATCTGAGATCGCCTGCGGTGCGGGCGTACAGGAACGTACCAAAATGTCAGACTCGCTACCTACAGCTGCTGGCCTGCCCATTGAGGAACATGACCTCGTGGTGGTTGGTGCAGGCCTCAGCGGCATAAATACTGCTCATCGGCTGCGAACTCAACTGCCTCACCGATCCTTCACGATCCTCGAGGCACGGGACGTTATTGGCGGGACATGGAGCTTCTTCAAGTATCCCGGCATGCGCAGTGACTCGTCTCTCAGGTCTTTTGGCTTGGATTGGCACCCGTGGAAGTTCCCTCACAAGGTTGCCAGCGCAGGAGAGATTTGCGAATATCTGGAAGACGCATCCAAAACGGATGGCTCCTTTGACAAGATTCAATTCCGGCACAGGGTCCTCAGCAGCGAATGGAGCAGCGAAGAGCAGAGATGGACCTTGGTTGTTGATGCCAATGGAACAAAGAAGCTGCTCAAGGCCAACTTCCTCTTCAGCTGCATGGGCTACTACTCGTATGAACGGGCGCTGGAGAGTCCCGTGCCTGGCATCAACGACTTTGGTGGAACCGTGATTCATCCGCAGTGGTGGCCCGAGAGTTTCGACTACAGCAACAAGGATGTCATAATCATTGGCAGTGGCGCAACCGCCATCACGCTTCTGCCCGAGATGGCGGGCAAGGCCAAGTCCGTGACGATGCTCCAGAGAACGCCGTCATACGTTGTGTCCATGAAGAAGAGCTCGAGCTTTGAGAAATTTCTGGCGGCGATGCTGCCTTTGACTTGGGTGCATTGTATTAGCAGTTACATTGATGTGTGGTTCGAGGTGTTCATCTCGGAGCTCTGCTTGCGATATCCTCGCCTCGGACGCTACTTGATCACAATGGATTTGCCGAAGAAGCTACCAAAGAAAGTCGATGCGGCGGTGCATTTCAATCCGACCTATGGGCCTTTCCAACAGAGACTGTGTCTGACGCCTGAAGATGAGTTCTTCAATGCTCTGCATCGAGACGACGTTGAAATAATTACCGACTTTATCGATACCGTCACCAAAGATGGAATACTTCTCAAATCTGGCCGCAAACTCTCAGCAGATGTGATTGTGACCGCCACTGGACTGCACATACAACTTCTCAACGGGATGCACCCCAAAGTTGACGGCAAATCCATCGATATTGGCCAGCAGTACGCCTGGAGAGGCTGCATGATTGAAGGTGTACCTAACGCAGCATCTGTTTTTGGCTACACAACTACAACGTGGACTCCCGGCGCAAACTCAACGGCCAGGCTGGCTATCAAAGTAATCAAGCAGATGGAGGCAGACGACGCGTCGAGCGTCGTCCCAGCCATTGAGAGGACAGAGGGTATGCCGCGATTATCGAGTGCGGATGCGAAGAGCAGCTATTTCCTAAAGGCAGCAGACCGCATCCCAAAGTCGACGGGTATCGCTCCTTTTTATGGACGCCTTAGCTATCCTGTAGACTTGTGGGCATTGTGGTTTGGCAGCATGAGAGATGGATTGGTGTATACGAAGAGAGAGGCCAAGAAGATTAAATAATGGTAGAGATATAGACTGTGGCTGGATGAGCAACCACATTGAAGATTTGGAATAAGACTGCTTGATTGCTCGTCATTTACCAAGCTAGATACAGAATGAGCGAGAGTAGAGGCCGTCAATTACCTATAGGCAATTAAGTTGCTGGAATAATATCTTTTGTTCTCTTTATATTTACTTGTCTGATATAATCCCCCGCCTCTCGATACTCATTATGGTCCTGCAAGGTATCACTTTCAGCCTCCCTTTTGTTTTATAGTGGGCTTACAATTACTCGGAAAAAGATGGCAAATTTATTTCCAAAGTTTCGTAAACTACTACGAATACAAATATACACACGGCAGAGATCAGAAAACCAGCAAACCGGGTCCTCGGTCTGGCTAAGACCCGAATCCTGCTGCTGCATGTCTCAGCTTAGCGCTGAACACGTAGTCGTGTCTCAAACCGTCTCAACCCCCAATACTCTCCGATCCTGTGGCACCGCTGTCAGTGCAACCAACAGAAGGTGGTATTTATGGAGCACGACCCGAATTGTCGGGAAGAGAAAAATTATCGTTTTCAAATTCCATGGTCCGAGCAGAGACTAATGTACTGCTTTATTCTGAATTCCTATTTATTTATTTATTTTAGTCGTGTTTTTGTTGCATGGTACATTTTGGCATGAACATGTTCTTGTTTTTAACAAGCCACTTATACTTCATTTCCTTTGTTTCAGCAGCCTGTTATTCCTGTTTATTGCGGCGTCTATGTGTTTCCTGTATGTGGCCGGCAGGGTTCGGCTCATCTACGCGCGCAAATCAGGCTTGATATTGATGTTAACCGATAAATCCATTAGTTCCTCACAAATAGTCATGCGTCATGCTTGGTATGCGGACTAACTGGCATGCGGCCTCTAGTTCCGGTGTTTCGATAGCCAGACTTCGGCCGCTGCCATGAGAAACCCGCTAAAACCAAAAGGTCCGCGAATGCTGCCATGGGCCTTGCGTCGAGGGGAGGGCTGTTACCGTTGTTACCTCTGCTGGTCTCTGCCTCCCTTGACTCCTTATACAACGACTACTGCGACAAATGTGGAGTGCGAGACAAAAGCACCCTAACATACTGCAGTGCTTATCTGCCTAATATATACGAATGTGCATTATACCGACATTGATGAAATCTGGGAACGATATTGACACCATTAACCTTTGAATCACGCAACACAAAGCAATCAATGAGTCTGCAGTGCTACAGCTACAGCTAATATTCGACTGCCCATCACTCCGTACCTGTAAAGCCAACACTGCCACCCATTTTAATTAGCTCCAGCATTAGCCACTGGGTCCGGCAACTCACTGCTCTGACCCCCGGCGCCATCCTTTCTTGGCCCGGCCCTCGCCGTCCCGCGGACCACATAACTGGTAGAACACATGGTGCGAGCTGCCCCTCCTGGAAAGCTGGACCTCTCATTGCCCCCTGCTGCTGGATTTGGGGAATGGCCCTGGACCCCAACTCTCGCTTTAAAAAAAAAAAAAAAAAAAGAAAGGAAAGATTCCGCTGCAGAATGTTCGGAGAGCCGCAGGATCGTCGTATTGGAAGCATTGCTGTCAATAGTGGTAATGGCACGCTATCTAACTACACACGTCCCTAATCTGCGAATCAAATGAATCCCTGTCGAGATCGTCCTCACCTTCAGCCACGAGCCTAGTTTTACAGTTTATTTCATTTTGTTCTATCTAGCAGTAGTTTCTACTCCATATTTGATTTACCACGAAGCCGGGGGGTGGAACTAGACAAAGATTAAGCCCGTGGAGCGAAAATGTGGGTGTTTCTGCTGTCAACGCTCTCCACCGGCCACTTCTCCCTTTCCACCTCCTGTCCTCTCCTTCTCGCCTCTATATTAGCGATCCAAGTAGTTGGTTGTGTCAATTACCGCCTTTTCACGATTTATCCCATTCATGCATAGCGCAAACTAAGCATACCTGCCACACCCTCGTGGGCCACCTGCGCAACTCTTCCTCGGGCGTTCGCATTGAGTCGCGGCCAGGAGACGTCCCTGTCGCAAATTTCCACAATGTCGCTCATGACAATCTATCTATACAGTATACTCCTCATAACGCTTTTTACATTCACAGCTCGTCGAATATACTATTGGCAGCGATTGCGCCACATTCCCGGACCAACCAGCGCGGCATGGACAATATGGTGGCAGCTTTCAAACGCATTATCAGGGCGGTATCATGAGCGGTTAAAAGAAGCTGCCGACACTTACGGTATGAAGCTTCACAAAAGCATAACCTTCTTTTTCATGTTTGCGTATAATCATATGCTCACTCCAAGCTGTCTCATACAGGCCCTCTTGTGCGCATCGGGCCCAATCAGCTACTCTCAGTTGATCCAGAGGTGCTCCGTCGCATGTCTGCAGTTCGCAGCGGCTACACCAAGGGAAGATTCTACTCAAGCGGCAAGATTGTCCCCGGCGTGGACAATGTCGTCTCATTGCGAGACCCGGCCAAGCATAAAGAGATGCGCGCGCTAATGGCTCCCGGTGTAAGTCAACATCTGCATACTACTCAGCCGTCCAAGCTCAGGTTGTTAACTCTCACAAGTTCTCTGGCAAGGCAAATGAAGGATATAGCTTTGAAGCTGCCATGAATCGCCAACTCTTAAGCTTCATTGATCTCCTTGAGCGCAAGTATATCACGTCCGGCTCTGACGTCCGCCCCTTTGATATGGCCGAGAAGACGCAGTTCTTCGCCCTGGACGCGATAGGCGACATCTCTCTCGGACAACCCTTCGGCTATCTTGACAAGGATGAAGACTTGTACCAATACAACGAAATCAACACAACGTCACTACCCCTGATGAATGTCGTCTCTGTGATGCCTGCGCTGGCAAACATTGTCCACACATGGCCTCTGCGACTACTGCTACCAAAGGAGGGCGATCAAGTTGGGTTCGGTCGATTAATGCGGTAAGTTAGATGAATATCCGTATCAACAAGAACAATTGCTAAATGAATAAAGCTTCGCACGAGGTTATGTCGATACGAGATTAGATCCAAAAACACCCCGGGCTCAGGACATGATGCAAGCTCACATCGACAGCGGCATGTCCAAAAACGATCTCATCCAACAGGTCTTCCTCTCAATGTAATGCATTCCATCACACCCTCAGCATCAACTCAACATCTAACAGTTGGAAACAGTATCGCCGGTTCTAATTCTTCTGCTCACGCCCTCCGAATGACTCTCCTCTCTATCATCACCTCTCCGCCAGCGTACAATGCTCTCATCGACGAAATCCGCCGCGTCTCTCCCACCGTTAGCTCCCCCATCACATGGACACAAGCACAAACTCTCCCATATCTGCAAGCAGTTATCCGCGAAGGTCTCCGCATGTGGCCTCCCGTCGGCGGCCTCGGATTCAAGACGGTTCCCCCCGAAGGCGACCACATCAACGGATATTTCGTTCCCGGCGGCACCGAGATTGGCCAAGGCTTCCATGGTGTTGGACGTTCAAAGGGTGTTTGGGGCCCAGACGCCGACGTCTTTCGCCCAGAGAGGTGGCTCGATGCTCCAGAAGATCGACTTAAAGAAATGACGGATGCCGTGGACACGCATTTTGGCTACGGCAAGTATTCTTGTCTCGGGAAACCGATTGCCATGATGGAGTTGCACAAGGCTGTTTTTGAGGTACGTTACATCTTGCACTTTTTAAATCCTGCCACGCAGCAATTTGCAAATGACTAATTCGGTTGTTTCTGACAGCTTGTACGACGCTTTGACTTTTGCGTAGTGAATCCCGAGTCACCGATCAAGACGACTGCCTCGATATTCCTCTTTGCGTCTGATTTCTGGGTAACGCTTACGAAGCGCAACCTTTAGTTGGGCTGTATAATTAACAGCATTACGAATCATGAGTCTATATCGCTTGTCTTTTATTTTCTTCATGCCAGCGGATGTATTCTTACCCCATGATACCCTGATGGTGGAGCACTCTTATTGAAATAGTGACATAAAATAAATATTGCTTAATTGGAGGCGTAAGATCCAAAGTATTGTATACACAAAAGCGCAATCATTATCGTGAGATTTTGGACCAAACAGTCCGTCATTATTATATCAAGCTGTGCCCAGTATCAACAGCCAGTCAAGTACCTCGCTATAGTATCTTAGTATTTATACATGATTAAATCGTGATTATTGAAAATGGGAATCCAAGGAGTCGTTATTCGATATCTTCCATGTCAACTTCCTTCATCGGCGTCGCTCCCAAGCTTTCCAGCCCCCTCTCACCAGCCAGCTCAGCGCTTGGCCCACCAGCAGCAACTCCATCAGCCGAATCGGGCTTCCGGCCCATGGCCTCTTCATACTTCTTGCCAGTTTCATCCAAAAATGCCTGCACTTCAGCTTCTCTTTTAACAATATCATCTCTTTCGCGAGTAAGCTGCGTGACTGCAGCTGTCTTGATATTGATATCACCCTCCATCATTTTCAACGATGCTTGTAGCTGAACCAAACATTCTGCAAGGCTTGGTAAGGGCGTTATCTTGGGAGGAACTTGTAGCAGCTGTTCGTTGGGGTCTTTCCGCGGCTTCTTCAGGCCATCCATACCGGCGCGCGTCTGCGCTGTTTCATACGCAATTCGTCGCTCAGCATCGCTATCTGATGATGAATCCGAGGTATGCCCTTCCGCTGCATTAATGAGCTCAGCCATCGTTTGGCGCTCTTGCTTCCGTCGTTCCTTCTCTGCGCGTTTGCCTAATGACAATCCACCATCTTCGACATAATCATCAAAGCCTTCTCCCAAATCCTCATCTTCAGCAACCAATCGAGTATCGTCTTTCTTCTTTCGACCAAATAGACCATCATCATCATCCTCCATAGAAATGTAGTCTTTCTCCTTCGCTAATCGAGCTCTACGCTCTTTCCTTTCGCGAATTTCAGCATCTGTGAGTATCTGAGTGGCCTGAGGCTGGCCGGTGGAAGATGGTATCGGGGAGTCTACTATGAGAGCGCCTTCTAGTTCGGACGGATCCAGGTCCATTTCGTCGTCGAGATTCGCTTTTAAGGATGAGAGATCGCTAGGGGTATTTGGTGTTGATGATTGAAGCTCATCGAGATATTCCTTGCTGTATCTTGGCCTGTCGTCATCCTCCTGATATGATCGTACCGGTAACGGTAGTCCTCGAGCAGCCATTCCACGCTTAAGAGTATTGTTCTCAAGTACTTTCTGTCCCATTGCCGACTTTCTTGACGAGCCAAAGTCACTTATAGGTTCGTCGTCTTCTTGACCAGCGTCGCCACCAAATGAAAGCTTCGATTTGGGAAGCTTCTTTCTCTGTTTCGATAATCCTGATCGATTGGCACTTGGCCGAACAACCACAGGGCCATTGTCGTCGTCGTCATTGCCTCCTGATGTCTCGTCTTTGTCGGCTGATGTATCTTCGTCTCGAGGGTTAAAGGTATTACGCAGCCCGGATTGTCGAAATGGTTTTCGCGCCGCTTTTGAATTAAACACCGGCTTCACATTATCTGCCGTTCAGTCAGGTCAGCCTTGATTTCCATCAGCAAAAGCGGTCGCCACAAGAGTCATGCGAAACATACCATCTTTGAGGTCTCCGCCCTCAACTTTGAGCGGCGCGTCGCCGCTACTTTCGTCTTCGTCATAATCAACTTTGATGACACGCGCCTTACGTTTTGCGCCAAACGAACTCATTTTCCTTCAGAAAATACTAATTTATGAGCCGGGGAGCAAGTTGTTCGATCGCATGCTCGTCTCATTGTCAATATGCTGGCCTGGGTATCTTATCGGCACGTGACTGGAAATTTAAGGTGGGCAAGCAAGCTTCAACCTACGTTAGTGCTAGAGGATCGCGTCGCAATTCGACAGTTACCAAGTCACATTCAATTGATTGCTCAAGATGGCACCGGCCCAACCTGAGCTGAAGAAGGTACGTCTTCTATTCGAACCATGGTTAACTCCATAATCTGGATAGCTTCTTCAATCTTTCACGAATACCCCAACAAATCAATGACTCGCTATTCCAAGTGACAACACCATCTAACGCTCAGACTTAGTATCTCGACAAGCGGCTCTTCGTCCAGCTTAACGGTGGTCGCAAGGTCATCGGAGTGCTTCGTGGATACGATGTAAGAGAGATCCGAAATGCTACGAACGAAACCACCGCGAAAGATTAACTCAATATACAACAGGTCTTCTTGAACGTTGTCCTAGACGAGGCGGTCGAAGAGAAAGACGGTGGAGAGAAGATTAGGCTGGGCATGGTTGTGCGTATATATCCAGATTCAACGACAAACTATATTCCATCTCCCTGGACCACAAGCTAACTGATAGATGATAGGTCATTCGCGGCAACTCCGTGGTCATGCTGGAAGCTCTGGAGAGAATCGGTGGCGACGACAGGCAGAACCGATAAATTGGGACGACAACAAGATGGTGAATGGATACCTGAATGTACTTGTTTGGCGTTTACGGAAACGATACGAAGAGGTGATAATGGGACTTGATACGATTATCTATCACTGCTAGATTTTGGGTTTTTTTGCCGAGTTCAAGATTAAAAAAGATGAAATTTGCCTGCACGGGACCTCCTTGCCTACTTGCTCTGTGAACCCCAGGCGCCCGGATCATAATAATCCATCAACTGGCCGTTGTACGTCTTCTGCCATCCCTTGACGCCTCCACTGAGAATCAACGCCTTCATCTCAGTCTCGCCAATCGAATTGAGGTACTCTTGGAACCAGGAGGCGCAATTTGGCCCTCGAGTGCCACAGCTCCCTGCATATGGCCAACCCGCAATCAGTCCAAAGTGTTACAACCAACATGTTTGTCAATAGGCGCTTACCGCAGTAGAATATAACTTTCTTAATCCCAGCCTGTTTGCAAAGATGATATACCCCCGAGCGAGTTTGATAAAATGACTGAGCTGGGAAGTTTACAGACGTAGCAACCGTGCCGCCCACCCAATCAGTCTTGCGCACATCAACCAGTAAAAAGTCCTTCTGTGCATGTTGACCTGCCGCCTTGACGCGCTCAATCGACTCGTAAACTTCAGAAGGCTCAATGAAGTCAATCGACAGGCTAGACACCGGGATTTCTTCGTATTTTAGGGACCCGCCCTCTTGTGTAGAGGATGCCATTGCTTCTAATGTTTCTGTGAGAAGCTTTATAAAGAAGAGTTGATGCCCAAAGCTCAAGCCCCCACAGATGAACCAGATATTGAAGATTGAGAGAGCGCTGAGAAAACGATGCTTTCCTGAGGTTTCCGAGACCCCGCATTCTCCAATACTAAGCTATCCCTTACTCTATCTAATAAGCAAGACGGTCAACTCGCATTACAGATTTTATAAGTAACGACTTAAAATTTCATTATATGATTCAATCGAGAAGTGTTTTAAATTATGCTGTCTCACTATGGGTATGAGCGCTGCGGAACAATAGTGCAGCACTGCTCTGTCCTGTTCAAGTCGACCATAATATATCAGAAGATTTATGTATATAGTATATATCACTCATGTATGATGATTGGAGCTGTCAGATATTTGAATGAATGTTCTAACATCAATATTTCTATTGAGATGCACCGATAGTACCTCTGGGAGATGACACTGCTACTACACTCGAAGAGTAGGCACGGCTGTCAGCTAATATAGTAGAGGCGCATATACATTATAACACCAGTGATGCAACTATGTCTTTTGTTTCTCTTTCTATGAGCTCAGAATTGTCATAAAAAAAATCGAATTTTTGATCTTATTTGCTCAATGAGCCATGACCAAAAAATCCGCGACTCAGACGAGAAACAACAAGGTTCAAGAACAGCTTTTCAGTGCAATTCGCGCTAATAGTTCATTTTCCTTTTCCTCTTTTCTTTCTTTCTTTTCATATTTTTTTCAAAGGGTGTAAACTATCGTTTATTATAGTATGCGATATTAATATATACTCGAAAACAATCCGCTTTACTCGCATGGTAGCTGAACCAGTGCGGATAAGATATTCACTTTGTTGGTGAGGTCTATTATGATTTCATAGTTTGCTAGTTAGTATAGCTTCTTGGTAGCATAACGATCCAGCTTCGTAGTCGTTAATATACGACGTTGTGTATGTATAAATAGTAGGTTCGAAAAAACTACTCCGGGGTATTCCAGACTCGAGGTCTAGTCGAAAAGGAAGGCTCAAAAACATAATAATCGTGATCAAATGGCAACGGAAAGAAACATTCATCTTTCCATAGGAGATGCAACATTCATACCAACTGAATTCCAATCCAGATATCCATCAAACAAGCTACTTGGGTCGAAACCAGAAAGTAGATCGGTAGTCCACGGGATGTTTGTTGCATGCCCCCATGTGTTATTCTCTAATTGGGGCTGCTGTTGATACTCAGTCGCAAACATGCCCAGGTCTTCCAGGCCTGTGCATTCGGTTTGCGGTATATGCATCGCTGCTTGCCACTCTGCCATTCTTTGATCTCCGTCTGTTCGATTATCGTGACCAAGGTTTTCTCCTCCTTCAGCCACTAATTCTGCCCATTTCTCTAGCTTCGCTCTTGTTATGCGAACTTTTAGAGCCGTCATCATCCAAATATTTTTGTTGACTCTTTCTGTGTCCACCGAGCACAGCTGAAAGGTTGCGTTGGCATGTTCAAAGCGGTTGCATATTGCTGAGAGGATCTCGGGAATATTGATCATCAGGCCAGGTTGTGTTTGTAGCTGCGTTCGTAACACAGCCACAGCAGCCGCGAGGTCAGAATCTTCTAGATCAGGGCGCACAGGCAAACGGTCATGAGGTGGACAGCTCTTGCCTGATACCATGCCGGATTCGCGCTGCACGTTTGCCATATCAGAGTGATATAAAGCAGCATTTGGATTATTTGCGCTCGGGTCATCTGGCATTGATGTCCTTCCTTCGTACATGGCTCTTGGTGTCGCTAACCTTGCCCAGCGGGCTAGCATAACAAGAGCGTAGACTAGATGCGATCCAACTGCTGTAGTTTGAAAATAATAGGTAGAGATGGGGAGAGCAAGCCAGGAATTAAACCATGCTGTAAGAACGGCACTTGATCGGTAGATTTTATCGAGTGGCGAATCCATAGCCATGGACACAGAAGAGAGCGACTTGGATAATGAACGGATCAGATTCTTGTCAACAACAGGAGGCTCGTATAAACGAAGGCTGGCACTATTTATGAAGAGTTGAAAAGTCTCTATAACAGCAGTTAGATCAAGGTTTTACAAAGAGGAGAATATAGTAGAAATGCTACTAACTGTCTTCTTTGAGATGTTTAGGCATGGAATCGCGAATTTGGTTGAGTTCGTTTTGAAACGCTAAAATGTAGGCCGAGACAGGAGCTGAAGGTACTGGAGAGATTTCCTCAGTAGCCCTGTCCTCAGAGTTGAATTCGGCGATTCGTTCCGTCAATCTCTGTATTCTGACGAGGTAAACGAGGGAAATGTCGCTTTCGTATTCGGGATGCTCATGTAGATATTGCACACAGGCTGAAAGATAGCTGTTGTATCTCA
Source organism: Trichoderma evansii (assembly GCF_050947405.1). Classification (NCBI taxonomy): domain Eukaryota; kingdom Fungi; phylum Ascomycota; class Sordariomycetes; order Hypocreales; family Hypocreaceae; genus Trichoderma; species Trichoderma evansii. Next base: position 182,237 of record NW_028145202.1, read on the forward strand.
TCGGTTCGACTCTTTGAAAATTCATCGAAATTCTAGCAGGTGTAAAAGAAGGAGTAAGTATATGATAGATCATATCAATAAACAGATGAGGAACGGGAGGGAAAGACCAACACTGATGCCCAGTACCATGCCCCTGCAAATGCTCGCCTCTCTTCGTTACTCCGGCCATTCACCTCTGGTGGACGTACAACCATCAAACGCGTTCGCTCATTTAATCCTGGAGGCCTGTTTAAGCCCATATCACCAATCAAGCTGCTGGCTAGAGTAATTAGGTTGTTCAGCTGTCCGTGGAGACAACAGTGATACTGCTGATATCCAAGCATGACAATAATCCCTAATAATAGATCCAAAGACTTTTCCGAGCGGACAAGCATGTAGTCTGCAAGGTGCTTCATCAGATGATACATCTGCGCTCTCATCGATCGTATGCTTCGAAACGAGCTAACCATTCGAATAGCTGCCATTAGAAACGGTCTTCTGACCGCCAAAACAGCTGCGGTGATATCGGGCGGGACTATGACGAAGGGATGGACAGGTTGGAGATTCTTCCGATAGAAGTCGAGAAGAATCTCGTCCGGCTCTGGAGGTGGCGGCGCGTCCAGAGTGTCTGGGTGACAGATGCATGATTTCGGTGTGAATGAGTTGTACGTCGGGTCGATAATCCAGGTATTGGCCTGATTTGTGATGCTGGGAATGGCACTGGACGGGCTTGAGAATGGGGACGGGTCATCAGATGAGCCTTCAGTCCCGCGGTCTTCGTTGTTGTCGTCTCGCGAGGGTGGGTCACGTTGAGTTCCGGATAATTCTCCAGACGCTTTCAGGAGACTGACAAGGCCGTTGAGCCGCTCTTCGATCTGCGCTGTTCGGCTGCTCAAGATCTGTTAGATCGAATATCCACATAGAGGAGCCGTGAGTGAAGGGCACGCTGTTAGTGAAGATTGGCTGTGACAGCTACTAGCCCCATCGCTGTCGACATATTGAAATCTCCGTCCAGACGGACTTTCGGGATCATGAGGCCAGGGTCAAGCCAATGCCGAAGGAACCGCATAATCGGGATGAACGGGATTCGAGCTAGCATGCTTTATGAAAGAGACAGAGATTGCCGACTTACGAGGGTTTGGACTGTCTTTTCTTGCGCGGGCGATGAATCTGGTTCGAGCAATCCTTCAAGAGTCTCTCACACCTATGAATTGCGACAACAATTGACCTTGTCAGTTTTTCGCTGCATGAAATACGAATGGGGCTATGATGCCATTCACAGAGGTAAAAGCAGAGGGTGAAGTTGACGTTTCTGTTCTCTCTCCCACTCTTGTCTAATGACTTTTCTTCTTTTTACTTTTTCATAAATTCATGAAACCTTCCAAACTCCACTTTCCATTTCCTCATCTCCTCATCCAAGAACTCACCTATCACATTTTGCTCCGGGCGTGTCGTTGGATCGAATGCATTTCGCCTTTGCCGTGGCACAGGGCGCACAGGCAGCTCCCCATTTGGCCGTGGGCAGCTTTGGCCGCTCGGCTCTAGAGCTGTTAGTGGTTCGCAGCGGTACTTCAGCGCCAGCGTCCATCCTTTGTCAATGGCTTTTCCCGCCCTAAGATATGCAAGCAACCAAAAGAGGGTACATGGTCGTCGCCCAGGACTTTGAGAGGAGACAGAGTGAAGTCCGGCGGGCTTTGGATTTAAAAGGTTGTCAACGGCCATCTTTAGATTGGCCGTCAAAGGCTCGATGGCTCAACCACAGCGACTTGGGAACGGCCTTTTGCCAAAAGTCCGGTCTTGTTGTGGCGGGGCGCCGGCGGGATGCCCGGCGTGTGATTGGCCAGGATAGGCGCGGCTGCCTCGATGCCGCAAGCTCTCAGCTCTCGGAGAATATGCCAGTCAGAAGTGGGAAAGTCCCGCCCAGCAGTAATAGATAGGCCGCCAAAAGTGCAACAGATGCGACACCAAGGGGGGAAGCTGCACGCCCCTCGCTCTCTCCTGGGCCTGGGCGCGGCTCTCGCCCGTGCTGATGCTCGCTACCGTCGATGGTCGATGCTCTGGGGGTCGCTCTTGCTAAATGGCCGCTCTATGTCCGCACCTTGTTTGACGCTGCTTGTACCTGCCGCGGCCCGCCTGACGCATGGATGGCAATAGGAGCTCAGCTGGCACGAAGCGCTTAGTCCTGAATAGGAAATATCCTGCCCATTCACGACGCGCTTAGCGCAACATATTTATTCTAGTCCTAATTAGGCAATAGTCCAGACGCCGTCTCGGCCGATTACGAGACACTCAGATTCAGTCCCCAATTAACCTTATTATTGGGTCTCTTGAATGCTTATTCCGCTGCAAGTTGTCTAAGCCGCGTTGCATTCGTATCGAGTTGTAGAATGCGGTATAGTAGAATGCTAGCTATATAACAGAATTAGTTGCAGCAGATTAGGGCGTATAATGAGGGGTCCGACTAGGAACTCGCTCGTGTGTAAGGATTATTATTATTAGGTTGTAGTATTGTAAGACAATCAACTGCCACTCAAGCTTGGCTCAACTGCGGCTTTGAGGTTCTCATCGATCAGCAGATGGCCAACTCACGATCACATGCCAAAGCTACGTCTTACCTCGTACGTGCATCACCAATTACCGTCGTCAAGATCTTCAGTAGGCACAATGCATACAGTCTTTATTTCAGACTCAGAGTCAGATACCCAACTTTATGGTTGATTTGCTCGTGTATGAAAGATCACAGTAGAAGAAGAAAAGAAAATCGCTATTGAATACATCTGTATGATACATAAGGCGTTGGCTCCAATGATTATATGGTATGTAGAACCGTCGACAATAGGTAGTAGTTGCTCCCCGGCTCAAACATGCTAGACTTTGCCGCTCTTTGGTCATCCTCTCGTTATCCATCTCATACCCCACTTCTAAAAGAGAATTAACCTATACCCTGACAAAAAAATAGGATCCGGAGGTCTTATTAGCCATTTATTTTGACTTGGAAACTCCAGCTCCAATAACACCTGGCAGCTTCTCGTCGCCCACACTGTAAAGCATTGTGACAGACAGTGACAATGTTCCCAACATAAGCAGAGTGAAGCCAGCAAACAACCAGAAAGGAACGCTAATATCTTTCTTGGCGCATGTAGGTCCTGCCCAATGAGTAAGGGCGCCATCTTTGCCTGTCTTGGTGCTAAGGCAGTGGCATGCAAAACAAGCAGAGCCACCAGCATCCGCAGATCCATACTTGTTTAGGCATTGTCCCTGATGCGAGCAATTTCCAGTGCCTGAGACGCAGCTATCAAGAGAGTCGAAGCAAGCGGGAACAGCCTTTGAGGGGGCTCTAAGGATATTGTTAGGTGCCGGCGTAGTCGGTTCCGCATGCGCTGCCTTATGAAATGAATTGAGCACCCGCTCTGCCTGACGGCGACGAAGTTCCTCTTGCTTGCCCGATCCTTGCTTCGAGCCTGACTTTCCGTTGGCAGCTGGGAGAAGAAGCAAGATACTTTGCATCTCGCCAATCTTGGCGAGAGAATTGAGTCGAGAGAAGCTATGGATCACATCGCCCAAGGTTTCTGGTGTCTATCAAGAAGATACAGCGTCAGTTGAATGATTTCTTTTACCATTTCGAAATGTATCCATTTATTCTCCATTCTCAACGCGTACCTTTTGAATATCAAATTCGGCGAACATAGTCCTTCCGGTCCAGCATCGCTTTACAAGAGGATTGGTTATTTCATCAAAAGAGCACTTGCGCGAGTTCGCCGAGCCGTGATAATCGGCAGGGTTGAGGCCTGTAATCCATTCATGCGCACTACCAGAAGGAACGTCCGAGACAGTGAATGCAGGCTGCACGCCCAGCTTTTCTCTTGTATCCCTGATCTGTTCTTCTGTCAATCCCTTTATCGCGAGAATCAGCTGGTTGGGCTCATCGGTGGCTTCATCGAATATCGAAGGGATCGGCTTCCCAAATTCATTCAATAGCGAGGCGACGTTTTCGATATCGGCGTCTTGTGGGATTTCATTGACGGAAACGGTTCGACTGTCAGAAAATCGTTGTAATGCAATCAGTCGGGCGACGTTGCTGGAGACGGATAGCGGCGACGTGGATTCGCGATTCGGCAAAATATAGACATCGGCAGTAGGCTGCGAAGCTGCAACACAGCCCGCAAAGGCTGCGGCAAACCCCAATGTGAGCTTCATGATGGTTTTCGTACTTGTAGAAGCTGCTGGTGATGGTGAACACGCGCAAAAAGGGCTCGGCGTCACAAGTTGCACCGATAAAGTATGAAGTACGTAGGTGACGCTTCAGGTTGACACTAGCTCGTTGTGGTTGGGTGCATCGGAAGATCGGGGATGCAGATGTTCCGGCACGGACCCCTGCGTAACCACATGCGACAAATGTGTAATCATATGCCTGCTCATCATAGAACTTATCTCTATTCTCCATCGCCATAACTCGAAATACACCATGCGCTTGCTTTTGTGACATTGCATTTCTTTTCCTTTCATGATTCATTTTGATTCTTATACCGCTTGGAGATAAATAAAATACACTTAAGAGTCGGGATGCTCCGGCGCGCAGCGGCCCTCCCGCGACACGCAGCCCTCTTAACGAATGCGACGCCGCATTTCCCCGCCCATCGTATCCCTTCTATTAGACGACCGATCTCGTTTTTACCATGGCGAAATAAATCAGCGTCGGAAGGCCTTCCGGTTTATTTTGCACGACCCAATAGCCCACCTAAACCGGGTGCCTTCCGACGCCAGTTAGGGTAGGTTATACTATTGCCACAGCGGCTCATTCGGTACGATATTTCGCAAACTAATGTCAAGGTACAGCCGCGCACTTTTCACAACACTAGCTGCATATGCCTGTTGGCAGATCTTCGCGACCGTTGTCTTTGACCCATTATTAGACTGGGCAGATCACGAATGGGAGGCTTTGTCTGAGAAAGAAAAGAAAGAGATGGAAGACATGGCGGACGAGGACGAACCTATTCTCTTCCTTCCGTTCCCGTTTACGACAAAGGAGGTCAGACAGCCACCATACAAAGGCTCGGATCCTGAATGGGCAACATTTATTGCTGTTAATAAAGATCGGCAGCTGCAAAAAGACATCCAGAGTAAGTTCTGATGGCAGAAATCGCTGGCACACGATAACCGCTAACCTATTTGTTATAGTGGGGCTGGCAGAACTTATACGTCGAGGAGTTGAAAGAAATCCTGCCTATGTTCAATTGCTTGGCGGTCGAGATATTAAACTGAAAAAATTGTGGCTGGATATTATTTATCCTCCTGCACCGCCTCCTAAACACTATGTTTCTGGGTAAGCCGCAAGGTGACTGGCACTCATAGAGCGTATGCTAACATATCTATTCAGTATCATCATTGATGACGACGGCATATTCTGGGGTGATCGACCGATGGATTCGCTGGCCGCAAACCACGTTAACACAGCCATATATCCCAAGGCGGTGGCATTATCGGTGTGGACGTTTATCGATTCACTGACCAGACAAACAGCCCAAGACATTGCCAAAGCTTTGGGCTTCAACACACCACCTCCACCCGAGGCCACATGGCAGGCTGCCATCCTGAACCGCATTAAAGAACAAGGCGAACTCGGAACCACTGGCAAACAAACGGTCAGAGTCCCAGGACAACCGGATAAGGCAAACTTTCCTCTTCACACCGGGATTAGCGAAATCCCTGGCACGCCATTTAGTGGCGTAAGCCAAGTCGATCCACGAATTCAATCCGCCCTTCAGGCAGCTACTGTAACGTTTACGAAAAACTGGCAGCCTGCAAAGCAGCCACCAAGCAGAGGCTGTATCAGAGTTGATGGACTTGTGGAGTTGCAGGGGAAGTCTGCGGTCATGGCTGTATATGTCTTGGGATGGTATGACCCGAAGCAACGGAAGTATATGGGTGTCCAGACTGGACTAAAGCACCTAATACAGCTGAAGCAGAGACCAGCGGGCGGGAGCTAACTTTTTTAAACATTTGGCACGCATTTGACTTTCGTTTTTTTGATATATGTACAATATTGAGCACATAGTAGCATTACGGCTTGGTTATGGCATGGCATGGATCGGCGCTGGGGTTATGGGCCTCCTTTTTGGGTTTACTTTACGATACCACCCCTAGATCAGATCCTAGAGAAAGATTATACTCGCACGCAAACATAATACATTGCATGCAGTAACCGCAGAAAGCTTCAAAGTCTTTTTTTATTTTGTTATATTCGAAGTTTAAAGTTTGATGTAACATTAACAGCGGCGTATAGGTAGAATGTAGAACATGACCTGACGCAGCATCTCCACTTACTATATACGCAACAGTTGATTCGCCAGTAATTAAAGCGTCGGATAATACAAAAGGAGGCTTCAAAATAAATTATATAATAATCCTGGTCGACAAATACATCTTTTTATTTAGTTATATTTTTTGTCCCCCTTCTTTTCGGAGCAGCATGTTTTTTCGCTATCTCCGCTTTCTTCCGCCTGTTCCCGCCGTGACGTCTCGACATTGTATTTTTCATGAGTCTGTCAGCAAGTAGGGGCGTGCAAGGTATATTATTCCGATGTTTTGTCATCTCTGGCGATTTAGGTAGTTTGAGATGACACTGCTGTACCTAAAGCGGAAGAAGCGTCGAGTCATGTCTGTAGCATTAACCATGCATGACTGAGTAATCTGTCACCAATCCCTCATCCATGTCAACTTTGGTACTATCTTTCGAACTATATGTAAATCGATTTGTCTGCCTTGGTTGACTTTACAAGACTTTATAACTTAACATGAAGGACTTGTAAACTTCTGTGCAAGTTGTAATAGCGTGGTAAGCAAGCTGGTCATCTTCGTTTAAATAGGAATACATAGATTCTCACATTTGGAGCTTCAATGGAAGCCACCAAGCATAGGTATGCAAAGCAAAATGGCAATAGGCTTCTACTATTACTTCCAAAACTGGCCAGGGTCAACGGGTGACTAAAAGGAGAGCACTGCCTGCAGTAGATTTCGGATAAGATGGGCCGAAATACAGCTCATTCTCCATTTATTAGACGAGCGGGTTTACCAGGCACCGGCTTTAACGTCTCAGTCTTTGGAATCCAATCGTTAACGAGTAAAAAGGCCCCCGGCTTGTCACTTCCGTATTATCGCTGATACTTTTGTTTCAACGGACAACGAGCACGGCAATCACGGCAGCTTATATAAGCAAGAATGCCATATGGCCACATAAATGGAAGTTTTGCATTCGGTTCATTCGGGGGTAAAAGTGTTTTCTTATCTAAGATTTTTCAGTTGTTTTGGGACCTATTATAGTATGGGCGATAACTGGTTTATACGCCAGCAGTGACTTATGGCTAAGCTGGAGGTAGAAGATCCGAGCTAAAACAAAAGCTATCCTAGAGTCAAGGAATCAGGACCACGCAAGTCTGGATTACCACCTGTACTATAAATAGGTACAGCTTTGAAACGTAAATATTCAGAGCTAAGAGCTGGTGAAAGCTTCTTTTAATTCATTTGACTTCCACTATTTTACCTGTTTTGAAATAAAACACATACCCCTTTGCGTTTGCGCTCAGCTCCTTGCGAATGTATGGCGACTCTCTCAGAAATTGCAAATCTCTGCGCACACTTTCCTCAAGGCTTGAACCCAGTCAATTTACTGTAACAAAGCTGTTAAAACATATAGATAACTTGCTTTTTGCCGTCATGCATATGAAACTCGAGCTTATCGATTTCGCTTTCAAGCTCAGGAGCCTTTGCCTTGATGTTGTCTCTGATCATTTGTGGGCTCACATGAGTAGTTCCGCAATCTGTTATTCATAAGCCAAAGCTGCTTTGCTTGGAGAAAAATTGCGAATACCTTCATGGTGAAGAATAATAAGTTCTTTCAAGCCATCATTTAACAGCGTCTCCACGAAAAGCACATCGTGTATGTAAGGCTTCACATTGCCTCCGACGTTTCTGATGATGAAGGCCTCTTTTCTTCACATGAGAATTTTCTCACTGACATGGTAAACATTTTTTTTCAAGGGAACTCTTACCGCCACCTTTTATCTGAAAAAGTTCTTCTACACTATATCGAATGTCGCAACAAGCGACTACGCAAGATAAGTATAAGTCAGCTACTAGTATCTTGGAGGGGTATTGTGGTGGAATAGAAGTACATATTGCAATGGTTGGGAGAACGGCATTTTCTGGAACTTCGGAAAGGTACGGCAGAGGTTTCCAAGTAGCGGCAACTTTTCTAGAAACATACACTCTTAGTTAGGTAGACTGAAATTATTATGGATAAAAGCGGGATTTAATACTCGTTGCGCTTAAGCAGTTCTGCAAAAGTAACTGCCTTTGTTGGAAAAGTAAAAGCCGTCATCGTAACTTGAGGGTCTGGCGATAATGGCTCGAGGCGGTTCTTAATTCTTCACTGACTGCATCTTCATGATAATTGATACACAGACACATTGAGCATATAAACGTATTTTGTATTTCTTTCTACTGCTGGCCAATCTTCGCGTACTTCGGTCTACATCGATTGGCAAGATGGATTATGACAATGAAAGTTGACCCAATCAAGCTGCTCTAATAAAATATCTCAGCCAGAGCCTACCACAGACTGACTGTGGAGATGCACGATATACCTCCGAGCTTTGCAAGGCTAATACTGCTACTATATACTGCAGCTTAGCTAAAGACTTCATTTTAGCTGTTTCTGAGCTGTTCCGATTTTCCTATACACTGAGTCTCGAAAGTAAAGACTGCATAAAGGCTGGATCCGCTAATGTCTGACCGTGTGTCTGGCCTTATTTCTGACCTTAATTCAGCTGGTGTCTGACCCAAGGCCATTAGTAATACTGTATTATTTATGCGCCTTCGCCCCATGACTTTTGTTTTTATAATCACAGAAACCCAATGACATAATTGTATATATAACGCGTTAAAGATCGGAGCAATTGTCATACCGCTATCGAATTATTTATATCTATATTATCATCGCAGCTTCTGCCAAAGCGCTGAATCTTGTGTGTGTGTCCACCGCATACCTAATTAGGGAAACTTCCTACATTATGTGATTATACATCAACTCCTTCGTTTATTATTCAATCATTTAAATATATGGGTACGTCTTATTAGTCCTCATGGGTATTTAGAATTTCAAATTCGAAATAATCATTCGGGCCATTTGGATACATGTCTTGAATTTCCCCACTCGAGTTGTCTCAAAGTTCAAAACTAACTCAAGACTAACAATTACGTACCATCATACAATACTTTCTATAGTTTATATTAGCTGCAGATATTAGACATCCTAGAGGGCCTGTACCCACATGGCCCATGTGATGAGCAGTAATAATTACGGATATAACAAAGAGCAGGGTCGCCAAACACGGCTTTTGCATAGGCTACATCGGCAAGGCCGTGTGTGTTTGAGTGTAATACTACGTCGACGTATCAGTTTTCGGAACTCTGTATCGGTCAGCATCACTAAAATAGTTAGCAGGTACAATTCTATCCTACAGTTTGACGATTTGGCTAAATCCACATAACCAATTAGAGTTTTCAATAATCATGCATCTGCAGCCTTCCATTAACGACACCGCTGGCGGCTAATCTCCTTGTTATGTTACGCGTATTCCTCAAGACTATGTCTTTTGAGAATATCATATATACTAATCCTATGATTTTTGATACTCCCTTTGTGGAAGATTCCAAAACAACATTGCCACATCCAGATCATGAGTTGCATATTCCCCACAGCACTATCAGCGCCCGATAGAATCCGCAGCGCTAATGATATTAAATTCCAGATTCTAATGCGATTTAACTTGTTTTAGGCGTAAGCGATAGCTCCGCAAGCCTCGTGTTACATAGAAACTAGTTGTGCCGCTTTGGGCTTGATACAAGTCATGAAATACGCATTACTCTTTTGAAGAAAGACTACGCGAGGAACAGGGCTTTTAAGGAGCAGTATACGCAGAAGCTTTTTTTTGTACTCTTAGACTAAGAATGCGACACTGCTTAACAAGGTGGGCTTAGACTCAAGGTACTCCGTATAATGGGTTCATCGTTTCAACCAACGCCCTGAATTGACACACTTGGAGCGGCATAACTGGCGGCGAAAACGTAACTGCCGAGTTTCAATCACTTTAGACTGATCAGCAACACGGCTCGCATAATCATTGTCAATCCATCAGCCAATTGACTGTTCAAATAAAGTTCCCATTCGCTTTGCTTTTATCTATTATTGATTAGACGCCTTACTATCAAAAAAAGGTAAGAAAGTAGTAGTTATAGTATACCAGCAGACTATATACTAAACCCATATATCTGCATCGGATTATTCTATTCCCAACCATCAACTATAGAACAAACAAGCGAGCAAATAATAGCACCCGATTGATAAATAACCCATGACTCGGTGACAAATATGAAATATGATGTCGTGTAATCTGCAACCACGATCATTTCTTAGCTCAGCGGTCTAGGGCTGGCCTAGCGATGAGACTATATTAATTGGAATACTAATCACCTAATGGGTAAAATACAAAGTACCGGAAACATTGATTACTTGTAATTTTTCATTTATCTATTTATCTATTTTATTTACTTTATTTTTCTTCGCCAATTACGTCGTCGACTCGCGTTTAACAGCGCCTGTTTTGTCTAATATACCCGAAACTTATGCCCGGCTTTATTCTCAGTGGCAACCGGCAGGGATCCGCGTTCCCACTAACATTTAGGCTCCCACATAGTTTAACCATATGCTGAGTTCAATTTACTGTAATAATACCGACCGTACCTAGAAGAGCATGTGCCGGGCAGCCAGCATATCTCCCCGTCTATCTCGCTCAACTCGTCTCCTAGCCGCCGCAGATATGCCTGCGTTAGGAAAGTACATCTCCTGGCTAGCTATCTCGCTAGATGTCTAGATAGGGACAAATGCAGGCAAAAGATAAATTAATAACTCACTAATGATATGCTGCACCCATTTTTCGCACCCTACGGCAAGGAAACATAGTGTTGCATGCACTTTTTGCACCCTACGACAAGGAAACCCGACTCAAACGCGTAAAGTCAAGAGGCTGAGTGGCAATCGGCCGAGAATCAGGTCAGCACAGCCTTCTCCATCACTTTCCTAATATGCAAGCCTACTAGGCCTAGAGTGTAAAGATCAATAAGACAATTAGTTTTTTTTTCACATCTCCTCTATGCTAAATACTAGCAAATGTCTACCGTCCGTTGCAACATATTCCATGGTTAGAGACACTGCAAATAATCTCCTTGGCTACTTACCCAGCAATTGTAATATTGCGCTACCCAAACTGAGATTGACCGCACGGCCACTGGTGATGGTGTACATAAGCCTGCCTACGAGGATGACGCCGACTACCTGTACTATCCCACATCCGCAGCCGACCGCATTATACTATAAGGACAGCCGGCGGATAAACAAGGATCAGCCCTGGTCCTTTGTTCGCACTCGGCCGAAATAATTAGAGATAGAAAAAACAAAGAAAAAAAACACAGACGCAACCCTGCCAGGGGTTCCACCCAAAGCCCAGATTTTTGTCGAGTCGCTCGCTACCTGGTACCAGTAACTCCAACCATCGGTTTCCGCAATAGCAACTCGGAAAAGGCGGAATACCACGCCCACTCCACCTCCTACCATTTTCGATTTGATTTGATTCGCATCAGTAAGGGATGTGCAGAGTTCGCCCGAGTAATACCCCGCAAAGACACTCGGAGCAGACAGAGAGACTCGGAGTACTCCGTAGAACGCGGACAGAGTTGCCCACTCTACGCCGTATCCAATCCAACAACACCCGCTGATTAAGATGCATCCAACGTCTAGTAAGGCCGTGACACGTTAATAAGCACAGTAAACACTTCCAACTCCGCCTCAGGCCCCCCCGGCTCTCTCTCGTGACGAGGAATTGCGGCGATGAGATGTGTTTCTATGACGTTGAGCCCAGGATGCAGCATAACATCAAATGCCCTCTCGTGATGTGTCTGATTAGGGATAGGCTGCATCAACTGCTTCCAGGGCTGCTTGTCCACCAGGGTCCAGAGGCTATATTGGCGGTCTTGTAGGAAAGATGGCAATGTTGCAACAATCCAGATACGAGTCTGTGTAGGCGGCAAGTTGATGGTCGCGGATTGCTGCATCTCCTTTGCATTTGGCAGAATAGTAATCAGCGAAGGGCGCTCATTCGGGACGCTAGGATGGGTTTGAATTCGTAATTTTTCAATCAGTGCGGTATCAATTCCTTAAATGCAAAGTTAGTACATTCTATCCAACGGCAGCTTCGACATTGATAAAGATGTGCATCATACCTTTACCAGTAGCCCGGAATCTTCTCTGATCCGCATAACCATTCACAAGCGGATTGGTTTGGAATGGCTGGGATGGGATCGCAGGAATGGGAGGTCGCGGGGCCATTTGTCCTGCTATTCCAGCTGGCACGTTGGCAACGGCTGGAGACGCCCGCGAACCATCCTCTACCTTCAACCCTACCTGTGATGAGGGAGTCGGGGAGGGCGCAGATGCTGAGATACTTCGAGGAGCTTCAAGGTTGGCTGAGAGCTGAGTAGAACCGTTGGCATTTGCCGCGCCATTGGCCTCCGGCGCTTGGATTGCTTGAGGGGCTGGCGAGGCTACAGAGCTGTCGCGTCCACCAACGTGGATAGTGATCTTCTTGGACGAGCCGGGAGTTTCAGATCCTCCTTGTCCAACCTTGAGCTTGATTTTCTGTGGAAATGGCTCTGAGACAGCAGCTTGTGCCTTCTTAAGGTGGCTGTAGAACATTTTCTGGTTCGGTTGTTAGATTTGCGAATGCTTTAGAACTATGCTTTTGTGCATGCTTACCTCAAGTTCTTGTGCCAGCACATATATATCGCTGCCTTCTTCATTGTAGAAATAGGCATTGGTCCAGAGGAGCTTTGATCTCTCTTCAAAGGCGCTCCACGTCTTGAAGTCGCTCACGCCAGTTGCATCATGCCGTCCATGCACGCCTTTGACGATTTTTTGTAGCTTCTTGAGAGACAGGGGATCGGTAATGACTTTGTAGTAGTCTCTCAAGGCTCGAGGAGGGAGGTTAATGAAAGGCTCGAAATAGGCATCGTCATATCTGAAAATGAAACAAGTCAGTCTATACGAAGAAGAAAAGATTAACATCCAATGGGTGGGTTGAGTCCACATACTCTGGTTCCTGGTGTCGCAAAAGTTCTTCCACAATCTTCTCCTGAGCTTGTTGGAAAGTGAGCCCTTTGTATGGCACATTTTCGTACTCGTGATCGGGACGACTTGGTGGTGGTGACCGAGCTCTTGAGTTTTCGTTGTTTGAGCCCCTGCGAGTACGGCTGGGTCCTCTCCGTTTAAGGATAATAGCCTTTCGCCTTGACTTTGGCTCCTCGTCTTCTTCAGGCTCGTCTTCGCCGTCTGCGTCTTCGTCTTCTCCTTCGTCATCCTCAACGTCCTCGGCATCCTCGCCATCAGCATCTTCGTCTTCCTCCTCTTCTCCTTCTTCATCATCCTCATCATCTCCATTTTCCGGCGGTAACGGAGTAGGAACGGCTTGGTAGGATCGGTTGCTGTATGCAGGGTTTGTTTTGGTCATGTAGTTGCTCAGCGCTTTGCGAACTCGTTCCGCATCGTCGAAGATTTGTGATCCGCGGGTATAATATTCCTTGGCATTGGCAATCATGCGCTTGAAGTAGCTTTCCAGCTCTGCGAGACTCTTGAAATCGCCATCGTTGAGCTTTTCCTCGATCGTCTGGAGAGAAATCGGTAGTCGCGTCCTTTTATAGTAGTCGGGGTTGCTTTCACGAGAGACGAGCTCCTCAAAGCATGTCGCGACAAGGCGGCCACTTTTCGACACAGTTAGTCTAGATTCTTTGTAACAGCAGCAGTGGCTGCAGTGAGTGTACCTTTTATCGGCCGTCCGACGGATCTGGTCGAGGAATACCAGTCCATGCGCAGTGGTCGATTCGCGGGACTCGCCCTTGGAAAGATCGAAATCTTGCTGTAGAGACAGGGCTGTTAGCGCGGAAACGGCATGCGATATGCAAGTGTATGGTCTTCATCAGTGCGCGCGAACCGTAGGATTGAAGGATGCAGATGCGGATACGGATGCGGATGCGGATGCAGGTAGTGCCATTGACAAATAGAGAGAAAAGGATGTCGAGAATATATAGGAAGGGGACGCAGATTGCAGCATTGGAGCGACAGGGATTGAGACGGGATCTTGCCATCCGGAGACGTATTTGAATCATACTTACAGCTACTCTGCGCCGCTTCGCATTGCGGTCCTCTGCATCTGTGGCTCCATTTGCCTTCCGCTTGGCCTCCATTTTGGTCTGTATAGTCAGCGTTACAGCAGGCGCATTACCGTCGGCGGCGGCGAGGGACCTGCTCCGCAGTCGTGAAGACTCAATGGCTTCGTGAGTCCCGTGTCGCAAACCACGGCCCGGCGACAGCTATCGCCAGCGTGGAGTGACGCGTGTTGATGGATGCTTTTTTGCGTTGGTGGCGGGAGGTCGCGCGCGCTACAGTGCTCTGGAGCGGCGATGGCTTTTGGAGTAGTAATTTTTGCACAGGCGTGGTTGCTGGCAGCAGTAGGAACTGGCAGTGGTGATCGGTGCACTTGGCGCTCTGGGGATGACTTATTCAGCTTGTGGACACAAAAAGGCAGCTGGATGGCAGGCCGAGAGAACCATTGAGTGCTTTAGTGTCGTTGGATGCTGTTTATTGGAGGGCCGAAGTTTTGGCTTTTTCGCTCCAGGGCGCGGGAACAGGGAGCGAGTTGAAGAGCGACGAACGGGTACATTGGACGGGTACCTTGCCAAGGTACAAGTTGCCAGGTACCGCGGCTGGCCTAGTCCCGATCCGGCCACGAGGCAGCAGTTTAGCTCCAGCTGATGAATTTGATGGTCTTGAATGAGTGTGATAAAATAATATATGGCCTTGCCGAGTACATGATAAATTTGGAAAGATCCATTGTCATATCTCCTTTGATATCTGGATAAATTTCCATTCATATGGACAACTGGTGGAAGATGGTATTTGTGCTACTGTAAAATGCAAGGCATAGCACTCTATGTGTAACGGCTCCAGTATTTGATGCACGTCAACACTTACGCAGCTACTTCACAATAGAAAAAGAGAGGACTTGATGAGGGGTTATATATAACGAAATCAATAATACAACTCTCATCAGCCAAGCAGCTGCCTAGAAACTGCATTCGGAAGCTGCCGTTTGTGGCGATAGAGGCGCACACAAGCAGTCATTCTTAAGCCTACTGGACGGTGGGGTCAATTGCAGACCCCACCATCAATGACGATTTGGGCTCCTTAAAACCTATACCGCCTTGCTCCTGTCCCTGAAGCTCTCATTTCTCATTGCAACCAGTGAGCTGTATAATCCCCTCATTAGCAGCTCTTCTCACACATCATGTCGACCACGAAAGCTCCAGGTGACGCCGGCCCGGACTCTACCGGCCCAGCCGCTGGGCGTCCTCGAGCCGGATCCATGCGCAGGCCGCTGCAGCCCCTTGATATCCCCATTATCAAGCATCTCAACTCAAAGAGAGTAATTCTGGCATCTGCCTCTCCTCGGAGGAAGCAGCTCTTACAGCAGGTATGACGTGGTAAAAAAACAAATGACAGCAGCCTTTTTTTTTTTTTTTTTTTTTTTTTAGCGCTAAATGTAGTAACATCTGCCATTTTAGATCGGCTTCAATAATCTGGAGATTACGCCATCAACCAAACCTGAGGACCTTGACAAAAAGGCATATGGACCTTGGGAATATGTCGCCACTACCGCTCATAACAAGTGTATTGATGTGTATACCACAAGCTTAGAGACTAGTCTTGCATCTATCCCTGATCCCGCCCTTGTTATTGCCGCTGACACCATCATT
This sequence comes from Trichoderma evansii, assembly GCF_050947405.1. Classification (NCBI taxonomy): domain Eukaryota; kingdom Fungi; phylum Ascomycota; class Sordariomycetes; order Hypocreales; family Hypocreaceae; genus Trichoderma; species Trichoderma evansii. The sequence goes on from NW_028145202.1 coordinate 198,137, forward strand.
GTCACTCGTGATGGACGCATTCTGGAAAAGCCTCGGAGCGAGGCAGACCACATCCGGATGCTCAAGATCCTACGTGACACGCGCATGCACAGAGTTTTGACATCAGTTACTGTGCTAGCTCCGCGAGAAGATGCCAGGGCTCCGGGCTATGACATCCAATCCCATACAGAGGAAACTAAAGTTTACTTCTGGGAAGAAGGGAACGGACTGCCGGACGATGTGATTGAGGCTTACGTCAAAACCCGCGAGGGCGTTGACAAGGCTGGTGGATACGGAATCCAAGGCATCGCAGGCATGTTGTTGGTGGAGAAGATTGAGGGAAGCGTTGATAATGTAATTGGACTGCCTGTGAAGCGAACTTTGACCCTGGCAGAAAAGGTCATCTTCCAGCAAGAGCGAGACGAGTTTGATGATGAAGGATCAGCTTCAGAATGAGAAATAGATGTGTGACTTGAGATGGAGACTGAGACAGCTCTAACGTCATGGCTTCAACGCCTCTCGCATAGGCCCTACGGGTCAGATTCGTGCTTTATGTGAAGATGATGAACATGACATGGAGTCTAGCAGCTTGTGATTTTCACAAGTTCAAGGGAAATGCCTGTCCATTTCAAAGCTTCCAGTAGCTCAGCCGAGGTGAGTTGTTTCAATGACTCAATGACAATGGGTGTTACAAAAGAAAATACGAAGAATTCTCTGTTTCATGGAACTTTGATCGGGGCAAGCATTTTGGCATGTGATTTGGCGTCATGGCGCGGTATCGGAAAACTTAGGGTCGCATAAATGTAGGTAGCAAGCAGGATCTTGGCATGCTGCACAGCCCATCAAACATCAAACCGCAAAAGCAGAGATTGTAACAAGAGAAAAGCAAAATCAGAAGCACTTGTAGAGCCCAATGGCTATATATATCAAGTCTAAGAATAGCAGAAAACACTGCTACTTGGCCAAACGAATCAATCTCGTTTACTTGGCCCAGCTGCTCGTTTAGGGAGCTAGACGCAGGGACCGGCACTTCGGCCCCGAGAATCTGGGGCAAGATCCTTGCTCCTCCTAGCGCTGTAACAGGCCTGGTGGCCGGTGGCTTTTGGTGTTATTTTAGTGTTTTTTCAATTTCGATTTTTTTAATTAGCACGGCGCGTGCAACGCATGTGATCCCCCAAAATCTCCAGCAATGACATTCGACGCTTTGGTGTCGTACCACGCCAAATAAAAGCGAACAAGAGCGCATCTGCTGGGCCGCGAATTGCCTCTCTATTACTGTCTTTATTCCTTACTCGTTCCATTCGTTTTTCTTTGCGTAAATGATATCTGTCAATTTTATACATCTTGATCTTTGCCTAGTTATGCGCGCTGGTGTCCTAATTCGCATGTGCTTATCGCATCACCCATAAGCCCTCCATCTACCTCGCAGCTCAGCCCAACATCTCAAAGAAAAGACAAAGAAAACATGTCAACTTCGCCAAGCCAAACCTCAGGCTCGTCTGCCGACGCTGCAAATAAAAACTCATCTGCGCCTGCGGCCGGTGCTGACGACAAGCCGCGCCTCACAGAAGAGGAGAAGAAGCAGAATCACATCGCATCAGGTAAGCAACACGCGAGCACGAGATCCAAGCCAGGGTGCTCTCACCTACACCTAGATCTATGGCTGTAGGGCTCGTCTTTGCTTAAAGCTAACGTCACACTCAGAGCAGAAGCGCCGCCAAGCCATTCGAGAGGGCTTTGATCGGCTCACTGAACTTGTGCCTGGCCTGCAGGGACAGGGTCGCTCCGAGGGACTAGTGCTGAAGAGGACGGTGGACTACATGCGCGAGCAGCTCGTGCAGAGGCAGGCCTTGATTGATCGAGTCGAGCAAGCAGGTGGAGACATCGACCCCAAGTTTAAAAAGTGAGTGAACGAGATGCTGTGCGCTGGCCGAAATTAACTCGGTGCAAAAGGGTCACGCATCTTTCAAGGCCTAACGGCCGGTGAATACCTTTGATGAGAGGCCAAGTGACCTCGCCTTTGAGTGAAGCGCCATCGAGAGAAGAGATACAGAGCATCATGAAGCGAACTTAATTTATCTTTGATGAAAGCGGGAGAAAAACGCGCAGTTGGGACAGCGGCACTCGATAAAACAACAAGTAGTGTATGCTATCGAACCCGGGTTCCAGCTTAATTGCTTCCTAAGCGAATCTATTATACCATTTTATACTATATACACGTCGGCTTCAGTGGGGATTGGAGGTCACAAAAAGGAATACAGGCTACTACCATCGGCGCTTTTGGGTGGGAATAGATGGGAGAGTTGTTTATTCGAATGTATCTACCATATGCAGCATTCTATCGCGCATTTCAGCTGGATTAAACCTTTCTTTGCCCAAGCTGACTTGTTTATTATTGACATCCTGCTCGCCCACCACCAAGACAAGACCGTAGCCACTCGCGTGTGCCTCCCGAATCTTGGTGCCGAGTGATCTCGGAGTGATGTCCATGTCTACGGCCAGGCCCGTCTGCCCTGAAAGGCTCTCGATGGCCGGCAAGTCATCCCCCTTCTGCTTCTTATTGCCGAGGAGGATGTCGCGTACCTCATCAGCCCACTCTACCACTGGATCGGATGTGTTGACCGTCAAGATGATGGCCTGTCTCGGGTTCAGCCAGAATGGCCACTTTCCGTCATAGTTCTCAATCAACAGCGCCAGCAGCCGTTCGACAGATCCCAGTACTGCACGATGAATCATGACTGGTCGGACGGGACCGTACTGGGCGAGAAGCTCTGGATCCTCAGTCGTCTCTCCGCGAGCTTCATACTCTGGGGCTGGAGCCTGGTACTCTAGCTCGAAACGCTTAGGCAGCTGAAAGTCCAACTGAATCGTCGCAGTCTGATGTTCTTTACCTTCCGAATCCTTGAGCACAATATCGATCTTGGGGCCATAGAATGCACCGTCGCCTTCGTTTATTGTCCACTCCATGCCTGAAGCGTCCAGCGCTCGCTTCAAGCTATCTTCGGCGCGCGCCCACTCTTCTTCTGTACCAATGTAATGATCTTTCGGTCGTGTAGACAAAGCCAAGCGGTAGCTGACACCAAGGCGCAAGACGCTGTAAACTGTCTTGACAAAATCCAAGGTCTTGTTGATTTCTCCCTCTACCTGGCTTGGTCTGCAGAAGATATGCCCATCATCTTGGTGAAATCGACGCACCCGAGTCAAACCTGACAAGGCGCCAGATATTTCGTTTCGATGGAGAGGACTGAAGTCGGCGTATCTGACCGGCAGGTCCCTGTAGCTATGCAGCTTGGATGCGAAGATCAGGCAGTGCCCAGGGCAGTTCATAGGCTTCAAGCCATAATCGTCGTCTTCCTCCGCTGCATCTTTGGCGTGATCCGTCCCACAGCACCCTACAGCCTCTGAAGCCCTCTTGTTGCCCGTCACAGAGTACATGTCTTCTGCGTAATTCTCCAAATGTCCCGACTTTGCCCACAGCGACTTCTTGTATATCGTCGGCGTGATGACTTCTTGGAATCCATATCGCACGTACTGTTTCCGCAAGAAGTCAACGAGTCGGTTGAATATGCGAGCGCCGTTGGGCAGGAAAATTGGCGAGCCGGGGCTATATATCGACGTCATGAAGAGCTCCTGCTGGTTGCCCAGCTTCCGATGATCGGGCGGTTCGCGCTTTTCGGGCTGCTTGGAGTATTGGCGCTTGGACAGACATGCTGGACACGTCCATTGCCTCCTCGCGAGGGCAGAGGCTGCGAGCCTGGAAGTGCGTGAGCGGATCATCGCCTGCGGACGTGCCAATGCCGGTGGGCAATGGCTTGCCTAGAGGTCCAAAAATGGAGAAGCCGGAGAGCTCGTATGAAGTTGAAGCTTGAACTTGCATCTTCTTCGCGGTGGGGCATTGGCTGATATACTGGCGCTAATAAGGACCTAGGGTCCTCGCTGTATATGTCTCTTTCACCAGTTAATAGCAGGATTTCGGGCTAGGGAATGTCATTCTATAATTCTAGAAGAGTGTCAGGTAAATACATACGTGTATTTCAAAAAACACTAATCTTTTTTGCTGCGTTATCATTAATTTACTGCTTATACACCATCCCTTGCAAATTCAGCCTTGTCGCCTTCTCCTGCTATTGCTAGCACTTCCTATTGCTACCCCTCCATCTTCCTCTCACACCGAACAGCAAACGAACTCAGCCCCACTATCACCAAGCGCTGGGCTATTAGCACCTACAACTTTTGGGACCTCGTCCTTTGCTTTGCTACTTACATACTAATTTCGCGATTCTACTTAATTTACGGGCTTCGCAGCCATCGCACCAGAGCCTGAGCAGCCGCCTCAACGGCTTCGGCAGCAGCCATGAGTTTCGCAATCGAAGTACCTGGCGACGCGGCTCCGCTGTCTCTACAGGAGCTGTGCCGCACGCTGCACGCCGCTACCACTGCTTCAGATCACGTCCAACGACAGGCTGCCGGCCAGCAGCTCACCACTTGGGAATCACAGCCTGGCTATTACTCTTCCTTACAGGTATGCTCTGTTGTTGCTCCATCGTCGTTGTATCGGCCTCGCAGTTACTAACGGTTGTCTCCTTCTTGAAAGTCGGTGTTTCTAGACAAGTCCCTGCCTCTCGAAATTCGATTTCTAGCGATAATACAGATTAAAAATGGCATAGACAAGTGCTGGAGGTTGCATGCGCACATAAAGAACGGAATATCTGCTGAAGAGAAGAGCTTGATTCGATCACGGCTATTCCAGGGCTCGGTCGAGGAGGAGGAGAAACATCTTGCTTTACACAATGCCTTGGTTATTGCTAAAGTAGTCCGGATCGACTATCCCGAGGACTGGCCAGATGCGTTGCCCAGCATCATCGATCTTCTGCGGTCTACCAAGAACGCCAATCAGTATCATCTATACGGCACACTGCTGGTCTTGCTGCGAGTCATCAAAGAGATGGGAAGTGCACGGCTTAGGAAGTCGCAAACAGCGCTGCAGTCAGTTACGCCCGAGATTGTATACGTTTTATCGGAGATATACTCAGAGAAATCATCATTATGGATCAACTTTTTGAGCACCGGACAGGGAAATAGCGACGAAGCCAATCTAGCCATGATGAACAGTCTTTCAGCCTTAAAGACCCTCCGTCGCCTCATCAGTGTCGGCTACGCGCGACCTCACGCCGATACCTCAGTAAGCCAGTTTTGGACACTGTCTCAAAACCAGTTTGGCCAATTCCTTGGCTTTGTCGACTCTGGTGTACCAGAACCGTACCAAGACTTTGTGGGGAAGCATCTCCTCCAATTCTCCAAGTTCCACATCGACCAAGCCGAACATTTTGCTGCTAGCTTTGCTTTTCTGCCCAATTCACTGTCTCTTGTCACTGCGTACTGGGATCTCATTTCGAAATTTGCTGAAGTCTTTGCTTCGTCTGGTGGTATTCGTCAGGGCTCTGGCGATTCAGGAGCCAAGAGCAAGACCGAAGGCCCTCTCATGGAAAAGCTTGCTTTGAAAGGATTGCTTCTTCTTCGAGCTTGTGTTAGAATCGCGTTTTCGCCAGTACAAACATTCAAGTACCGGACGCCAGAGACAAAAGCCGAACAGGAAGAAGCAAAGAATGTTGTGAGGACGGAACTCTTCAAGGATGATCTGGTAATACAAATGGTCAATACCATCATTTCCCACTTGTTTGTCTTCCGTAGATCGGATCTTGAAGCTTGGGAAGAAGACCCCGAAGATTGGGAGCAACAGGAGCAGCACGAGGGTAGTGCGTATGAATGGGAAGTTCGGCCATGTGCCGAGAAGCTGTTCTTGGATCTCCTTACCAATTTTAAGGATCTTTTGGTGCCGCCGCTACTATCATATTTCCACAATGTACAGTCTCCTCAGACGGATATTGCTATGAAAGAGGCCGTTTATACAGCCATGGGTCTTTCAGCAGCGCACGTTGTTCATCAGCTTGACTTTGACGCAGTGCTGGCGTCGGCCATTGTGAATGATGCCCAGCAACAAGGCGGTCTATACAAAGTCCTTCGACGACGTATTGCCATCTTGATCAGTCTATGGGCGCCAGTCAAATTAGGGGAAGCTAGCCGGCCGATTGTATATCAGATTTTCCAACACTTTCTATCTCCAGCCGACGAGACGAATGACATTGTGGTGAGGATCACAGCAGCAAGGCAGTTGAGATGGGTGGCCGACGAGATTGACTTCAGTGTCGAGGCATTTCTACCCTACACTTCGGATGTTCTCAGAAATCTCATAGATCTTGTACAGAACGTGGAAAGTGACGAAACGAAGCTAGCTATACTTGAATCCATCCGAATTTTGGTGACGCGAATGGAAGAGCAAGTCAGCCAGTTTGGAGACCAGCTCATGGCTGCTCTACCATCTGTGTGGCAAAGTACAGGGACGGAGGAGTACATGGTTAAGCAAGCCGTGATTGCCATTTTTTCAGCTTTGGTTATGAGCATGGGCCCCGAATTCCAACGTTACCAGAATTACATGCTCCCCTTACTAGCTGAAGCTGCAAGGCAAGGCTCAGACTTGCATTACAACCTCATTGACGAGTCGTTGGAGCTCTTGAATTCTATTCTCATGCAATGCAAACCTCCGCTTTCGCAAGAGATTATCAACTTGGCTGAGATGCTACTACCACTCCTTGAGTATCAGTCAGAAACAGTGTCACAAGCCTTGTCAGCTATAGAGTCCTACGTGATCATCGCTCCCTCGGCGATGCTGGAGGACACACTGCGACGACCGATGCTGATAGCTCTAAGCGGCACTCTAGATTCCAAGAGCCGAGAACATGTCCGCATAGGCACAACCTGCATTGAATATCTGATTCGGTCTGCGGCCGAGCTTGGAGGCGCGCAGGGAATCTCGGTTCTCGTTGGAGACATGCTTGAAACAGGCTTCATGAACAAGATTCTGGTAAATCTCCATGATGCGTGGGAGGCTCGCCAAACCACGGGACCCAACAGAAAACAAAGCAAGCTCAACACAATCACGCAAGGTGACTACTTTGCGATTCTGGCCAGAATCATCCTTGCTGAGCCGAATCTGTTTGTGCAGATGCTGAGCACGTTGGGAAATATTGAGGACGTATGGAGCTGGCTCTCCGCGGAATGGTTCTCTTACCAATCGAGGATGGACAATATCGAACGCCAGAAACTCTATCTCCTCGCTCTTACCCGCCTGCTTGAGCTAAATTCACCAATACAGGAACTGGTATTGAGTAAACTGCAAGACTATTTGGACTTATGGATTAACGTGATTATGGATCTGCAAGACGGCGTAGTAGACGGCACGGATTGTCTGATTTGGGAAGGGGAAGTTGAAGAGTTTGAGTATGATGCCCCCAGACTGCTCGTAGAGCGGGAGAGCCAACATAAAGATCCGGTGCACTGCGTCAACGCGCTGCAATTTGTAAAGGCTAGACTACAGGACTTGGTTGCGCGCATCGGAGGCCAGGAGGTTTTCCATGCAAACTGGGCGGTTAATGTTGACAAGGAGGTCATGGATGCTTTCCAGAGACTTATGGATGGCACATCGCAGTGAAGGCGGAATGTTTGGAAGCTTGGATGAAATGGAGAGGCTTGGCACGACTTTGGGGGTGGTAATGAGCATACGACTTGGATGACGAGCTTACACGTTATAACGTGGACGACACGAAAGAGATACTCTTGAGTTGATAGATGCTATAAAGACATGAGCCATGATATTGGTTATGCTTTGTTATTCTTCGTATTACTAGGAAATATGCGATGATTCACGACACGTTTCTATCTTGATTCAACATTTACAGCCGGCTATTGCCCTCCTGAGGGACCTTGATAATGACCTTGCCCCAAGTCCCTCTTCCACCCAGCGCCACCAGCGCATCCTTGACCCTATCCAGCCCAACAAACTCCTCATCCGTATACTCCGTGCCCTTAATCTTGCCCTCCTTGACCAACTGCATAATCCCCTGCCACACCTTGGGAATCGTCTCCCGCTCATGAATCGAATACGCGCCCCAGTGAATGCCCACCAGCGAGATATTCTTGAGCAGCACCTTGTTCATGGCAACCTTTTCAATAGCGCCCGCGGCGAAGCCCACGATGAGGATGCGGCCGTTCCAGGCGGTGCACTTTGTGGACTTGTCGACAAGGCCGACGGGGTCGTAGACGATGTCGACGCCGCGCTTTTTGGGCGTCAGGGCCTTTACCTTGTTGGGCCAGTCTGGGTCATTGTAGGAGACGACGTGGTCGGCGCCGAAGGACTTGGCGATTTCGAGCTTGCGGGGGGTAGATGCTGTGGCGATGACGGTGGCGCCGAAGGCTTTGGCGACTGGTTTTGAGATTGTGTTAGTTGATGATGATGAATATCAGTGATGATTGTGATGGGAGCATGGGTTAGTGGGTGAGTGGTAGTGTGAGTGAGTGAGTGAGAAAGCGTCTCGCACTTCTCACTCTCATTCTCACTCGTTTTTCACTCATCTCTCGCTCATGCCCCATCATCCTAAAGGAAAATCAAAATAAAACTCACCCTGAACAGCCGCCAATCCAACTCCACCCGCAGCCGCATGCACCAACACAACATCACCGGCCTTCACTCCCGCCCTCACCACCAAGGCGCCGTAGCTCGTCGGCGCCGTGACATACAGACCCGCGGCATCTCGGAACGACCAGCCCTCTGGCACCGGCAGCAGCGCATCCTCTTTGACGCACAGCTTCGTCGCAAAGGCGCCCTGTCCGGCGCCGAAGACGCGTGTGCCAACTGGGAAGCGAGGCGGCTTGCTGCTCTTACGCGGCGTGGAGACGACGATGCCGGCGAATTCAGCACCGGCGATCCATGGGAAGGCTACAGATAAAAAATTAGCCATTATTTTCCCCAATGAAATAGAGAGAAATGAATAAGAGAGAAGAACTCACGCGGCTGATTCTGATACTTTCCCTGAACCTGCAGGATGTCGAAAAAGTTGGCTGCAGCAGCGTGCACCTCGATGAGATACTCGTTCTCTTTGGGCACGGGATCAGCTAGATCTTTTACTATGAGCTCTGCAGGGCTCTACAATGACATTGTACGAATTTAGTTAGCCACTTCCTCGTGTTACTTTGTAATAAGTTGGTTGTCTCACCTTGACATATTGCTGAATCTCAATGCCGCGCATCTTGGCAACAAAATCAAAGACCAATGGCTTACGGGTAAGGAAACAAATTGATTGGAAAGGAAATAAGAGAATAAGAGAAATAAACAAAAAGAGGAAAACTATTGTCAGACTCAACACAAGCCTTTTATGAAGTGAGACGAGAGAGAGAAGAAGGGCAAAGTTTAAGCCTCTCAGCAAATGAAAAGCCGCCGAGTTTAAGGTCCCAATCTCATCCCCCCGTAAGAGCTAAATCCGGGGTACGCAACTAAATAGGAGGAGGTGCCGAGGCATCTCCAGAAAAAGCTCGGCGCCCGGACGGCGGCTACTTGCCGAAACGGTTACCCCACGCTCCGACTTTATTGAAGATTCGACGGAGAATTAAGAGCCGTCTGTATATTCCTTGTATTTTTCAGTTTACTTATACGTTTATTCATTCACTCGGTCCTTTTGGGATAACATAAATATACACGTAAATATATATATACATGTATTACTATTACATCAATGGTGTCTTGCCCAACATTCTGCACTCGTAAAATAGGTTGGTATGAGGGCCATATTGGCCACCATTGAATAACACCACGGCCCCTGCACCATCCAAAGCACATGCAGTCCATCATTGCTGTCACCATCATATCAGTTCTCCATGTGCGAATACTTTGTATTATCGTCACTGAAAATAAAAAATTACACTGATTGAATCGCGCCCGATTGCCATGCTCGCAAGCTCTTGAAATCCGGCTCTGAGGGGGGAGGAAACAAAAAAAAAAGCCTGTGTCGTCCATAAATCTTCTCACTCGAAAGCGCCACAAGCTTGCGCCGTCGTTGTGTGTGGTCACCATAACAAAATATGTTGACGTGTCCATTATTCACGCTTTTGGTCCATATATTAGGAAATCCGATTCCTCTGTCGACCATCATCACTCTTAGTTGCCCCCACCAAGCAGATGCTCAACAGCTCCTTGCACGCTTCCTCCACTACGTCTCAGCGCTGCCACATTTCGATCGAAATCGTAGAATCCCATATCATTTAGCTGTCTGAGCTGCTCTGCGTAGCGCTCTTCTGGCGGTCGGTTGTCTGGTGGTGAGGGGGCTGCTTGTGGAGCAAACACCTGCATCATCTGTTGGAACTGTTCCGGGGACAGAGCAAAGGGATTAGCTCCTCCGGCAGCCGGTGGTGGGAACAAAGCCGCAAAGGGGTTCGCCGCCGCAGCGCCCTGGGTCTGTCCTGCACCTGCGTCGCCTCCTGTTCCTCGGTTCTCCGCCGCGGGCTGCTGGCCAGTTGTTCCAGTCGCCGCGCCTGTCTGAGTGCCGCTTGGCGGAGGCGGGAATGCACCAGCACCACCTCCAGTCATGGCATTCAGGTTCTGAAGCATCTGCTGCATCTGTTGGAGATTGGGCATGCCACCAGCACCACCCATAAGTCCTGGCATCATAAAAGGGTTCGCAAAAGGGTTCTGCTGCTGGTTTCCCTGGCCAGCTGCGCCATCAGCCGCAGGCGCATCGGCCGGGGTCGTATCCGTGGCTCCAGGAGCAGGGAATGAGGATTCAGGTCGACCCATATTCCGCTGCATCCGCAGAGCCTGCGTCATCATCTGCGGGTTGCTCATCATCTGTCGCATAAACGGGGAATTGATGAGCTCTCGAGCGTTGGGAATGTTCCTCAGCATAGGATTCGATTCGATGAGCATGTTAATAAAATCCGGGTTGTTCAGGGCTTCGTTCATGGACTGCTGTACGTTGGGATCGGACATCATGCGCTGCAGTCGCTCTTCGTCCATGGGAGGTCCCATCTGTATTCACACCTCAAATGTCAGCGACAAGCCGCTCTGTAGCTGTGTTACCAAGCATGCATAGGTCAACTTACACCACCGTCAGGGCCAAACATGTCCATTCCAGGGAGGTTAATCTGGTGGCCAGCGTATCTGGCTCCAGTCAAGCCAGCAAGAGGGTTGTTGGCGGTACCAGAGGCCATGTTGGTTGGCACAGCCGCAGGCGTCGGAGTGGACGCTGAAGCTGGCTGACTGGGGTTGCTGGCAGCGCTCTTAACCATGTGGATGGTGTTGTTGGGCTTGATCTTGTACGTTGCCAGTGTATCGTCGTTCTTCATGACGCGGCCCGAGTAGATGAGGCGCTGGCGGTCGACCGGGATATTCTCGAACTCGGCAGTGGACAGCTTCGTCTTCAGGTCGAGGACAGTCGCCGACTCGGCCATGGTAATGGTGTGGGTGCCATCCTGCGACGTCTTGACCCTGAAGGTGATCTGGGCATCGCTGCCCGCCTCTGCGTTATCAGCCATTCAGCGAGCTGTGCGGGGAGAGATGACGATGGTCCGAGATACAGCGTCGTGAGAGATTATCCAGATAGCCGCCGCTCAGCCGATATAGAGATATAAGCGTGCTAATGACAGATTCTGGGCCGTAGCAGGGAAGTGCCTATGAATAAAGTAGGCCGATGATCAGGCTATAGAATGAGTAGGTGGGAGTGAATGAGCCTGTGGCGAGATTTGCGATTGTTAATAATGGAGGCTTGTTGCCTGTGGTTGGTGGGGCAGGCCGTACGACGTTGCTGCTATGGAGCACTATTAGCGCAGCGGCGTGTCGAGATAGGCGCCTAGAAGCACCTATAGGCGGCGGGTTTGGGGTTCAGCTTTAGTGCCTGTGATAGTGCGCGGCTGCAACACGCTTGGAGAGGCTTAGATGGATTGGGCTGCTGCTGTACTATTGCTGCAGCTGCATGAAGAATTGGAAGCAACGACCTATCACAGACAGGATGGCAAACTCTGGGGCGTGGGATTTTATGCACTTGGAGTGAGGGTGGAATGATAGAAAAGAGAGAAGAGAAAGAGAAAGGCAGCCGCATTACGAGGCTCGGAGGCTATACTGATTATAGCGTACAGTCATCGACTGCGCTGTTGGAGGCTTCTACCGCAGTCTGTTGGCTTCTGTGGCCACGCTTCTGCACTTACTATCGGCCCTCCATTAACTAATACGCGTAAGGACAGTGGCTGCCAGACTGTGGCACTAGGAAATGCGAGTCACTCTGCAGCGACATATCGGTAGCATCTTAGATCGCAAACGCAGAAAATAGTTGTTGGATATATAAATTGAGCTGCCTCTTATTATGCATACATACAATACCACCTCTAGTAGTAGCACTTTGCAATAGCTACATGCGCAAAACTGCTGTCCAGTCGGTCCAAGGCCAGCGACTTGGGCAGCTATCCAGATGCAGATGTAGATGGCAACTGCAATATCAGCCACAATATCAGCTTCTGTTAAATCGTCTACCGTATAATTATAATATTAATAATTTAAATAAAGATAGTTGATAAAGAAGATAGGCAACTTCAATCCGCTGAACTCAGCGATAAATGGAAGTACAAATAAACCCCCTCGCGATCATCTTCGTTAGCGGCTCATTAGCGGGGGCTCTTCAGCTCGGTGGCAGCCTCAAGGTTCGCAACCTCACCGCGATCAATCAGCCACTACTGGATGATACACCGAAAAGCTTATTCAAACCTCAAACTCCCCTCCCTCTCTCCCTCTTCATCTAATTCCACATTTCACCGCGATTCAACACTCCAATCTCGCCTCTAGCTCCCGTAAATACGTAAAAATCTCATTATTTCAGCTCAAGCAAGTAACGGCATCAACCCGATATGGTACAACGGCTTTAAAGAGCCTCAGAGGTCTTCATCTCACTCTTATGCCATGAACGCGCAAACGCCGCCATGATTCAAGGCATCTTCTACGCTCGATTCTTCCCTCAAGAAGGTGAAATCTCATGGCCTCTCTATAACAATTCACAGCACTAAACAGTTTTCTTCATTTTAGGCCCCAAAATCGTTGCTCAGGCTCCTCCAGGCTGCATCACCTCATCCGATGGCCAGCGACCTCCTCTCGTCGACTTTGACGTTTTGCAGGAGTACATCATCCCCCGCAAGGCCTTCTGCAACCGCTATGTCACCATCAACTCCCCCGATGGCAAGTACACCATCCTGGGGTTCCCGGTAGTCATTCCGCATACCAAATACATGCGCAATGAGTTCATCTTCAACTTCGGCCTGCTGGTGGAGGCGGAGTGCGACCAGACACCGTATGAGCGCGTCGTGAGGTGTCTGGCCGAGACATTCGCCGAGATGGAGAAGCAGAACGAGTACCTGAGCCTTAGTGAGGCAAAGGGCCCGGATGGCGACGGCACTAGGAGGCCGATCGTGAGTCTGCTTGAGATTGTCAAGGAGGACCTAAATAATTACGGAGAGTGTATGATTCCTGTTGGTAAGTGCCGTACTATCATGTCTTTTGTTATTGGACGTTGATGCCTAATCAATATCTTTCAGATGAAGCAAGCACCATCAACATGAAACTCTTCCCCTACCACATAAACCCCCCAGCCGTCCAGGGCTGGCATGTCCCCGTCGCCAAAACTAAATTCAACGATATAATCGATCCGACGTGGGACATCACCCTCCAAAAAGTCGTGGCCAAAATCGACGGCGTCTCCGACGTCCGCCGCATCGCCCACGAGGCCTCTGTCTCACTCGATCTCGCCAAGATCGCCATCCGCCACCTCCTCTACTATGACACCATCCTCCTCCTCGACATCTTCTTCTTCAGCTCGTGTTACGCGCCCCGTCCGGGAATTCACGACTTCATTCGCAACGTGGACGGCATCGTTGACGAATGCGCCAGCTACGTGTCTCACGGTAGGGCGCGGGTTAGCAATTACCTTCTCATCCGGTTCATGGCGGCTTTTTCGCCTGGAAAGAGCGTCAAGGAATGGATCCATATCCACCGAGAAATGGGATTTGAAATCATGTCCTATATCGACATCAGACGCTTTGTGCAATTTGGAGTCATTAAGGGCTGCCTCTACCGCGTTCACAAATATGTTGTTTCAAAGCAATATTTGGCCTCACTGGCATCGGGGCAGAGCAGGCCGCTGGCTGGAGGGGATCCGTTACAAAAATATACAGATGGATGCCACAACATGGATCAAATCATGACAGAACAAAATATGACCAACGATCAGGTTATGGAGAGGCTAAAGACGTTGCCAGTTCCCAGAGGCGACATCGCAGTGTTTTACAAATAATTAATCATGAGGAGTTGCGGAGTAATATAATAGTAGTATCGTTTTATATACACCATCTAGGCTTATCGTGAGATCTATAAACTATGTTTCGTCATATCATACATGCTTTTCTTTCCCCTTCTTCCAGCCCTCCAAATAGTATACAAAGTAGTAAATCGTCGCAAAAGGTAGGTTTCAAAAATATCGATTTATCGCTTCGAGGGGTCGTTCTTCTTCCCTTTTCCTCGTTTGAGCCATGATGGCACCGGCCTTGGTAGCTCGATATCGGGGTTGTTTGCTACCTTCACGGTTTCCTCTCTCTTTCTCCTGTTGAGCTCCGAAACAATTTCCTTGGGCGTCAAGTCTTCGCCGCTCTCTTCCGCCTCGACTCTCAACTGCTCCTTAACCTGTCTGATTACACCAGTAAAAGGCTGGCCGGGATAAATCCTCTTGCTCTTTGCCCATTCCTCGTCGCTGACGAGTTCAATGATTCGAATATTATGCTTGCCCTTGCGGAGGATCAAGAGGCGCTCGTCAATGACAAACTTGGCCGTTTCCTCGGGGAACCACATCTTCATGGGCGTCCAGTCCAGGTTGCCCGGGACGAGACCGCGCTGCTGACCAGGTCGGGCAGCAACGTAGGCACCTTGCTGCGCGACAAGACGCTGACCCTCGCTAGCGCTGCTGGCAAGGCCGGCGGCGTAAAGAATCTTTGCAGGGGAGAGCTTCATCACAGCTTGGGGAAGCTCAATGTCCTTCCTTGGCGCGGTGTTTGGCGTCAGAATGCCAGTCTCTGGCTTAGGCTCTTTGACGTAAAATGGAAGCTGTCCACCGAAGCGGAACTGATGCTGCTGGGCCTCCTCCACGGCCTTCTGGGAGCCGTGTACAAGGGAAAGGACCTCGAATGCTAGCGTGTGCTGGGCAATGCGCTTGGAAGGGTCGGCCTGGTGCTCAACCATGACTTCCTGAATCTTGCTCATGGGCATAAATGTGAACAATTTGAGAAGTTTCTCGACATCCTCATCAGGTCGACGCATAAAGTAGCCGTAAAGCTCGAAAGGTGTCGTCTTAAACTCATCCAGCCAGATCGCATTACCCGTGCTCTTGCCAAACTTGACACCAGCAGAATCCGTCAAAAGTGGCACGGTGAAGCCGACGGCTTCGTTCGTCCAGGTTGGAGGAATCCTCATCTCGGGCATTTCCTCGGATTCTCGGATAACCTTCAAAGCGTCGATACCAGCCACGATGTTTCCGTACTGGTCAGAGCCACCAATTTGCATTTGAACGCCAATCTTTTGGTACATATGCCAGAAATCCCAGCCTTGGAATAGGGGATACATAAACTCGCCAAGGGACATGCCGTCTCCCTCTGTCATCTTTCGCTTTACACTAATACCAAATCATTTAGCTTTGAAAATCAAGAATTTGGAGCTTCCAAGAAGCTGAATCATGACTTACGTATCGCGCGTCAGCATGGGGCCGATTCGAGTGTGTCGTGCCAGCCTCTTGGTGAAATCGTACATGGTCAAGCCTTGCAGCCACATGCCATTGTTGAGGAGGCTCTGTTTCGCAGCCCAGTCTTTTTCGAAGCCGTACTTGTCCCTCAGTGCCGATACATTATGCCATAATCTCGACAGCTGGTAGTGTATCTTTGTGACGTTTTTCGAAATATCCGAATTAGACATAATCTCTCGAGATTGCAAGCGACCTGTTGGATCGCCAATTCGTGCAGTCGCACCACCAAGAAGGGTCACAGCCGGGTGGCCATGGAACCACAGCCAGAAGAGGGGCATCATGGGAAGCAAATGTCCAACATGCATAGAGTCGGCGGTGGGATCAACGCCAACGTAGGCTCCTATTCTCTTGACTCGCATGAGCTCTTTGATCTTCTCAGGTGTTCTATAAACCGTATTAGATATTGAATCGACTCTCCAAATTGAGCAATGTTGAAGCTCAGTCCAATGCGTACCCCGCGACATCTTTAATGTAGCCTCTCTCATCGAGAACATCCCACACATGCGGCAGCTCGCCGTTCTGGATTTTTACTGCTCTCTCCTCCCAGCGCTTGTTGCCCTCGGCTACCTTTTCCAGGTATGAAGTAGCAATGCCGCGCGCATTCTGAATTCGACCCAAAGCCCAGGCGGATTTTCGGATTTGTCGTGAGCTGGCGCATCGCATGGCGAGCAGGGTCTTCGATATCGCTGTTTGAGGGGCCATTGTCGACGATATTGGCCCTAATTGAACCAACAAAAGCTGAAAATGAAAACAAATAAATCCCCCAATTATTATGTCCACATTCTCGAGTCTTGAGAACGACTGCACGAGCTGAAGAGTACCGGACCCTCCAAAAAGTTCATCCCACCTTGATGACTTTCAATATGGAGCACAAAAATTCACATGCGATCTCTAAAAGCCGACCAATCAGAAGCGCCTTGGTGCTCTAGCACGGAACCATGTTGTTGCGCCCCGGATCGCGGGCTTCGGAACCGATTCAGCCAATCATGGAGCTCCTAATTCGAGATCCTCGGCAATACCTCTCCCGTTCGGTTTGCGTAGCAAAGAAACCAACGTCTTGCTTGCCGTCATCCCGAAATCGAAACCGCAATAGCTTCGCGAAGCGTCTGCCGACTCTAGATTTGGGCGCCACTGCTATTCCAATCGCAACCGGGACATTTTTGCATCGAAATGGCATCCATCATGCGACCTTCTCTGCTGCGGCAGACCGCGCTGGCGGCGAAGCCTGCGTTCCGAAACAATGCCATGAAGGCTGCGGCTTTCCACACCTCTACCCAGCGCTCTGCGATCCTGCCCCCAGGACCTCGTAAGAATTCCCCGGCTCCGCGACATGATAATCCATTGGATCTGAATTATGCTAACCTGCTGTTTTTACAGAGCGAATTGTCGGAACAGGTATGCGACCGATTGGACCGTGACTCTCACATGCCGAAGAATTACGATATTAACCACCACACCCACAGTCAACGATCCTGCTCCCATCCCCATCCCCAACGCTACCCAGGGCTCATACCACTGGACCTTCGAGCGCCTCCTCGCCGCCGGCCTCGTGCCTCTCTCCATTGCGCCCTTTGCCGCCGGTTCTCTCAACCCCACCACCGACGCCATCCTGTGCTCTGCTGTCCTCCTGCACTCCCACATCGGCTTCCAGTCCGTCATCATTGACTACATTCCCACCCGAACCTACCCCGGCCTGCGAAAGTTCTTTTGGTGGGCTCTGAACCTCGCAACCGTCACTGTTGGTGTTGGCTTGTACGAGTTCGAGACCAATGACGTCGGTGTCACTGAGGCTATCAAGAAGCTCTGGAAGGCATAAAGTGGGACTAGGAGAAAAGAAAAGGGAATGGAAATGGAAGAAACTTTGATATATCTTATAGTTGGCTTCAGGGAGTGAATCATTGGGTTTGAAGGCTGGTACTTTGTAACTGATATTGTGCGCCATTTCGCCAGAGAAGGCTGTGAGCGCTTGTATAGAAGTACTATCAAAAAAGAAGCAAATGTATAACACTATGGATTCAAGCTCCGCTTCTCGTTGATTTTTCTTTGTTTTTTTTTTTTTTCCTGCTTTTCATTCTTACCACGAAACTGGCAATAGCTCTACTACTAGGTATGTCCCGCGGTTTTTATAGTCGGCTAGGATACGGTTTCTTCCTAGGCTATTCCTTACACTATATTTTTCAACTAGTAACAACAACCAATCGCCGAACTTTATTCTAAATCTCCACACAACGGCTCCTGAGTCCTCTAAAACTCCTCTCGTTACCAGTAGTAGGTATTGTACACTCATTATGACATCTTATTCCGCCCCACGAAGAATACCACAACAACTCCTTTCACCCCACATAGATAAGCACCGTCCCGCGTTCGAATCCTTTCGCCGTTGTAAGCTTATAAACTAATTATCCAAGACCCCTAATAACTCTTCTACCTCTGGGTGGTCTAGTTGGTTCATGGCGTCTGACTGTAATGGAATACATCTCATCAGAAAGTCGGCGGTTCGATTCCGTCCCCGGAGAGTAAATTCTCACCGGAGAAGAGTTGCCTTTTTTTGCCCCCTTCGACTGCAAATTTTTTTTTTTTGCTTTTTTTTTGTTTTGTCCTCTTAGATATTATTCGCTTTCATTATTTCTTTCTGTTCTTTTTTTTTTTATTTTTTCTTCAGATAGTCTATTGGGCTTAATTTTTCGCTATGAGCGTCAACGACTTGAATATATATGTTTCGGTGAAAGAATACGACAAGACTACTTACTCAACACAGCAATATTGTTCAAACCCTACCATCTTACAACACAATGCCCATTTTACCAGATAAATTGTTTGGCTTATCATTTATAAAGTTGTTTATTTATTTTCATTCTTAGTACTATAAGCGTGAAACACTCCTATTTTTGTCCCTATTCATATAAGAATCGTGTACCATTCTCAAATTCCTTGGGTACAGTGTTGGACGATACCCCTTAACTCATTTTCAACCACCTATCAATCCAATCGTATTTATCAGTCTTTTAAATAGTCAGGCTAGTAATATCACCTCCACCAATGCGATCAAATTCAGGAGTAGGCGGGGGTAGGTTCTCAGTCTTGGTGCAGATCCAGCAGCTGGCATACATGTTTACGCGATCGATGCATGCGCCGTCAACTCTAGATCCGTGGCACTGGGCAGTAAATCCATGGGCCTCAAAGACTTTGATGTACCAGGGGCTTAAAGCAGATGTGCGGAGAAGGACACGGCCGCCCATCTTGAGCGCCCTGTTGAGTTTGCTAATCTGGGCAGCCGCTGCTTGAGAGCCAGTATCAAACCAGTCCATGCTGTCCATAATGACGGCGACAGTAAGAGTTCCAGGGGTAATTCGTGCAATGACCTCTTCAAGCTCATCAGTGTGGATGCGAAGGCCGTCCAAAGCACCGGGGCGTGAGAGCTTAGCATGAACCTCAGGACGGAGATACTCGGGATGGCACTTGCGTGAAAACTTGCCATCCATGCAGACGTAGTAGTAAGGGTTGTCGGTGCCAATGTGAGTTTCTTCGGCAACGGGATCCAGAGTGTTGACCATGTAGTGCCAGATAGCATGAGAACGAGAGTTCTTTGCCTTGCCCTGCTTCACAAGATCAGATTCGGCATGGTCTTTCTCAATCATCGCGAGCTGGTTCTTAGGAACACCAAGAGCGGCCCAGAGGAAACTTTCTTGCGAGACAACCAAGTTGCAGATGAGTTTAGAGAGCAAGGCGGGACGGATCTTGTTGCGCCACATCTCTCGCTGCTCGTTCAAAGTTCGAGATTCGAGCAGCTTCTTGACAGCAGACTTCAATCCAAAGACACGGGAGATCCAGCGGAAAGCACGGATGGCGTGGCGGGAGCCACCAGTATCGTAGAGGCCGTATCCCTTGTTGTTCTGGAAGACATGGACGTTCTTGAGCCAGTACTGGAATGCACGGCCGGAGAGATGAGGAGACAGCTTGGTAATGAGCAAGTTGCGGAAGTCAGGGTGTTTTCCATCACCAAAGATCTTCCAGAAATCTTCGTATGGCAGAGCCGTGTAAGCGGCAGCCTTGAGCTCCAGAAGGTGGTTTTGGGTGGGGTTGAGGTCAACAGCGTGAACACGAGCAGGGCTCTGGGCAAGGTAGGAAATGATATTGTCTCCGGCAGAAGTGATAGCAAGGATCTTATCATCAGGGCCAAGCTTCAACAGGCGCTCGTCAACGCGGGCATCCTCCCAGGTGAACGCATAGATGTACTCGTCATTGAACTGTGTGTGCTTCTGCAGTCTGTCATCATAGTAGATACGCCAGTGGTGGTTTTGGTAGAAGAACGAGGGAAGAGGCAAGTTGGCAGACAGATTCTCGACGGCAGTGATGAAAGCCTTGGAGCGAATCTCTGGCGCAGACCTCTCAATCGCACGAGTCAGAGCATCTCCTTGGTTAGCAGGGTACAGGTAAGGCGAT
The DNA here is from genome assembly GCF_050947405.1 of Trichoderma evansii. Lineage (NCBI taxonomy): Eukaryota > Fungi > Ascomycota > Sordariomycetes > Hypocreales > Hypocreaceae > Trichoderma > Trichoderma evansii. Next base: position 218,272 of record NW_028145202.1, read on the forward strand.
TCCGTGGCCAGAGCATCAATGCGCTCAATAATCTCATGAGGCAGGCTTGATGCCGAAAACGGCTTCTTTTGGCAACCAACCCAGACATAGTATGGGATGTAGCCGAGAGTACGGTTTCTGAAGTTGAAGTTGAGAACAGTACCAAACTTGTATTCGAGGTAATCGCGGCGGCCGGGCTCAAGACCAACACGATCGATGTCAAACCAGGCACGCCAGAAGTTGCGGGATAGCATGTTGACATGACGATCCACAAGGCCGCCAGTGTAGTTTCGGAAAGAGTAGTCAATCTGGTTCTGGACGTAGAAGTCAACCACACCCAGGATACCATGAGGAGCCAGTAGCGAGTTCACAGAGTCGACCACAGAATAGTAGTCCGGCTAAATGAGAGTTAATGGACTATTCGATAAAATAAAGCCTTGTTAGAGACTTACAATCATGGACAAGCTGTATGAAAAAGTGACCAAATCAGCGCCCCCGTAGTCCTGGCGTTGCTGGGTGAGGTAGCTGAGCGCAGGAGATCTTGGGACGATTTGACGACCGGGCATGTCAGTTTCATAATCTTCCAGGCGGAACTTGCGAGCGTCTTGGCAGACAACTCGAACATTCTTCCAGCCAAGTCTCTCGAAACGCTTCTTTGCTACCTCACAGAGAGACGGAGAGAAGTCAACCAGGTAGACACTGGAGAAGAAGGTGGGGACATCGACGAACTGCGCCATGGCTTCAATATTCCAGCCAGTGCCGCCTCCAACCTGTTTTGATGTTAGTTGGACTGTCTTGTAGCTTTCTCCTCTTGGCCAGTATCTTACATCAACCCAAATACGCTTGGTCTTGTTGCCATCGGTAGCTGTCTCGGCTTTCGCCTGAAGCTGGGCAGCAACAAGGGCCAGCATGTCTTCGCGACCGCGAAGAAGGACCTTGCGTGTGGCATCATAGGCCCCGGCTTGCTTCTTATAGAAGCTCTCTAGAGCGTCCTGCTGGGAAGCCTTGGAACCGCTCTGGTGGGGTTTGATAAAGCAAGAATAAAAAAAGAGGAAAAACGAGCTGATAACGCCAGGCGTATCATTGTTTTGCCTAGTGCCTCGAGAGGCAACCAAACCGGAGATGCAAAGGCCACCTAAGACAGAGGCTGCTATTCCAGCATATAGAGGATTAATCTCATTGCCAAAAGGCAAGATGTTAATGTTACCACCCTAGGAGGAGAAAAGAATTTAGCATATTGATCCATAGTTTGTTGATTGGAATCAGTGAGAGCTACAGGAAAAGCCATGATATTCTCTCATTTTACGTATTGAGAGAATAAAGTAGAAGAGTTGATCACGAGCTAAGGATTGATGTTGAATCCAGCAATGAAAAAGGGTTGAAAATGACGAGAAGATGAAACTGAGAGAGAAAAGTTCAAGGAAAAGGAGCTGGAAAGGACAGGATAAATACACGAGGGACTTGGCTTTGCCCATGTACACAATTATAAGCACCCAGCAGCTCAGCTACAACTACACCCACTGCCCTATTGACTGGAAGCGAGTTCCTTGGGGTCACACCAGATGTACCAACCCACCTTGGAGTGCGGGCAGCATTATCTTTGGATATCCCTGAGCAACATTGGGTCAGAGGCGCATATCCCGGGCCGTGCTGGGCATTCAATTGGTGAAAACCAGCTAGTCGACATAGTAGCGAACACAGTACGCCATAAAACACACTCTATACACAGCGTTGCAGCAATTCTGCGCGCATATCACATGTCAAAAGCTTCCTGTCAACGAGAATAGAGCGCAGGGGCCTCCACTAAAATGTCAGGGATCATCGTCTTTTACAACAGCTTGCGATGTCTCAAGCCATGGGTAACGCGCGAACTGGAAGTGGAAATCGCGGCTCGAACACGACAGTATTGGCCAATGACTGAACCACATGCTTGGACAGTGAGCTGCGCCAGGGTAGCGTATTGTTGGGCCATACACGTGCAAATTGTTGAGGCAAGCAAAGAAGCTGCTCCATATCCTATCCCGTAGTAACGCCATTGGGCAGTAGCTCCATGCGGTACATAATTCAAGGATCCGAATGGGTCACCTTGTGTGCATTCTGGGGCCGCCTCGCACGATCAAGCGAGCACTTCCCCTTCGAAAACTCTATGGGTAGCATTTGCGAGGCCGCATTTTGCCTACGGGTTCATCGCGAATAGTTCTAGCTGCCTCCTGTTAGCGGGGCACCATACTGTAGAGTGGGGGATACGTGTATGGATTTCAGATGCCAATGGGATTCCGGCGTGGGGAATCATGACAGAGCCGGCTGATGTCATGGCTCTTCTTCTGCCCGCACGGCATGGTTACATTGTAGCGGCAGTTGTCATTGCATTGCTTTGGAACAGGTGATTTGGCAAGCAGAGCCAGCATGGCGATGGAAAACTCGAGAGATTCAGCAAAAGCACACACGGTATGGAGCACCAACCGGCTCCATCCAGCCACAGTTGCGGCATCTCTAAGTGAGTGACACCGGCAGAATGCGCCTCAGGGTCCTCAATGGCCCCGTGCTCCAATTCGATGCTAAGATTGACAGTCCCTGGATTCTGGCGCCCACGTCAGGTCCATCCACACACACTCAGGCTATTTGCGTAGTCTAGCTAGGTAGACTCTAGCAAGTGGAGTCAGGACCTGTCTGGGGAACTGCCAATCAAGCATAGCATCCACAGCACATGCAACGGAGAGGGAGGCCCGTAGGAACGCTTCACCATGAGAGGTCGACGGACATTATGAACATATAAATGATCGTCATGGGATATTGGCCACTAGGCGCTATCTATCGGCAGCAGTTGACAGAAGTTGTCTGTTGTCTGCCTGCACCCGAGTTGCTGAATCGCAGTATTGATGGCGCAGAAAGATTTTCCTACAAATGGTCAGCTCCCATCAAACGGCGATCAGTAAATTCAGAGATGCGATAGGGTAGGCGTTGACAAACCTCAGCTGTTGATGCTGTCTCTGGATGGTGGGGTAGCTTCACTTGCCAGTACCGCTGAGCTGAGCTGAGCTCGAAGTGAAGTTTAGCTACGCTTCGAAATACGCATCAAAACCTTGTGCTTCTGAATGCTGCTATACAAACAAAAACTATTGTATCAACAAGAACAATAGGCTACTCATGTGGAATAATTATCAAGTGCTCATTTAACATATGCCATTCCGTGGAGGCTGCCTTTGCGATTTAGACATTATGTAATCATTTCCGGAAAAACCCGTCTTCCGAACGCATCAGCCTCTCGATCACGACACCCCCATTCATGACGCTACTTTATGCACTTACATGAGCCTTAGACGCGCGACAATGGGCTTTTGTTCCATCGCAGGAAACCATAGTGCAAGGCTTCATTCGTGAGATTCAACGCCGGCACTTTACAACTCTGCAGCGCCATCTATGAATCGATAGCACTTGCATTCTAGCGTCGCCATCATGCCTCCCGCATCAGGGCAGAAGGGCACCGGCAAGAAGAACTCGGCCGCCATGCAGAAACAAAGCCGAAATTCAACGCCGGTCCCGGCCCCAGCATCTTCCCTTCCACCCCAGGAGTTTTACGACCCAGATTACCTCGATACTAGAGTAATTTTGTTTTCGAATCTTACGTTTGACAACTTGGTGGACCAAAGCGCCTCCAGCGCTCCAGTTCCCGAGTCGCGGAGCGTTGACGCCATGCTTGAGAAGCTTAAGACGCTGGTCAATATCATGGAAAAACGCTCCACTTTTTATGACCGAGGAATGAGATATCTCGCGGATGAACGGAAAAAGCGCCCCGAGGATATGCGTATTGACGTGAGGGACCAAGACTCGAAGAAGTCTAAGCACAAGAGAAAGAAGGGCACCGATGCGGCAGGTGATGGTATGTCTCTGCGCTGTTATACCCAATACAACGAGCGCATGGGTATTCGCATCTTAAGGGACATGATACTAATCGTCTGAAAATAGAGCAATCCTCTCCGCTAAGAGATACAAAGCGAAAGCACGCACGCGACAACGACGACGCCAGCTCCTCGCTCTCCCCTATAGCAGGAGGAGCGTCTCCTAACGCTATGGAAACCGACGAGAAGCCTAAGAAAGAGGAAGAAGAGGAGGAAGAGAGTTCAGAAGATGAGGGAGCGCCTCCGAGGCGTGAGCTTCCTCAAGCGCAAACCTTTGGTGACGATCCATCGACCTTTCCAGACCCCACGGTTTACGAAATTCTACCTACATATGATGGTATACCCGACGAGGAAAGAAAGAAGATTTACTCCGTCGCCGTTTACCCCAGGAGCGATCTTGCCGACTTGATTGCCGGCGACCCCCCGGACAAGGACTTTAGCAATACGAAACCAAGCAGTCAAATCAACTTTTCAACATTTTCGACATATATTGATCCGTATTTCCGCCCGTTCTCCGAAGAAGATTTGGCATTTCTGCGAGAGCGCAGTGATCGCGTATCGCCATTTGTCATGCCAAAGCGCGGCAAGAGGCATTACAGTGAAATCTGGGCTGAAGAGGATGGCGCCATGTCAATCGACTCACCTCAGCAGGGTCGTGACAAGCTGCCTCCAAACCAGCCTCGTGGTACCATCGATAATATGAATGATAATGTAGCTGAGACGGATGCGCTGTCTATCGGGCCCCTTGCGACACGATTATTGCAGGCCCTGCGCCCCGAGCCGCGAATACCTTCGTCTGATGATAAGCCTACCACCAACGGTATTACAAATGGCGACGTCAGCATGAATGGTGACATCAATGGAGATGAGCCGAATGGGACTGCAGAGGATAAATCAAGCCCGGTACCACCGGCTACATTTATGACTGAGTCATCCACGGAAGCATGGAAAAAGGCTACGCATCCAAAGCTTGAATATGCCCAGGTTGAGGAGCGGCTCAAGCAAGAGCTTCGTCATATTGGCTTTCTCCCTCAAGAAGGTATTGAAACTGAATATGATGGCCACTTTGACGATGAGGTCGCGGGTAGACTGCGGTTGTTGCAGGCCAGACTCAAAGAGCAGATGCTCGTCAATGGTGCGCGCAAAGCACGACTGATGGATTTGGTGCGGGAGCGGATGGCTCATCAGGAATACCAAACCATTCTTGAAGATCTAGATTCACAAGTCAATGCAGCATACCTGAAGCGCACGCGAACAATGGGGAAGAGCAAGAAGTCAAAGCGCCCTGGTGGTGCAGGTGGGGGCAGCCATTTTGTTGGAGGGGCAGCGGGTATGGCGCGGCCAGGAATAGGAGACCTGACCAAGACGCTGATGGAGCGGCGAAGGAGATGGATAGACACGATAGGATCCGTCTTTGACGATGAGAATTTGAACAAGGTTCCACGAATCGAAGACCCAGACAGCTCCATCTTCAAACCCGAAGAGATGGCCGGGCTGATAAAGAAGGAGAAGGATCAATGGGACGATGAGATTGAAGAGGAGTAAATTAAGATAATTTGGAATGGCTTTTTGGGTGTTTGGTAGGCTGGCCTCACTCTTGTTATTTTTTGGGCAGCCTTGGGTAACATGGGAGACATGATTTACTGAAGTCATATTGATTGTATCGGCGTTGGGAGGCTTTGGATTAGCTTGCGCAGGTCGGTTTAAGATAGATATCATCATCTTATTTTTTAAGCAATTGAAAATTCCTAGGTACGAGGAATATTGGCTCTTTTCACATTAGTATTTTCATATGCAAGTGACGACCCCTTTGCAATAGGTTGGATGCTTTATATGAGATATCTCGGCAAATAGGACGATCAAATGTGATATTTTCTAGCTCTGCTTTGTGAAATTAATGATTTGTACAATTACGATATTTACGAATTCATCTTCATAAGCGCTTGTAGTAAGATTAGCGCTGGGCGTCAACGCCATGCTGATGCTGTAGCTATCTAAACTTAATATAGTAGCACCCAAGTGGAAAGATAAAGGTGAAGATAGGTACGTAACAAGTACCGCCCGTATCAACCGTCCTTATCTATAGACACTGAGGGTTCAGCGTCAACCATGGCTCTGCGGGGAAAAGCTGCATGACAGCTCAAGCTTTATTTTGCGACCCCAGGTGTCGCATTTTTGTCTCCTACAGCTCAATCGATTGCTCCCATAATTCGTAATTTGTCTTATCTGGAGCTGGGTGCCGTGACACAATGCGCTTGGTACCAAAAGAGGTGCGCCGGACACTGTCCTGTCCCTAAAGAGATAGTGGATCTCTCGTCTGACCATCAAACAGCTGGACAAGCTCGTCATCTCACAGGTGGGCTTGCTGGCCCAGAGGCGGCTTGCCAGAGGCGTCAAACTGAACTACAGCGAAGCAACGGTACGAAATTGGATCTGGCCTCACTATTTGCTGTTGTTATTTAGCTGCTAGCATTGTTGGTCGCTGCAGCTCATCTACAATTAATTGCCTAGTAAAAACCCATGCTAACTCAGCTTGCTGCTACAAGGCGCTTATTGCAAACAACCTACAGGAACTCATCCGCGATGGCAACCACACCGTTGCAGATCTCATGGACATTGGCTCTACCATGCTGGGCCGCCGCCATGTCCTGCCGTCTGTCTGCGCTACTCTAACAGAGATACAGGTCGAAGGCACGTTCCCCATGGGCACTTATCTGGTGACTGTCCACAATCCAATCCGCACAGACGATGGTGACCTTGCTCGGGCTCTATATGGGAGCTTTCTGCCCATTCCAGACGCTAGCCTGTTTCCCCTTCCGCCTCCAGAGGAGTACGAGCCTACCTCACAACCTGGCGTCGTGGTGGCCGTCAGAGACAAGATAGCGCTGAACAAGAACCGCAAGAGGGTTAAGCTCAGAGTGACAAGCAAGGGTGATCGACCTATTCAAGTAGGCTCGCACTATCACTTCATCGAGACAAACCCACAGCTGGACTTTGACCGTGAAAAGGCATATGGATACCGCCTTGATATTCCTGCAGGCACTTCAGTCCGTTTCGAGCCAGGAGACACCAAAACAGTGACTCTTGTGGAAATTGGGGGGAATAAGGTCATCCGCGGAGGAAACAACCTCGCTACTGGAGGCCTGGAGCTATGGAGAGTCAATGATATCGTTGAAAGCCTACAAAAGGCCGGCTTCTCTCACACACCCGAGCCTTTTGCTGACAGTGTCCATATCGATTCCTTCCAGATGGATCGTGCCGCATATGCAACCATGTTTGGTCCCACGACCGGGGATATTGTCCGCCTGGGAAACACTAGCCTTTGGATCAAAGTCGAGAAGGATTTTACCGTTTATGGTGACGAGTGTAAGTTTGGTGGTGGTAAGACGTTGCGGGAGGGTATGGGGCAAGCATCTGGACGGCTGGATGCGGACTCTTTGGACTTGGTGGTGACCAATGCGCTTGTGGTCGACTGGACAGGCATCTACAAAGCCGATATTGGTGTTAAAAATGGCCACATTGTAGGAATCGGCAAGGCAGGTAATCCCGACGTTATGGATGGCGTAACGCCCGGAATGGTCGTGGGTAGCTGCACCGATGTCGTTGCTGGTGAAGGCAAGATTATCACGGCTGGCGGCATTGACACCCATGTTCATTTCATTTGTCCACAACAAGCGGATGAGTCTCTGGCGTCAGGCGTCACTACAATGCTGGGAGGTGGCGTGGGACCCAGGTAAGTTGCAGATGCCCCCTTTCACTTACACATCCGATGCATCTACATGTGTCAGATAAAGTTGGGGCTTTGGCTGATATGCATCACAGTGCTGGTACCAGTGCGACAACTTGTACTCCGGGCAAGAACTATATGCGCCAGATGCTCCAAGCTTGCGATGAGCTACCCTTGAATATTGGCATCACTGGCAAAGGAAACGACAGCTCCCCTGTTGCACTGCGTGAGCAGATTGCCGCTGGAGCTTGTGGCCTCAAGCTGCACGAAGATTGGGGCAGCACCCCGGCAGCAATTGATTCATGCCTCACAGTTTGCGATGAGCTCGACGTCCAGTGTCTCATCCACACTGATACCCTAAACGAGTCTGGCTTCGTCGAGTCCACCATAGAATCTTTCAAGGGCCGCACCATCCATACGTATCATACTGAAGGCGCAGGTGGTGGCCACGCCCCAGACATTATCTCCGTAGTTGAGCACCCATATGTTCTTCCTTCATCGACCAATCCTACCCGACCTTACACTTCCAACACCCTTGACGAGCACCTGGATATGCTCATGGTGTGCCACCACCTATCCAAGGATATCCCCGAAGACGTTGCGTTTGCTGAAAGTCGAATCCGTGACAAGACCATCGCCGCGGAAGATGTGCTCCACGATCTCGGCGCCATCAGCATGATGAGCTCTGATTCGCAAGCCATGGGAAGATGCGGCGAGGTCATCCTCAGGACGTGGAACACAGCCGACAAGAACAAGTCGCAGAGGGGCACCTTGGAAGAAGATGCCGGAACGGGCGCCGACAACTTCAGAGTGAAGCGCTACGTGAGCAAGTATACGATCAATCCGGCCCTGGCACAGGGCTTTGGCCATATCATTGGCAGCATCGAGGTGGGCAAGTTGGCAGACTTGGTGGTCTGGGATCCTGCCTGGTTTGGCACGAAGCCGTCGCTGGTAATTAAGAGCGGACTCATTGCCCTGGCTCAGATGGTAAGTGTTTATACACCCTGCTTGCTTTCACCCTGACATACGATATATGATTTGCGATGCTATCTTCGGTTTAACTAACAACGCTTCAACCCTGCAGGGAGACCCCAACGCCTCCATCCCCACCGTCCAGCCCATCATCGCCCGTCCCATGTTTGCCCCCCTCGTGCCGAAAACTAGCATCCTCTTCGTCTCCAACGAATCCATCACCTCCGGCGCCATCGAGTCGTACGGCCTGCGCAAGCGCGTAGAGGCTGTCAAGGGATGTCGCACCGTGTCCAAGAAGGATATGCGCTTCAACGACGTCATGCCCAAGATGAAGGTCGATCCAGAGAGCTATGTGGTCGAAGCAGACGGGCAGGTGTGCAGTGCCGAGCCAGCAACTACGCTGCCTTTGACACAGGCTTGGTATGTGTATTGATTTTATATTTAGATGAAAACATTAGGCTTATTAATTGCTTCAACATGTAATATTTCGTGCTCTAGTTAAGTTTAGATCAAGCTAATGAAATGGCTACATGGTTGGTGCATATTAATTGTTTGCCTGTACATCGTAATTGAGGTGTTATCGGACTGAGGGGCAAGGATATTAAAATATAGGTAGACGTAGAGGAAAATAAATTGTGGTATTGGTTAATAAGAGAATGCCGAATAAGTGCGGCATCGTAAGGTAAATAAAGGCAGCTTCAGTTAATTGGTGTGAGTTAGTAATCTTGCATGTACCGATCTGTTATGATTCTCGCAAAGGATTGCCCTGCATGGCTACCATCCAACAGCATGAGTTTTTTCAGCTGCTCTTATTATGTACCCAGCCACTGAGATTGGGCCTATCGGCATCCTGATCAGGCTGCAAAGGCTTTTCTCTCTTCACCGTCCATCATACTCACCCCGCTTCATGCAGCTATTAACATCGTGGAAATCACCAGGAAAGAGAAGCGTATTATAACTCCAAAATGGGTCTAAGAGACCGGCTGAAGAAAACATTCAAAAGCAAGACTTCGTCCAATGGGTACGGCAATCGAAGCGATGCTGTGAACGTCAGCGATGCCCAGCAGGGCCAAGAAAATGAAACGACCCAAAGGCCCAAAGTTCGAATAGAGGATACGCCAATTAGCGAGCTTTGGAATGTGGCATATGAGAAACTGAAAGAAGAAGACAGTGCACTTATTGCAGAATGTGAAAAACTTCCAGCACAGCGTCGCCGCCGGGTTGAGCCAAAACCTCAACCTGAAGCCAAATATGAGAGATCAGCCGGAAAAAAGGATGGACGAAGTTAACAAAAAGGCATCGAAACTTAGAAAATTTGAGACCTCGGCGACAGAGGCTGTGCAGCTCGTTTTAAAGATTGTGGATTTGGCCAACGACTACATAAGTGGTGTCGCAAGCGCAAACCCATACACCTCGATAGCATGGACTGGCGTCAGCATTCTTCTTCCAGTAAGTCCTGTTGAAATATCTAGCCTTTCATTTCGACTCATTTAGATAATAGCTTTTGATAAATCCATCCGAGCAAAGAGCTTCGTTGGCGAAAGCGATTAATGGTATTGCATCTCTTATTGCGCAAAGTATAATGAGGGAAGAATTTTATGAAGAGTGTTATAAGCCAAGCGAGAGCAGTTCCAAAACATATCGACTATCACACGGCCAATATAAAATCGCTTTAGAGATCCTTTACAGGCAAATTTTAAAATTTCAGATCATAGGTTGCTGCTACTACTCCAAAAACTCGGCCTTCCGCCTCGGTCTTGATGCCGTTAAATGGAATAACTGGGATCGACTAGTGGACGACGTTCATGAAAAGAATAACCAGTTTATCGCTGTTGAAAACATTTTGCGGGACATACGGCTGCATGAGGAACACAAGGCTGCTGAAGATCGGCAACGAACAGCTGTAAATTCTCTCTCTGCTATGGAAATAGCATTATCAAAGGCAGACGCGAGCGGGGAAGCCGAAGAGTACACCAAACTTTTGTATTGGCTTTGCGATATTGATCCTTCTTCGATGTATAATGCTGCACGCGATAAGCATGAGGCTGGCACCTGTGGATGGCCAGTACAAGACAGTTACAAATTCAAGGCTTGGGAAGAAGGCAAGAGCTCATTGTTGTGGCTTCATGGTAAAGGTATATCGGTTGTGTCTTAATAAAATAGCAGCGCTTCTTCTCTTGAGAGCTGTAGCTAAACTATCTATAGCTGGCTCAGGAAAATCAGTCTTAAGTTCTTCGGTTATCAAACACCTGCAAGACCGTCACGCCTCAAACCCTTCGACCATTCTTGCATACTTCTACTTTAGTTTCAGTGATCCCAAAAAACAGAATGTTGATGGCATGCTCGCATCTCTTATCAAGCAGATCGGCTCTCGCCAACGTAACAAGCAATTATTACAGCGTCTTGGCGAGTACATGATTAAAGAGCAGCGCCCAGATATCAAAACACTTGAAGAGGCCTTAATGGTGTCTTTATCTGGATTTAGAGATGTGTACGTTGTCATTGACGGTCTGGATGAGTGCCCGGTGCTCAACGACCGCCGTGAAAGGCTGCTTGAGAGTTTGGATTACATCCTAGCCAATGCGCCCGGCGGCCTTCACGTCTTTTTAACAAGCCGCAAAGAGCTAGACATTGACGCTAAAATACGTCCTCACTTGTCTGAGCCCTTAAAGATGGAAAAGATGAAAATTGATCTATTAGCCCATTGGGAGATTCTTAATCGCGATATATGCCATTACATCGATTCAAAACTAGCAAGAAACAAATTTAAGTCCTGGCCAGAAAGATTGAAAATGGAAGCAAGAAAGTCGCTCCTGGATAAGGCAGATTACATGTGAGTACTGAGTAAACGCTACAGCATAAAACAAGTACGATTTGTGTTATTATTAACAGAGGTACTCAGGTTCCAGTATGTCCAGTGTCAGATTGAAATACTCCAAAAACTACCATCTGAGAGCGAGATCCACGAGGCCCTCCAAAAGCTTCCTAAAGGGTTGGATGCAACTTATGATAGAATCTTGGAGGGCATTGATCTTGATTTTAAAGAACGAGTTATAAATTCAGTCAAATGGCTGGCATTTTCAATGAGACCTTTAAGTCTTGAAGAGCTCTCTGAGATATTTATTATCCGACCAAACAGAGACATTGCTATCAACAAGAATGATCGTATTATTTCTCCGGAATATATCTTGGAATATTTCTCCGGCTTAATTGTTACCCAAAAGAGAGAGAAATGGGGCACCAAATACATTGAAACTCTTGAAGATACTGAAGACACTACAAACACTAAAGTCGATGTAGTCACTGAAGTCCGTTTAGTCCATTTCTCTCTGAAAGAGTATTTTATCTCTACTAGGATAAAGGAAAGTGCCCCGACCTTTGCATTTACTGAGGTTGAGGCACATATATCCATTGGGCGTTCGTGTCTTGCCTATCTCACACAATACAGCTCCGAGATCGCGGAATGCGTTCAATCTTCTAAGTTCTTGGACTTGGGGAAATACATAACCGAATATTGGATGGACCATCTCGAAGAAATTCCGCGTATACGGTGGCCAGCTGAATGGGCACAGGATGCTGCTCTCGTGCTTAGGAGTCACAGCCAATCTTTCCTCAATCAACTCCAAGCGGATCCTAAGTTATCGCATATGGACGCTAGTAAATATTTCCCACTGCAATCCTATTGCTATACTGCCCGGCTCGGGCTATACCAGTTAACTCAGATGCTGATTTCCCAGGAGCTAAATGCATACATCACTCAAGAAGATTTGGATGTGGCTCTCCAGCATGCGACCTCAAGCGGGGACATAGAAGTAATGAGGCTCTTTCTCGAATTTGGCGCTGACGTCAATGCAGAGTGCGGCGAATGGGGTACAGCTCTGCTCGCAGCAGCAGCACAAGGAGACCTTGGCGCCCTCGAATTTCTTGTCAAATTCGGAGCGAACGTCAATAACCCATCAGAAAAGGGGAGATGTCTCCTCACAAGCATACACGAGCAGTCTTCTCAATGCCTAAAATTTCTCCTTGACAGTGGTGCTGATATACACATGCAAGGCAGCAATAATCGTGGGACAGTGCTTCACTGGGCATTGAGAAATTCGAATGTTGACCAATTTAAGCTGCTATTAGAAAGGAATGCCAACGTAAACGCTCTTGGTGGAGAGTATTGCACGCCACTTCAGGTAGCATGTGCATGTATCAGTTTTGACAAACTTCATTTCGTTAAGAGTTTATTGGAAAATGGTGCAGACCCCAATATCCAAGGCGGTGTTTGTGGCACAGCACTACAAGCTGTATGCAGCCGCTTTGCTTGGAATCAAGAGGTTGATAAAGCAATTCCGGTGATGCAACTTCTCATTAGCCATGGTGCTGATGTAAACATTCATGGAGGACAATACGGATCAGCATTCAATGCAGCAGCAACTTCGCGGTCATCTAATGTAATTCCAATTATGAAGCTGCTCCTTGACAATGGTGCCGTGATCGACCAACAAGGAGACTTGGGATCAGCGCTGCATGTCGCCTGCAACACAGTATCAACAAAGACCGTGCTTTGGCTTCTCGACAATGGTGCAGATGTGAATGCTACGACTGGTCGATTTGCTACGCCATTGCAAGCTGCCATGACTTGGGAGTATTCAACCATAGGGCAGGAAGTGCCTGAGCTCGTAAAGCTGCTAATTAACAAGGGCGCCCAAGTCAATCAAAAAGGTGGAGAGTATGGAACTGCGCTCCAGGCTGCCTACTCGTGCAGAAATGGTGGCGAAGAACAATGCCGCTTGCTCCTGGAACATGGCGCTGATATTGGCATACAGGGCGGGAAATACGGAACTGTGCTTGCTGCTGCCTGCAGAGAAGGTCTTGGAGGCGTTAAAAGCGTGCGTCTGCTGTTGGACCGTGGCGCTGATGTAAATGCACATGGTGGTGAATATGGAACTGCACTTATAGCTGCCTGCGAACGGTGGGAAGGTGCTGCCGAGATGGTGAAATTGCTGCTCGATCACGGCGCTGATATAAATGCAGAAGGCGGAACATATGTAACAGCACTTGCAACTGCCTGCAAAAGGGGTAAAGATTCAGTGGTTTCGCTGTTGCTTGAGCGCGGTGCTGATCCGCGCTGCCAAAACTGCCTCGCTTGGCATATGGCTGCTCGGTCAACGGGTAAAGATGGCGTTCCTATTCTCAAGCTGCTACTTGATCGCATTGATGTCAACCACGTGCATGCAGAGTACGGGACTGCTCTGAATGCTGCCATAGAAGTCTGGGATCTGGCAGATATTGCGAGCCGTAACGAATTTGATGTACGCCAACATTACAGTGAAAGAGTCCGCTGGCTGCTCGAGCGCGGCGCCGATGCTGATATTATGGGTGGGAGATTTGGCTCCGCGCTCCAGACAGCATGTGCGGCAGAATATAACCCTCGGTTTTCTCCAAAGGTAAATTATGACATTGATTACACCTGCATCAAAACAAAGCTGCTTCTCGAGCAGCGTCCTAATATCAACGTCAATGCCCAAGGAGGAATATTCGGCACGGCTCTTCAGGCAGCTGCATATTCAGGCCAGACTGAATCCATAAGACTACTACTGGATAAAAAAGCCGATTGCAATATACGTGGAGGAAAGTATGGCAGTGCGTTAAATGCGGCCATCATCCGCGGGTGGTGGAATATTGTCGAGATTTTGCTCAAGGCGGGAGCCAAGCCAGATTGTCACTTGCAAGAAGAACCGGACAAGGAGTGGCTGCAGCGTGTTCGAGAAGAAGATGGCCGAGGAGCGTTTGAGAAGTATATGAAGTTTTGGGAGGTCCAGAGCGCCTCTGGTGGCGTTTCGACATGATGCAAGGTAGCGACGAAAGCATAGATATCCAGGTAACACCATTTATTGCCCGCACAGCTGCTCTGTGAATTTGAGAGAATATAAAACAAGCCATTTTTTATGGGAAATACTATTCAGCATCCCAATTTCATTATCCGGCACCCCAGCTGTTGCTAATGTCACGAAATTGTAGCTATTTAATCTTCTACTACCTCTACTACCTCTACTACCTCTACTACCTCTACTACCTCTACTACCTCTACTACCTCTACTACCTCTACTACCTCTACTACCTCTACTGTAGCCCTCCATCCCCGCTAGCAAATCCGATACTAAAAAGACATGAGCAATATCCCCGAAGCATTTATCTTTCGACTCGAGAGGCCAACGCGTTGTACAAACAGAGGGTGATGTTGCCGGTGCAGTGATGGAACTCACTCACCCTGTTCATATGGCACTCAGTCAAGATGTACAAACACTCGCATTAGTGAAGCGTCTAGACTCACAGCTTGTGCCGATAAGTTTTATTGTGATGGAAATCAGAGCCAGACGAAGGTATATTTTGCCGTTCTAGACTACAAGAGAGTGTCCGTTATCATTGAGAATGAATTTCAAGAGAAGTCCAAGACTACGACTCTTTTGTTGAAATAGTGGAAGAGCGCGAAGCGGAAACTGATTCGGATTCGGATACCAACATCGACAAACTACTAAAGCAAGGCATTTACTACTCCACGGTCTACGACACGCCATTTGTTGTCTTATTTGATATGCGGACACTTATTTTGCTGGTATTTTCTAATCGTGAAGAATATCATAGTGGTGGCTACGCTTTTATTACAGTGATTGAGAAGTCAAAGAAGATGAGGAGAGCCCTGCTTGGGGCTTCAAGCCTAGCCGCATCTCACAAGAATATGGATGAAGATGAGTGGAAAAGAAAGATAGTTTCGAAAGAGCATCGCGGGTGGTTCCAGTCTACTGAGAAGGTTACTGATAGTGAGGATTTTAGAGGCAGTAGAGGCAGTAGAGGCAGTAGAGGAAGATAGCTACAATTTCGTGACATTAACAACAGCTAAAGTGCCGGATAACGAAACTGGGATGCTGAATCATAATTCCCTTTCTTATGTATCAATATAGGCCTCACCAGGATGAAAAGAGACAGTCATTTTTTCTTGATCATTGCTTTCATTATCGCATACAAAGTTCGGCCGTTCAACACGAGCTTGGAGACTTAAATACACGATGTAAAACCGCCCTTCCGCCCTTTGTCCCATAGAACTAACCAGCCAAAAAGAGAGAAATAAAAAAGTAACTAGACGCCCTTATAACCATTTTTATACTGACCGCCAGACTGCAGCTAAAAGAGCAGTCAAAACAAAGCGATATAATTAAAGGATGTGAAAAAAAAATTGAATCCTTCATCATATCAAAACACACACATATGAAGACCAGGCTATATAAGCAAGCCCAACATATAGGAAGAGAACGAAAGCCGAAGACTAAAGAGCCCGCGGCATTCTCATGCAAGGTATCATGGCTCTTAATCGAGCCAAAAGGGAAAACCGAGAGCCAACTTGCTAAAACAGAGGCGACAATCTTCTCCGCAATTCTGTAGTTGCGGTTTGTAGGTAACACAAGGTGATGTAGAATGAGATGAGTGCGGAGGTTAAAAGATTACTCTTCCAGAAGCCCTCTCTCTCGTTGCTTGTATCGAGAGAACTAGAGAGGCAAGGGACGACAAGAAGAGCAGCAGCTTTGGCTTCTATAGCCAAGAAATATTCGTTATTCAAGTGCTCTTAGTCTTCTTGCGTCCGGACTTCTTGGGCTCCTCCTTCTCAGGCTCGGCGGCCTTGGTCGATGTCCTTCTCCGCTTCTTATCCGGGCTGGCGGGCGCAGCAACCTTTGGCGTCTCTACCTCAGCGGCAGGGGTGGCAGTCTTGCGCTTGCGGGTGGAAGCGGGCTTCTTGGGGGTCTTGGCTGGGGCCTCCTCCTCGTTCTCAGAGGGGGCGGCGGCGACCTGCTGCAGCTGCTCGGCAATGGCATCCTGGTCATTGACGGGGGCATCAGACTGAGCAGCGGCCTCCTTGAGCTCAGGCATGGGGATATGGAAGTCCTCGGCGTACTTAAGCGCCTCCTCATCGCTCATGTTCTTGGCCAGGGGGTTGCCGTTCTTGTAGGAGTGAACACGGGCATTGTAGAGGCGCAGGTTGTACTGGTAGGCGTTGTTCCAGCCCTGCTTCTCCTGGGGAGACATGTGAGCCCATCGTCGCTGGCCCTCTTCCTGGACAGCGCCCTTGGGAGCATCAGCGCCAAGGTCGTTGGCAATGATGGAGCGGGCATGCTGCATGTAGAGGAAGTAGGGGGTCAGGGGACGCTTGGGGGCGTTGGGGTCGTGAGTGCGCTTCTTGCGCTCCTTCTTCTCCTCAACGAGGGGGGTGGCGTCTGGGATGGGCACCATGAACTGGGCAGCGGCATTCTCAAGGTTGTTGAAAAGATCGCCCTGGGGGCCCTCAGCAGTACCCTCGCCGAGCAGAAGGCTGGTCTGGCGATAGTAGTCATGGGTGAAGGACCTCAGAAGCTCCAGAATGGTGTTGAGTCTGCCAACGGCCTGATTGATCTTGTTAGTAAAGGGCTTCAAAAGACTTGCTTTAGGGGGACAAGAAAATTGACGGCAGCGGTCGGGACGAGCTGAGGCTGGAGCTAAAGCAAAGCTGCAGCAATGCGCCGCAGAGCTCTCGAGTGGAGAGCTATAGCTTGCGGTTCCCACTAGGAAGCAGCTCCAGGCGGCACGACCCAGCGAGACGCGGGGCTAGACCAGCATCAAAATGTAAACAATTGAGGGGCTAGCAGTGCAGGTCGCGCGCGTTCGGTGAAGCGCAGAGAAAAAAAGGACATGTGCAAATGGAATTAAATCTGTGCTCTTCTCTCGTCTTCCTTGGCGAGAGATGAGGGCTTTTGTCTCGTCCTTGCGTTCCACAGACGGCAGAAGCGAGGCTCATTGCCACACATTTTTAGCTAAGAGACAAATCCCGGCTCGCTCGACGTCACTCGAGCTTGCCACTCGGCAGGAGCAAGAGCAAAAGAAATGACAGGAGCACACATGCAGTCCCTGGCGCTAGTGCGCGCGTTCTGGCGCTGTGTCTGTGTTTCTCATCTCCATCTTCTCATCTCTTCTTGAAGTTGCAGTGGAAGGCAGAAATGCAGATCAGTTCAAATGAAAATGAAGACTCACCGAGTCGCGCACGCGGATGAAGCTGTCGTTGTCGACAACGCGCTGGGGCACGCCGGACACAACAGGCGCGGGAACTACTGCTGGGTGCAGACCGCCGACGACGGGCGCGGGAACCATGGTGGGAGGAGGCACAACGGCGACGGGCAGAGCCTTGGCCTTCTCCTCGGCAGACTTCTTAGGCGGGCGAGGCATGGTGGATGATGACGAGTTTGGTGGTTGCTCTAGTGGCGGAGTGCTGCTGGAATTTTTGGGCGCGTTGCGGTGCGGTGCGCCTCTTGTAGCTTCTTGCTTTTTTGTCCTAGAAGGTTCAAAAAAGGCAGATGCGCTGTCGCGATGTTCTGGCAAGAAAAAAGGGCCGCTGGAAGCGATCTAAAGGATAGCGGGATGAGGGTGAAAAGTGGTGCGGTTTGGGGGGATTGATGGGAGGGGAAGAGTGCTGAAGAACGGGGGAAAATAAAATTTCGGGGGTTGGGGCTGGGTGGTGGGCGGTGCGCCCAATAAGTACCTGAGCCGGGAATCTTGGGTGCGCGCGCAATCAGCAAGTGGCAGCCGCAGCGGTCGTCTTTTTTTTTTTTTTTTTCTGGGTGCTCATTTTTTTTTGGGCTGGCGCCCCTCCCAGCCCCCCTCCCACACCCTCCAAGGCCAGGTGGTACTCCGCTATTTTGCGGTGATTGATCGTGCTAACAGCACCCGCTGCATTTTCTGGCGCGTACGCAGCCTGTCGACTGGCTGTTTCGATTGCAAATGGAAATCTCTGCACAGCCGCCAGGCTCCAGTCCAACCAGAGGCCCATCCCGCTCGCGCACTGATTTCACTTGAAGCACCGGTTGCTTGCGCTGCTCTTAATGGCCCTGTGTCCGAAAGACGGCCTTGCTCTGCCCTGCCCTGCTCTGATAGCGAGACCCCGCACTGCGCTCGTGGCCTGTTCCTCAGCAGCTAGGCCGCTGGACACGCTGGGCTCTGGCCACTGGAACCTGTAGCCGGCCGCGGATATCCGCCCGATAAACGGTCTGGGCGCCCTGCTGTAGCGCTTCAGCATGGCAGCCCCCCTCAGCCGTTGCGTTGCTCATGGCACGCTCAGCTTACCCGCTGGCATGATAGAATTTGACCTGAAAGCCAGCTTGATGTATTGAGGCCAGTGTCTGCCCACAGAGCACCCAAAACCACCCGTGAATATTTTGTCGCAGCACAGAGCCCATCCCCATCCGCCCCGTACCAGCAGCCAGAGCTGTCGACAGCAGCAGCCTACATCACGACAGCACCATGCAGCCTGGCAGTTATCAGCAAGCCTGGTAGTTTCCAGCATAGCCCAGCCGCTATGCATCTCAGTGGGCGGTCAAGTCGCCCGCTCCACCTGCACGTCTTTCCTCTACGCTGGATTTCTCTCGTCTGCGCACATCATTTTATACAGAGCACTTGGTACTTTGTGCGTACTCTCCTATTATTTCCGATGCAAAGGCATTTCATATTTCGCTCTTGTCACATGATGTTGCAGTCGTTGTTGGTTTTCAAATGCGCTATGCTGCCCAGATGAGTTTGCTGCGCGCCTTGTGCTGGCTTTCCGCTGCCAGCGTGCCCATTACTGACCCTCTGGAGCCGCCTGTTCTCGAGCTTGGTGGTCCAGCGATACCTGCTGGCTACCTTCTGAAATGCCCCCGAAGATGGCGTTCAGTCTCTGGGGGTTGATCTCAGCCAGTGCTGCGGCCGTTGATCCAACCTCTGCACGGTTACACTGGGACGGACAGCACCCGACAGGCCAATTGAAGCCCAAGAATGCTAGCGGTCTCCGGGGGTCTCTGGCGCCGCGGCGTACGTGGCGTACATTTCAGCACGATGATGAATGCCCCTCATCACTGAGGTTTCAGCGCCTAAAAGCGGCAAGTCGTTGCAACTGAAGAGACCGGCTTGGGGCCAAGTGCTGTGTTTACCGCTGGCTCGGCTCGCTGATCCAGGCGTCAGTGGGCGATGGGCGACAACTGGAACCTGAATCAAATCAGCCAGCGAGCCCTTGGAAGTGCCTTGGGCGCTCCTGCCTTTGCGCCAGCACGGGCTTACCCCGCCTCTGGGCGCACCTGATCGTCCGACGCTGTTCCTTCGCTCTCTGTTGTCCAAGTCGCCGATGTTTCGACTGGCCGGGTCGTTGTCTTGCGCTGTATGAGCGTAAGAAGGCACCTAATTAATATTAAGCTGTTCATTCATAGGTACACGTAGCTAAGAAAGCCTCCACAAAGTAGAATAGATTACACACTGGAGCGTAAACACGCACGCAGATGGAATCAATGGCATGCCATCCAGCCTGAGTAGCCCAGAAGGTCCATGACGACGCTACAAGAAAGCCCGTAGTACACTTGTCAAGTAAGCACCATATCGGAGCACAGGCTTTGAGACAGCCTCCTACGCAAGATCAGCACGGGCATCAAGTCAAGATCGGGGTAACAGATGGCAAAGCTAGAAAAGTCTTCAATTTCTTGATTTCTTCATGTTATATTGACTCGCGTTGAAAAGACGTCTAGCCATTGCTTCAAGACACTCGACGCGCTACTGTTTATCAGGCTCTTGTCGGGCAGTAACTGGCGGGCTATTTGGCATCAGCCGCCTCTTTACACCGAATGTAGGCACTTAACGGCGCACGGGCATGTGGCAATCTTCAGCAGCTCCAGTGCTTTTTTTATCCAGAATTAGAGCGTGCTCGTATTGACGGGCTCAACTGCCATTAAGCCGGGCTGTATCTGTGTATCAGCCAGCATTGTATTTTCAGCAGTCACAGCTATTCGCAGCCCCTGCGTTTGCATCTAGCTGCCACACTGGCAGCACCTCTTCCAGGGCTGTCTCGCCACCGCTCGTCATGATGGCTCTTGTTCAATTCTTTTACAGATGCTTGAGAACACTATCTGCCTAATTTTTTATTCATTGTTTTCTTAAGGAAATAGTGTGCCCATAACAGACAGAATATACAGCTGTGCGTAGCGAAGATTTGATCTCTGTGGTAAGAACAAGAGCATGTAGCTTTGCGTCATGCTCAAGCACTCACCGATGCCGTCTTTCATCCGATGCAATGGTCTAGGTAGATTTAGCTACAGTGATACAACAGTAATTGCGGGCGCGAAAAGGCAAACCCCGTCTTGACGGACGAGGCTTGCAGCTCAAGTCAACAATTCAAAGAAATACATGTTCTACCACATGAATAGCATCCGTGGTTGCTCAAATAGAGAGGGCCGTACTGCTTATATTTCTTTGCGTGCTTATGCTGCGTGCGGCAGTTGAAAATCTACTGGCAGGCCGCATATCAGCGTTTCTCACATGGCTGTTTAAAGCTGTGTACAAGTGCAGTATATATTACACATATTTGCCCTCCTTTGCTAGCCAAACTACCGGGACAGACCTCTTCAATTTACCGAGTTCAGCATCGTAGTGGGCACGCGATGCGGCGCCACAAACCAGCTAAAGGGAACTCGAACTTTTTAGCGGGGGCAATAAAACTGGCAGCAACATGCGGCCAGATCTTGTGTGAGGCGAGAGACTGTGGGAGGATGAATCATCAGGGTCAGCCCTACAGTACACGGCAAAGCAAGGGCAATAAGGTAATATCATTATCAGCTCAGCTCAGCCTTGTTAATAATGGCCTTACTCCATGATGTCTTGCTATCAGAGGAGAGGCCCTCCATCGCGGACAGCTTCTAGACGCGTTGAAGCGATGTCGTTTTAAAAACAAAGTATCAAGTAACCTTACCGCCGTCCCACCGCCGCCGCCACTCAAACTGCGTTTCCATTATGCATCAAGCACGACCCCTGGCCGGAATAGATAGCGTCTGCCACAAGCGCGATAGGTACCTGCGATTTGTATGCCAGCTCCTCCAGGCGCGCAGGTATCTTGATCCCCCACCAGCGCACAAGCCGTCTCAAGTCCGCCGGCACTGTTTTTTCTGCCCCTCGCAACATGATTTCATCTCTCGACGACTAGCCATTCATAGCTCACGATGTTTGCCAAGACTCCAGCAGTTTCCGGGGCCGGACGCCTCTGGTTGGGCCCTGGAGCATATGCCAAGACTCGCTCTGACAGCTGATCCAGCTGCCGATTGGGTGAGCTTCGTGGTCCGGTGCTACCAGGAGAAAATGCCCCTCCATACGCCCCTCCCTCGTTTTTCGTCTCCTCATGGGGATCTGTTATCTCCAGCAGTCTAATTATTCCCTCTTCTTTCTCCTTTTTCTTTCTTTTTCCTGTTGTAACTTCTCCCAAGACAGCTTGTGTCCCACGACCTATATATCTGGTATCTATATCTACTTTGACAGCGATAAGCTGGGCAGGACATTCCACAGACATCGAGTCAGGCCATAGCTTTCAAGGAGTGACACGATGATCGATTTTAGAGCGCCTGGCTTCCTTCTGGGGCTGGTGCTCCTTGTTTGCTTGGTTCAGCCGGCAGCAGCTTTTGGCGCTGGTAACATTGCATCCATCTCCAAGGTCGAGGGCCAGAACTGTACGCCATCCCCCTTGAGTGCTTCTAGCCTTTCGTATAGCTAATGGCGACATCTACAGGGCGACACGGTGATATCGAAGATGCCTTGTTAACCTTGGCCATGGCCCATGCCATCAAGGGCGGCAAGAAATTCAACAAGCGAACCGTCTCCCGAGTTTACTTTGGCAACTGGCTGCGTGACTACTCTCAGGCCATCGATGTTGCAACCGTCAAGATGGTGTCCGCCGAGGCTATCCGACTGCTTCTTTGCGTTCTTGGCTTCATGTCCTTCGGCTACGGCTCTGGAGAATTCGAGGTCACGGCCGAACGTCTTGGCTGCTATCGTCCCGAGGACCACATTGACAACCCCAAGGGCTATGCGGAGGGTGAAGATGCCCGCGATTATGATCCCCGCCTGAGAGGCCCTATTGACGAGGAGACCGAGCTTGCTATCGACCCGGAAACCGGTATGAAGAACTATATTGCCAACGAGCGAGTCGGCATCATGACTTCTGCCAGACATGTGCGTCTTCTATTCGGTCGCTGTATCGAGCTGGCTCGCGAATACAAGCACTCGGGAAGCAAGCCGGATCTCTATGAGGCGCTCCGATTGATGGGAACAGGACTTCACTGTCTCGAAGGTAAGCGAAAACCATACTTTAGAAGACAACAGCAATGCATGGTCGAATACAAGGCTTGCGGACTACCTGCGTCAACTGACCCCTTTTTATTCCAAGGAGAACAAGACCTGACAACTAATCTTGTATGAAATAAATAGATTTCTTCGCCCACAGCAACTACACCGAACTTGCTCTTATCGAAATGGGCGAGCGCGGAGTCTTTCCCCATGTTGGCCGCAATACTCAGATTCAACTGGAGGGCGCCCGCCACTCCGTCTATCCTATCGTAACCGGTACATTTGGAGGCGTTGATTTCCTCCACTCCGTCACCGGAGAAGGTAAGCACAGATCTTAATCTGCCACCGTGATTCGATATCATAACTAACGCTTCCCAAGTATCCGATAAGTTGACTCAGAATGAGATTGACGAGCTTGAGGGAGCACTTAATGAAGGCCAGCAGGGAGATACAAGCCTTCTTCAAAATCTCCTCAGCAAACTCCCCCCCGGCATCCTTCCTGGCAGTAGCCATGGAGACAAGCTCGACGAGATCCAGTCCAATGCATCAGCCGCCCAAGAACATAATCAGCCAGTCTCTCCCAAAGATACTGAAGAATTCACCATGTATGTCAAAAATGTTTACAGGGCGATCATGCCTGCCATTGAGTTCCACGATAGCATCATGAAGAGCATCAGCTCTGCGGTTGAGAGAATCCCCATTCTCCCCCAGATTATCGAACAATTGGAGGAGCAGCTGTCCGTTTTCGTCTTCTCCATCATCGCGCCCTTTGTTGTGCCTCTGATTCACCAGATCAAGAACGAACTACAAACTGGATCCTACGAAATCATCGAAAGCAGCCAAAAAGAGCAGCATATCGTCTTCAACGACGATGAGTCTTCTAACCCTACCCATTCCATGCTCTCCAAGGATCATTTCTCCAACGTAAGTTTCTTATTTGAGTATCTAGCAAGAGAAAAGACCTGACTGCTAATGCTGATGCAGATCCTTAACGAAATTGCTGGCCGAACTGCCGCCAGAATGCTTCACTGGGTTGTGCCACAGCTCATGGAGGCCATTGATGACGAGTCAGTGGATGTCAACCGCATGCTAGATCGTATTGTCAACGGTGTCATGCACCACCCCGCTCAGCGTGAAATGGGCTACGATGGTGTCCGCGAGGCGCGACAGCTCATCTTTGCGTCCGTACAAGAGTGGTGGGGCGATATGGGTGATGAGCAGCGAGAAGACTACCGCCGCAAGCTCTCTCCCCAAGGTGTCTTCAATGGCGAAAATCACAAGGAAGGTGTCCACGATACTGGTCATGGTTGCGGTAAGCTGAAGATGCGCAAGGAGTTTGAGCCCCAAGGTGGCGTTGAAGACAAGATTGCCGGCGCCGCGGCAACGGCCATTTTCTCAGGTGCCACTGGTGCCATTTCTGGATTAATTTCTCAGAACACTGGCGTCGACTTTGGCTCATCTCATCATCAAAGTTCGGGCGGAGACGATGGTATTGGTGGTCTCATCAGCGGCTTGGCTGGCAATCTCCTAGGAGGCGCCTTTGAACAAGGCTCAACCAACAGGGAAACCAGTCGTGGATATGGAGAGGACGGTTCTTATACACAGCGTCAGACAGAGTATGGCCAGCAAGGAGATCGATATGGCCAAGCCCAGTACACTGAGACCTATCGCCCCGACGGCGGACGTGAATCCGAGTACCAACGCTACGAGCAGCAGGATTCTTCATACGGAAACCGAGGCTATGGAAGCTCTAGCTATGAAGAGAGAAGAGAGACCCAAGGGAGCTCTTATGAGCGTCGCACCGAACGCTACGAATACACTCAATCTACGGAGGAAAGCTATAGCGAGCGCAGGAGTGAGAGCAGAGGTTCTAACAGATCTCATGACCACCACCACCACAGCAGCCACAGCCACAGCCACAGTCATAGCCATAGCCATCACAGGAGCCGTGATGAATCAGAGTCCTATGAGAGGCGTGAGGATGACTATCAATCTGGCTACGGTCGCCAGCAAGACAGCCACGAGCGTCAGGAAGAGCGCTATGGTGACGACTACCGTGAGAGCAGACACCATCGCCGTAACGATGATGACGAAGATAATGATGATGAGTACAAGGTTCGCGATCACGGCGGTAACAGCGGCGGCTACAGATTCTAGATGGCGTTGGTTTTCGCTCCCCTATGCCGGATAGCGGGAAGAAGAAAGGGGTAGCTTATGGCGGGGTGGCAGATGAACAAGTAGAATATGTTAGTAGACGGCATAGATAGTAAAATATACCCATTTCGAGAGATTTAAACGATGCAATTGGATCAGTATATGTGAGCTAGAATCAACTTGTCTTGAGTACAGTAGCTGTAGTTTGGTAGTTACCCTAGAATGAAGCTGAGAAGCTAGGTTAGAACTAAATGGCTTGTGCTTTGTATACGAGATGCTAGTGAAGATCAAGTTAATCTCACGAGATGGAAATCTATAAATAAAACAGACCTTGCTTCCAACTTAATAGTTAGTCTCCTTGGTGTGAATCCTTTGGACGAGGGTTGAGTTGAAACTAATTGATAGTATTGCACAACAGCAGCAGTGGAGCACAACATATCCTTGGATCTGCAGAAAGTGGACTGATTATGACAAGTGGGATGATGGGTCACTTTGACGAGTGTAGCCCCTCGAAAGAAAAACCCTTTTTACATATGCTGTCCAGCGGCTATCTCTGTAGATAAGGCCAGCCATGGCAATCCAAGCGAAGATCATGGAGAGTTTGTTAGCGAATAACACGAAGGATTTGCCCCCCCCCTCTCTCCTCTGTTTGCCGGGGGTCAGCTCCACCTATGCTCTTTGGCAGGGCGGTATATCAATTTGCAAAATCCCGGTGGCTTGCATTAGATTATAGAGAAGAGGGCCTGAGCAAAAGCTGGAGGATTACTAGCCTAGCGAGAGATGGAGATGTATGTAGTAAGCCCAGCTGCTGTATGACTCGGAAGGCCATTTTCTCCTTGCATGTAGGATCTCCAAATGTACCGGTACTAAATCTCCCTTTGCTAGTGCCGTCGGAAGAATCCACAGCCGATTCGAAGCCCGCGCCTCTTAGTTCTCCCGCCTACAGTATGGAAGAATCTCATTGGGGGCCAATGGGCTGGTTTGTCGAGGACACCCTCAGCGGCCAGTTTTTTATGGAGAGAGGCGCCAGGTCAAGCTGTGTGCTTTTTGGTGCGAACTTGCTGCTACCTATTACTCTGTGGCGGATGAAGCTGTGTAAATGGGCTTTGGTGAGGTGCGGGGAATGTATCATAGTTGTCAGGTGGCAGCCCAGTGTACGAGCATACGAGGACAGCGTGCTGATGATACAGCAAGAGTGACGACATTAGATACTTTTAATAGTTGGCTACTAGCCTTTTCTACGTGTCCTACAAGTATGATATGGCGTCCTATCTGTCCTTCCCGCTTGCTCCCCTCTTTCTGCTCTTATGGAGGAACCTATCTGCTTTGCTGTGAGTGTATTTGAGTTGAAGTCACGCCTACGGCTGGCTGAGCACATCACTGGACGGATAGAAAAAAAAGCGCGCCGAGAGGAACGATTGCGGCCAATGGGCAACAGCTCGTGCTACCATGAAGATAGTGGCCGGGAGGGAAAGACAAGCTTTTCTGTCGCCATCCGATTCGCCGATGTCTGACACGTCGGGACCGAGGGGCGAGTCGCGGCGCTTCTTTTCGCTATGCAGGGCGGCAAAGATGGCTGCGAGCTGTGATGCTAGCGGGCAGACGAGCAAGTGATACCCCAGGTAGGTAAGTTATTTAAACCACTAGTGCCAAGTTTGTGTGTGTGTATTATGTAGGACGGCGTAATATTAGTTTGTATGGGTAGCTGAATTTGCTTTGGCATTGGGGGGACCGAAGAAGCCGGGGAGATAAACAGATGGAGTCTGCGTTGTGAGAGAAGCGCGCCCTGGCTACAGGACCGAGGACTCAGATTGATTGATGGGCAGAGTAAGCAGTGCAAATCAAAGGACCTCGAAGCAAAGAGGTTGTCAGATTATATCCGAAGCATTTCCTTGTGATCTGCGTTTGAAACAGCCAGACGAGATACCGTAACAGAGGGCTGTTGGGCTGCGAGATGTCCAGGTGCGTCCAACCAGCTCTCTGCTGCCTGGGCTGCCCCTCTCTCTTTTTCCCCGGGCCATCTCGTCCGCAGCCTCGATCGTTCCAGAGGGTCGACAGAAAGACAAGGGGGCATGTGCTAAAAGGGAGCCTTGATGCGCCATCCCAGGATTAGCGCCAGGGCCCAATGGCAGAAGCTCTGGGGCTATTCCGAGCTGCTGGTGGTAGCAGCGTGCGTTTCACTGGAGGCCAACCCATCCCACGGGCCATTGGGCGAGTGTTTCGAGTTAGCTCTCTAGCAGCTGTTTCTCGTCTTCTTTTTTTGGGGCCGTCGCTTCTACTAAGTTTATGAGGTGAGGTGAGAGCGGATACTTGTGTTACGTATCGGGATTCGGGAGGGCCGACCAAGCCGCGCGAGACTTGGGGCCTACGTTGATACAAGTCTAGTGCTGGTGATAGTGTTGCAGCACGCATGTAAAGAGAGGTTATGGACAGAGGATGAAGTGGAGTGATGGCATGATAACTACATGTTCCTGGTGGTGATCAAACGGAAGGGTCTATTTTAGTGTTACCACGGCTTGATGGCAGTTGATGTTGTCGGCGATTGATGGAGCGCTTTGAGTTGCCAAGCTTTATGCACGCGGGAGATTAACCTGGCAGTGCCGTTGGCCTCTTAATAAGCCGTGGCAGATACTGAGGCAGGTCGCCAAGATGGACGCTCCTCTGCAGCTTTTGATCGGCCACTTGTGCATGCATACGCAATGCTTGACACAGAGTCTTGTTGTCAATACCTATGTAGTACTTGTTGTATGTATGGCTTGTGTGCCCCATTGGCTGCAGTACTTGTAGTAGATTTTTCCACTTAGCTTCTTTCATCTCTGGGTGCATATACTACGAATACGCAAGTACGTACCAATCAAGTATTTCCCGACAATGCTTTGTGCCCGCACATGGCTCTGTATCCCTTCTCTCGCAATTCGGCGCTTTAATACGCTGTCGGACCAAACAATATTTGTCATTCAAGTTTAGTTCCCGTTGTTTAACCTTCAGCATAAGATTTGACAATGACTCGGAATGTCCTTGAGTTTATGGCAAACGCCTACTGCCTTCCACTTGACGGCGGATGTTCATATGCGATATCACCTTCAGCCGCACTCTTCCGTGCCTAGAAGAAGGAATATATATTAATTAGATACTTCATTGACGTACGTGTACTTGTATGCCAACATATATGTCTCAAGATACATCTACCATAGTACAAGCTCAGCCTTGCTCAGGCCGCACAAAACGCTCGTGTCATCGTTTCCGACTGGCTCATATCTCGGAAGCGGCAGACGGAATCGATTCCCTTTTTCAAATTTCCCATTCACGCTTATCCTCCTGCAGAAACGCTCCGCCAAGGGTGGTCTTGGTTCGCTTAAACTGAGTTGATTTTTTGAGCACGCGAGCTGCAGGGACCGCTAGAGGTACAGGCAGCGAAATAAGAGGTTAATACTACGCATGTATTAGAGAGTTGATCCCCCAGCAACTGAACTGGGCACCTTGCCTGAGCTGAATAAGATGCCTATGGGTTGTAGAACTACCTATTAGCTCAGTTACTTCCATATTACCGTCTGTCGAATGGTTGTACCTGTACGACGTCGTGTAGTCTCTGGCGACACTTGTAGACAGTCCGCTGCCGCTGCTCCACGCCTTTTCGCTGGCTTCCGGTTTACCGTCCAGCCGCCCCGCCTTGGCCTCCACCAGCTCAGGTGTGTCTCAGTCCCTATCAGCGCCCGTGCTCGCATGTCACCCACTACCCGAAGGCGCAGATAGCGTAACGGTGCGAGCATATGTACTTCGTAGCGTTCAATAATCTGCGCTGCTGCAGCCAGCGATATACGAAGTACAGTACATACGTGTCTCCAGTGGCTGGTGGTGGCTTGCCGCTGCTCATCAAACGCCAAACCGGATTCCGGGGTTGCTGGCGCCCATCATATTCCGGCCGGCAGTACTAAGCCACCTGCTGCGCGCTGTAAGGGCGTCCACCCGCCTAGCCTGGTGCTACCACTCACCACTCACCACTCACCACTGCTGCCACCACCAAGTACAAGTACAGGTACCGCTACGTGCGCCGCTTATCCCTGGCCTACTTTTTAGCACCAGACTGCTGTGCCGTACTTCCAGCAGCGCAGCAGCACTTTTTTTTTCTCTCGCTCTTCCTGATCTCGACTCGCCCAGTGGCCCCCCCTACGCCCTGTTGTTTTATGGTGCTCGCTCCCGCCTCTCTCTCGCTAGGCCAGGCCAAACCATCAACCTCCAACTTTTCGCTCGTCCCAGTGCTTCCAACGTCGCCTCGTCCGCTCTCGCCGTCGCACCGCCGGTGCCTTCTATATCATGACTACCGCCTCCCGCCCAGCTATGTCTATGTATTAGAAGAATGTGTGAGTTTCTGCTCGCCTCCCGTCCCGAGCCGCTGCTGAACACCGTCCTGCAGCGGCCAAGGCTACCCTTACGTGACCCCAGTCTTGGCGGCCGGCAACTGACGTCTCACAGCGCTCTCCGAGATTCGAAATGTCGTGTATGTTGCTCCAAGGAAGCAGGAAGAGTCCTGTTGATGCCCGCTCTTGTTTGCTCCCGCCAGTGCCGTCATCCTCTGCGAGTCTACGTCAATGTCGCTGCTTGCTTGACGCCGCCGCCATGTCATTGGCGCCTCATCGCCGTCGAGGGTTTCCTCCCACCACCTGTGACCATAGGGCGCTACTTTGACGTTGCTCGCATGATGACGATTGCTGTCTCCCTCTTCGATCGCTAGCACTTCTACTTGTGTTTCTGCTGTCGCATTTGCGTCTGCGTCTGCAGCACCTGCTGACGGCTTGACAGGCTTCTCTTCAGTAATCCGGTCTGGGGTGGTGCTACCACTGTGCCCACCACCATTATCAGAAACATCACAGCGCTCTCCGTGCGTCCATTTCCCCTCTATCCGCCTTAATAACCCTTCTATGAAGTGCCGCTGACATTGCTTGTCTTCACAGAGTCAGATAGCATACGAGGAGCGCATCGATAGCAACATCACCACGTTAACGACGACTAATGCCGACACCCTGAATGGAGTCATACAGGGCCTTTTATACGTTCCCGATATAACCCGTATGCCGTCCTGCGACGCCCAGCAGTACGATTTCATCCCGAGAAATGTTACTCGCCGCTCCAACCTCCCTCCCACCAACTACAATCTCATCGCTCTTGCTCCCTGGTTCAGTATAGACTGCACTATAGCCTATCTCCGTGCCGCCCGCGCCGATCCCATCCGTGGTTTTATTTTCTACAAGCCAAACAACTCATCGAACAAACCCCAGGACGTCGATTCTCCCGTCTGGAATCTCGACGATGATGGCGCGTGGAGGAAGCAAAACCAGTATCCTGTCTTTGCCGTGTCGGGTCTTGAGGGCCAGAAAATGATGACTCAACTCAGTTACTACTCAGGGACTGTTGACCAGATACCCCATGGTCAGGAGATTGCGCAACTCTATGGACCTAACCCGAAAGACTATGTTCGAATATGGACCGAGCTATCCATGAAGAATCCCACCAATATTCCCGCTTTGTGGATATTTTTCCTAATTGTCATCAGTGCTTTGCTGGCCATCATCGGTGGTATTTCACTCACTATGCATCTGATACAGAGGCGGCGCCGTCACTCGCTGAGACGTCGCGTTGAATCTGGCGAGGTTGATTTGGAAGCAATGGGCATCAAGCGGTTAACCGTGCCATACGCACACGTCAAGTCGTTCCCGCTCTTCACCTATAACCAAGACCCGGATTCGCTCAACAGCCCACCAACTCCCTCGTCTCCTGGACCGCGTGGAAAATCGAAGAGAAGTCGCAGACATGACCGAGTTGCCCCCAGTGACATTATATCCCCCAGTGAACAGAGCGTTCGCAGTACACGAAGCGTGCGAAGCAAGAGGTCGAGTATAACAGGATCCGATACTACCGCCACCAATTTCCAGCCCAATTGTCATATTTGTCTTGATCGATTTGAACATCGCGTTACCATCATCAAAGAACTCACTTGCGGCCATATATTTCATCCCGACTGCATAGAGGAATTTCTTCTCGAGAACAGCTCATTGTGCCCGATGTGCAAATACTGTTTGCTGCCTCGCGGGTATTGTCCTACTATTACCAACGGTATGGTTCGTCGTGAGCGTGCTCTACGGAAACTACGAGGGAGGGTTGATTTGGATTATTCCTCTTTGGAATCTGGCGAGAACAAAATCAAGGGCTGGACAAAGAAAATATTTCACTCACGGAACAACACAGCTTCGCCTGATGTACCACTAACACCGGTCAAGGCCAACAAGCCTGAGAGAGATCCTTCCGGGAAGAAATTATCCACGTCTACAGAGCAGCCCGTTGCGGATACCGAAGCTACTAGAGAAATACCACTAACGCCATCTGGAACAACAATTATGGAGATATCCGAATCTGAAGAGGACGCAGTCGGAGAGACAACAGCCACTGCAACGCAGAATCCGGCGCCGACACCTCGGACAAAGACCCGTAAGCCTCAGCCTCGCGCTCTGAGGTTGTTACCCACGGCTCCAGAGGGCGTTGAGCTAGTAGTGGAACAGCGCGCCGGAGGACATAGCCCTTCGTCGTTTGCACGAGAGCGTATGCGGGAGATTGCAAGCCAGAATGCGCCATTTGAAGACCCGGACTCGAGGCGCCCCAAATGTAAGTTATATACTTTGCTCTTCCTCTTCTTTAAAGATCTTGCTAACAACGATATTCAAGGGCGACGTGTTATCTCGAGTGTCTTTCCTGGATTCACATAAGCGTGCACTTCTCTACTTCTCTAACTTTATGAGCAATGTTCTCACCGCTTCTTCAAGAAATAGCATGGCGTCGGCGTTTTCTTCCCCTACTGGATACTTTTTCTTTTTCTTTCTTTTTTCTTTTCTTTTGCATCACCGTGGGAAATCTTTCAGAATATAGCGGAGTCAGGGCAGGCGGAGTTGGAATATTGGAAACGGACACGTCGTTTTTATTCCCTTGCATTTGACATAAGGCTACTACTTTTCTCAACGTCTCGCCGCCATGGAACGGCTAGAGACAGGGGAACCGTTTAAAAGAACGCTACGGCGAAGCTTATACCAAATTACGATGCAACGCACCCTTCATCTAGATTCTTCAGTACGAAGAAAAACACGATATAGAGGCTTTAAGTACTTCTAGTACGTTATGATACTGGAGGCTTATGGGAGGGACAATTAGGCGTTTGGAGAGGGCGTTTTTACCAAAGGATTGTTTGGATGGTTCGTTCGGCATGGTCCGATGTCGACCACTGGGATCTGGAAAAAAAAGTTGATTTTTTTGTATGGACGGGATATGAAGGTTATATGGGATATATACACATCCATATAAGGCTGGGGCGGCTGTTGTCTTTTTTTCTCCCATGTACTTTTGCATATTGCTCGATCTCCTTCTTGTAATATAGTGAAATGTGATGAGTATTCTGCTACATGCGTGTGCGTTTGGAGTTATACAGTGATACGTTGTGTTTCTAATTGGTTTACCTGTAAATGTGTAAGTAAAGCATGCACTGGGTGAATATAAACTATTTCGTAACTCTGGTTCAAAGAATGCTGGA
This sequence comes from Trichoderma evansii, assembly GCF_050947405.1. NCBI lineage: Eukaryota > Fungi > Ascomycota > Sordariomycetes > Hypocreales > Hypocreaceae > Trichoderma > Trichoderma evansii. The sequence continues at coordinate 250,715 of NW_028145202.1, forward strand.
AAGCAAAAGGGGATAACAAAGAAGTTATCAAAAAGATCCCATAATAGTAAATTCCCGCGTCCGTAATCCTAAATAGATATGACTGATGGCCTTTCTCTAATTATACATGAGTTTAAATATTTGCTGCCGTATAGACGCCTCTCCTGTGCCACAAAACACAAGAGGTAATGGTTTTTTTTTGTTCTTAGTATATATATGTTTCCCATATTTTGTAATGGTTTCCAGATAGTTTGCGGATTCGTATGCTCTCCCCTTCCTATCGCTCGTGGTATGAAAGAATTGTGATCTGGAATCCATAACCATGGTGTCCTTTTCCTCGAAAATTCACTTCTTCTAGGTGTGTAAAAGACAAGTGAAGAAAGCAGACACAATGAAGGTTCTGTAGAGATAGATGCTGCTCTCTAACTTTAACGCTCAATCAGCGCATAGCGAGATGAGAAACGCAACAAGTCAGACGACCCAGAGGAAGAAACGGTGAAAGAGGTAAATGCCATGGACATAACTCTCTATGCCTTTTAGGCGTCCTTGTCCGCAGAGGCATCCTCAGTTTCACCATCTTTGTTTTCGCCCTCATCTTTCTGTTCTTCAGAGTCTGGCGCCTTGTCGGATGACAAAGACATTTGTGTGTCCCCATCACCGCTCGCGTCCTCCTTGACTTTCTTCGCCACGACATCTTCCTCCAGATCGTCTTCCGCCTCGCGCTTAGAGCTTACGCTCTCGGCGCTGGGGCTCTTTGCTCGTTCAGAAGAAGACGTCTCCTCAGCTGTGCTTTTCTCTCCCGCTGCAGAGGATTCGCCCTTCTCGTCCACGTGTTTCCGGCCCACCGCAGCCTCGAGATCGATGCCTTCCATCTCGACGCCATCCTCGCCCATGAGACTTGTCGTTTCAGACTGAGGGCCCGTATCGCCAACTCCAATTTCATCTGGGCCTCTCGCATGCGGTGCCTCTTCCTCATCGTCGTCACCCATGGGCTGGTCTTCTGAACCCTCAGATTGCTCACCTTCGCCCATCATGTCATGGGATTTGGCGAGCTGAGTGACGGGGACGATGCCGGCTCTCTGCTCTTGCCTGAGCAGCTCGCCCTGTGTGACGCCCCTGGAATGCCCCATGGATGGCACCCCGTTGATGCTCACGGAAACAGTCTCGATGCTGCCCACTCCATTAGGTCCTTCGATGGTCTCGGTGCTTTCACTGTGAATCTGCGCGCCGACTGCTGGTGTCTCAACAGGGCTCTCTGGAGGCGTGCCCCTAGCTAACCACGGAATCGGGGTCAGTAGTGCCCCTCCCAGGGCTTCATCAGAACCAACCGCCACGGAAGTAGGGTTGCTCCAAGAGACAGCCATGGCCGGATCGTTGGGCTCATCTCCGTTGAGCTGAATGGCTGACATGTCGGGAATCGGCGGCGGCAGCGGATACGTATTCGTTCCCGACGTCACGGCAGATACTCTGTCCAAGGCATGCAGATACGATGCCAGGGCCTTGTAGTGCGCGCGCGGGTACAGAATGAGCTCTGCGATTCTCTGGATTGTGTGTGGTGGATATGATTTGAAGCTCCCGATGTGGCTCTTGATCTCATTAACCATGTCTAATAGCTGCTTCGGCAGCACATCAGACTGCTCCTGGGCTTGTGATGGGGACTGTGGCGAGGACTGCGCCGGTGGCGGCTGAGACGCAGCGACAGGTTCTGTTTCGGTTGTGGATGGGGGCTGCTCGCCCGCAGGCGCATTCTCCTTGTTGGCATCTTCAAACGACCGCTCAGCAGGCGGCGATGATAATGGGGAGAGCACTCTTGTGTCTAGGAGCCGGGGGCGCGGCAGAGGAGGAGGAAGTTTGGGTATGGGAAACTCGTCGCGTGCGATCTAGTGGATTTGAATACGCCGAGTTAGTGATTTCGGCTCAATTGAACAATGTCGCATATCTCCGTAGGCTGCTGCATCGGAAACGCACCTTATCTAGCCGTAAAAGGATCTCGTCGCGCAAGGCTGGCCACGCTTCTCTGTAGAAAAAAATGCCAAGATTAGCAAACAGGCACGATCAGAGCTGCCATCAGGCTGTCTTTGTTGCAAAGATGGACGGGGGATGCGCCACGTACGACTCCACGAGCTCTCCGGCAGCAGTCTTGCTGAGCAAGTCATTATCGCTGTCCACCTCCATGGGCAAATAGAAACTGCGGGCGGGCACGCGACGCCTTTTTGTCTTGGGTGTGTTGTGGTTGGTGATGATGATGCTTTGCGAAGAGGCGCTGCTGCTACAATGGATCCAGGCAGTTTCCAGGCCCTAGAGGAAGTACCATGTACCCGTTGGTGCTGGTGGGGTAGCAGCTGCAGGATCCTTGCTAGCCTGTGACTTCATCGCGATAGGATAGGATGCTCATCCACATGTAAATAGATGTGAACTCTTGGGTATGGACTCTTGTGTATGATTGGGAAATATGGAAGAGGTAGATGTGGTATTCATTTGATTTTATTTCTTTGATATTCACAACACTATGACTATCTACTCCTACTATGTAGTAAGGCAGCATGTTGATACTAGAGCAGATGCATAAAGAAACAAGGCGATATCAAGTGAAAGCAACTGTTGTATAAGACGACATCATAGCTGAGAATCTTCCAGCTCTCGTAACTTAGTTTTACGCTCAGTTAAAGACTTGGATAGATCAAGCAGGGTTTTCTCGTATATTCATCTTTATGATAGCAATGTTATCCTTTGCTAGTTTCTTCTCTGAAGCCAATATTGATGGCCACAGTCCCACCCTTTCTGGCCATTTCCTCATCATATATTATGATTTCTTCCCCTTGTGCTATTACTTCTTCATCTTCAATCGCCAATTCCCCATCCTGCTTTGCCGTATCATCTTCCACTTTGGCAGTCGAGTTAACGGTCTCCATATTCGACGCATTCTCCAGCTCGCCACTGAACTGCGGCGCATGGTCTCCCAAGCTCGCTCCATCCCTTGGCCTCGGGCCACGGTACTTCTGGATGAGAGCATTCGTCCTGTAGTTGAGAACCTCAATCTTTTTCAAGTTCCTCTCCACAACTTCTTTCCTAGACTGTGCACCATCCCAGACGAAGAATGGATCTCTAATGGAGGACACGAAGCCGTCGGATAAGGCTTCCAGCTGTTTTATATTGATCAATGCCTTGTTGAAAACTTTGACCGTTTCCGCCATAATGGTACGCGCCTCATTCACATCCACTCTAGCGGCGTCAATGATGGCATTGTTATTCTCAATCAGCGATTCTACCAAATCCTTCTCCTTATCCACAGCGGCGATCAAGTCACTGGCCTCATCATGGTACGCGCATATCTCAAGAAGCGCAAACACGCGATTGATATGGTCCCATATGTGCTTTCTATATTCGCTCCAATCGAGTTCCGTCGCATCAACAAGATCAGAGTCCTCCACCGCACCGAGAAACAACTGCCGAGTAGATTCCTTCTGAAATGGTGTATATAAAAAGATGTTGCCCGGATAGAGATTGTACTTCACACCGTTTTGGTACATCAACTTGACAAAGCCATAAAGCTGATGTTTAAACTCGAGTATCTTATCATATGAAAGCTGAGACAAGCGAGCTTCACACTCAAAGCTCACCAATTCGCAGCGAGTATATCGAATGGTATAGGACCGCAGTTTGGGATTAATCGATATAATCTGCGGTACGTGGTCCTTGAGCTCGGGGATGCGTTCGAGGACCTGGAGGATTTTGACGCGGGCGCTGAAGGAGTGGCCGTTTTCCAGAGTGGACACGACCTCCAGACGCCAGCGGGGAGGAGAAGGAGAGCGGCGATGGTCTTTGGCGAATCGTTCTTTGGCGCGAGCTTTGAATATTTTGCGAGACCTGCTCCTTGGGTTTCTAAGCTCTTGTACGCGACGTGGTACGGGTGGCGGTAGCAGATAATTATCATTAGGCTCGAGAATCTTGGCTGCTTGGTGAGTTGTCTCGCGGGTTTCTGTCGCTTCTTCTCCCATGGCTTTCTAGAGAAGTAAGAAATGAATAGTCGCAAGAACCGACTCTGAAAATACTCTGTACTGCTTTGGATTTCAACGGTCAAGCTTGTATTCGCGTATTGCGGCTTTGTATTTTATGTTGTTTATTATCCAGAGATCAGAAAGAGCAACACGCAGATCAAACAATAGCTGCCCTGAACACGTATTAACTACTAATAAGGCGGGGTGGTGAAACATTATTGCATGTTAACAGACCCTATGCTAGACATTAAACAAGGGGTAATGGTATGAGTAGCATTCTGGATAAGTCCAGTGACCATCCTATGTACTACTCTTCCATCCCTTAAAGTTACTATGATTAAGGCAAATCAAACGCTCGCCATCATCATTAATCTAACCATCTACTAGTCCCAGCAATCGCCCTCTAAAATCATTAAAAACAGTCGTCTAGCGCAACTAGCAAAGCAACCGCTGTTCTCCATTAAAACTCATCCCAAACCCTATCATTCATCTCACCAAATCAACGCTCTCTCATCAAAGATCAAATCTAGCCTCCCTGTACAGCCACTTCGCTGGATCAAACACAACCTCAAAGTTCGTCGCATCAAAAGCTCCAATCGCACAGCTCAAGTCGTGAAAGCCCTCCAGTCCCGTCACCGGCAGATCCTGTTCAGCATCCGTCTCCTCATGGAGATCCCATCCGCCAGTTCGCTGGCCGTTTTTTGTGAAGAAGATGTCAACACGAGGCCTGTGTGTGCCCGTCGGCGTAAATGTCATGCCAATACCGTACGTATCGCCTGCGCGGTACTCCGTCGTAAAGTCCTTGCCGCCCCAGCGGTCATTGATGTACCTGTGGCCGTCGTCTCCGTGAACTCCTAGACTGCCGCGGTGCCATCCAGGCAGGCGGAATGATGGATAGGGGAGGGCAGTGAAGCCCAGAGCCAGGTTGATGGTGGGGCTGCTGCGGCGAATAGTGACCTCGTAGTAAATAGTCTTTGGCTGGTTCGTCGCCGTAGGGTCGTGCTCGTTGACCACGTAGAGAGGAGGGTAGGCGATGATGCAGCGGTCGGGGCTATTCTTGTTTGTTTGGCCCTCCCAGTGGCCTCGCGCAAGGAAATTCAGGGAGCCATTAAACCCTGCTGGCTCTAGGAGCCGGAAGTTGTTGGATTGCAGCGCATCCTTGCCCGGCTGGTCGAGTACAATGGGCCTAATCATGGGATACTGTCGGCACCACTCCTCGCCAGCCTCTGCCTCCGCTTCAGTCGCATTGTTGGCAGGTGACGCATCGTAGCCACTGAATAACATAGGAGGCGGTGGGAAGAGAGAAGTGTCTGGCACAGCAGCCTGCCAGTCGTGGCCCTTGGCAGACTGAGAGCCATAGGGGTCCGAGGGGGGAGCAATCCAGTCGCCTTTCTTGGCAGATGGTGGCGGTCCTGGCGGCGGCGCAAAGTCGCCCTGCTGATGAGGAGGAGGCGGTCCTGGAGGAGGAGCAAAATCATCATGCTGCTGTCGTCCTGGAGGTGGCCCCGGAGGAGGTGCAAAGTGCTCGTCTTGTCCTCTACCAGGAGGGGGTCCAGGAGGGGGTGCGAAATCGTCGTAGGGTGGTCTGCTCTGCTGATGGTGCTGTTGACTCTGATATCCTGGCGGCGGCGCAGAATACTGGCTTGGCATCACATTTGTCCTCGCACCGTTATAATTCTGTGCCGGCCTTACAGGAGGGTCGTTGTTTCTCTCATTCTGATTGCCAAAACACATGGCTGATGGTCTGTTTGTATATCAAGCGATCGAATTCACAGTTCCTTGCTGCTTCCTTTGCAGTCGTCTCACGAATTGTATGAAGAGGAGCAAGGAAATGGTATTGTGAAAATTCTGAGTTGGTCTGCTAATGAATTGATGGAAAATAAAAAGGAAGTAGAGTGAGAAGAGTGAAAAAGAAGGTGAAAGAAGACAGAGGGCTAGAGAGGTACGGCTAAAACAAAGGGTAAGCTACTGCCTCCTAGGTAGTCAATAGTACCTAACGGGCGGCCGTTTGGCTTGCGATGTCTCTCCCCATGTGGCTGTGCTGTGCTGTGCTGTGCTGTGCTGTGCTGTGTTACTACACTTTACCTAGCCTTTTTTTCTGGGCCAACTCTGGGGAGGCTCTAACCTTAATTCAATGTAGCTGGGCATCGATTGCGGAAGTTTCCTATTACAGCTCTTGCCCAGCACAGCCTGGCTGCTAAAGCTCATCCTTGGCTGCGTATTACGTCGTGTAAGATACGCACATTTTTTACTATTTCACGAACAACTTTCTTGTCTGGTCATGTGAAGCCATTTATATTCCATATGATTCAGCGTGTGCAATACGGACAGCTGCATTAAACTAATACTAGTAGATATGCTTGTTTACCAAGCTCGCATTTTTCATTACCTGGGTTACTCTCGTAACCATCTCACCAATGGTTTTCCGTTCATTATACATTCAACATAAAAGTACACAGTACTTGTTCAGAGAGAGTCCCCTGGGTATGTAATAGGACTGACCAGCCGGCGTTTATACTCGACTAGCTACCCCACGCACTGGCATCTGCGCCAGACGGGTAAAAGAAGGCCACAACACCAATGATACAGTAGACTGCACATAATAGGGCACCTTCAAGGTAGTTACTGCGGCCATCCAAAACAAGAAAGTTGACCATAAACGTTGACACAAAGAGACAAACAGTCTCAAACAGAGTGAAATACAACGTCATCGGCTTGTCCATGATCCAGCCGAGAATGACAACCAAAGGAGTGACAAAAATGGCAATCTGAATGGAGCTGCCAATAGCAACACCAATAGCCAGATCCATCTTGTTCTTCATTGCGACGGTGACAGACGTGACATGCTCAGCTGCGTTGCCAACAATGGGTAGGACAATAAGACCGATAAAGACTTCGCCGACGCTTGATGTAGCAACGACATCTTCGATGGAACCAATGAGAAACTCGGCACATGCCGCGACAAGACCGGTTGTAACAAGCAAAAGAATAATTGCAGCAGCTTGGGTAAGGTGCTCCTCCTCATGCTCCTCTTTAACCCCGCTCAGTGAACGATTCACAGCAGTCAAAGGCACCTGAGCCGGCAGCATAGCACCGGGAGGTCGAATCTGGTGATTCAGCCTATCAGGAAGGGAGTTGGTGCGTCGGACACCGTAGCGAACACGAGGCACAGGACCAGCGGGAACACCAGCGGGAACAGTAGACAAGACATCCAACTCGGGCTTCTGTACGAAGACGGTGGGTGCCAAGTTCTTCACGGACACGGAGCGTAGAGCAGGGAATGGCCGCTTGGATCCATTGCCGGCCTCATTGCCACTATTCGCGGCTTCCGCCTCGTTGGGTATAGCGAAATCGACGCGGCGAGGTTCCCCATTTCCATGTGAATTCTGGTCAGGCTGTTCGGTTATCGTCTGCTGGGCATCACCATCTGCATCACGCTTGCGGTGACGACGCTCCTTCTTGTGCTTTTTGCGCAATTGGCGAAGGCTAGGTCTTCTATGCTTGCGATGGGACCGATCGTCATCGTCGACAGCCTCATCATTGGTCTCAGTTGAAGAGAGCCTAGGGAATTGCGGGCGAGAAGATGTCTCAGAAGACTCTTCCTGAGGGCTAGTGGCATTGGTTCCAAAAGACGAAGTCCTAGTGGGAAGGTCGCTTGTCTCCACGGAGGCAACAGATGACTTTCTTCTGCGTCCATGGCGGAGAACCTTTCTCATCGCACGACGAACAGTATCCCGGGAGTGACTGGAATCATCGGAATCAGAGCTAGAATCAGAGCTGGACTCTGAACTTGATGCATCCAGCCATGCTGCGGCAGGGCCTGGAACTGACTCGGCGTCGACAATATTCTGAGGAGTTGACTCATAGAGATATGCGTGGGATTTAAGTTGGAATAAAAGATAGATGACGTATACCAGTAACAGAATCTGCCATATTTAGTTAGAGGGTTGATTTATGCATTTTGATAATCAGGATTTCAACTTACAACACTGGTACCACGGCTAATCTTGAGCGACTCGCGGTCAGCCAAGCCTGCATCGGCGAATGATGCGTGGAAAGCCGTCTAAAAAGGAGTTAGCAGGCCAGTATAGGCAAAAAAGTGTGAGAAAGGTGAAACACGTACAGGCAAGACCAGACTGATGACACTCAAACTGAGAAGACAGGCACTCATCTGAGTGACGGTGCTGTTGTAGACTTGCTCTCGAAAGCGTAAACCACCGAGGAAGAAGCCCATTCCCAGAATGAGGAGCAGATTGGCCAGAATGGAGCCCAGCAGGGATGCTTGGACGATACGGATCTCATTCTTGACCAGGGCAATGATGAAGATGATCAATTCCACAGCATTGCCAAACGTCACATTAAGCAGAGCGCCAAGGGCGTCGCCCATCTTACTGGCCACGGACTCGGTGGCAAAGCTGAGGAGACCAGCGAGAGGAATCACGGCAATACAGTTCATGGCGAAGACGACGCCGCTATTAACGCCATTGATGTTGGCGAGAATGATGCCCAGGGGCACGAATACAAGCAGGACATTGAACCAGCTGTGGGTCAAGACAAGCCAGAAGGATCTACGAAACTCTTGGGCAAAAGTACGCTTCGGATGGCCGTCTTCATTCTCGTTTCCGTTGTCGGAACCGTTGGTTTCGGGGACAGAGGTGCTTTCGTGGGCCTCCTTGGTTCCTAGGACAGACCCCTGCCTCTCATCCTGCGAGGATGGCGCTGACGAGCGCTTCTCTGGGGCAAGCGACCACTTGAGGAAGTTTCTGTCGGGTATCTTGTTGACGATGGCTGGGGCATCGTTGCTAAGAGGAGACACTGCATCGTTGCTGTTGGGTGTCTGGTTGTTGTTTGGGGCAGAGGTAGCTTCTGGAGCCTTCTCATTCAAGAGAGACAAGTCACGAAGCTCGGTATCCGGCTGGTGGGAGAGTCCATTCGCTACGGGCTGTGCATCAGAGCGTTTGGAAGCTATATCGGGGTCGGATGAGGCCTCCTTCATCGAACAGGTGTTGGGGAGCAGCGAGGACGAGGGTGGCAAAAGTTATAGGTAAGATGCGATGCAATCCAACAAGCAAAAGCAAGAGATTGAATGTGCCAGGAACAGGCTGTAAAATAGGTTGAAGAAACCTTTGAAAGAGGAAAAATAGGGGAGAGGGGGAGAGAGTAGGGAATAGAAGCTAAAAGCATGATGAGAGGCGGGAATCGGGAACCCTTTTTAAGTTATCAACGAAGAGGCGGCTGTGACTGTGGCCGGTAGCGTGAGACAAACGGGGAATGTGGATGACGCTGTCGGGTACAAGCAGGGGTGGGGACGGCGCCACGAGAGATGGCCCTCAGTAGCCTGGTACCTTATCTGCTTGCTTGTGCCTGGGCCTGGCAGCCTGGCCACGCGCACAATCACGGCTCAACGCTGGGAGTGCACTGACGACGCCACAATGCCGCTATCGAATCAATCAGTCTCTATTGTAGTGATTGATGACAGCACTAGCATACTGTACAAAGCCAGATTCCCAACAGCAGCAACCACGATTAACTTTCAATCACTACTACCAGTACATAGTGCTCTATACCATGTACCTGTACATGTAGCAATAGGGAGACAATGGAGCACCTGCTAGTTGTACGTACTACTCTTGTTAGCATCTCGTACAGTAGCAACTCCCTATTGATTCCAGGGTTCATTACTCCGTACCTTTAAGCTTAGTGGAGAGAGGCAAGGAAGGGTTGGGCGTGCTGAGTCCCACGCCAGCGCCCAATCACCTCCCGCCGTCTTCCCTTGGAGCTACATCATCACAGCGTAGTCAGGTCCGCTGTTATGCGCTAACGACAGCCCAGCAAGCATCTGCGTGGGCGCAACAATACATCGCGCCTTGGCGCTGTAATCAAGGTGCAAGTCCTTCACCGTGGCCACCTCAGCAGCCAATATGGACGAAACATCCGGCTTTGCCCACCGCCATTCTATTCATCATTGATCCTGCTTTCAATGCTGATCATCCAGTAGCACTACAGCTTGGCTTATCGTGTTACGGCTACAAAGTACAGTTACACATCAAGATAAGAGAAAAAAAGCATATATCTAAGAAACAAAAAAAATCCATCGTCCCCCTTGGACACAAGCCGATTCCCGAGACAAATCGGCCCAGCGGCAGGGGATAAGACAAACAAGGCCTGCAAACCACGGGCCTAAGCTCATCGGACATCTCTTCGCTCACGGACAGTCACTCAAAACAGAATCCCCCGCCAGTGAAATCCCGAATCGATTAGAACCTTCCAGCGAGCGGCACTTACATTCCACAAATCGGTATACACAAGTGATTGCCGTCCAATCTTGCTTTGGCTTCTAGTGCTACTCAGCCCATGTCAGCCCATCCCCACACTCAAAGAAACGTCCAAGCTTATCCAAGAAACAGGACCCCACGCGCGTCTAAGGGTCGTCTACCGCTTCCCCTTCTCTCCTGGACGAGCAAGGCCTCTCTACGCATACTTTGTATACATAGAGATTCCCCTCCGTGTATATTAATACGCATACGAGCGCATACATAAAATAGTAGGTACTTCAACTTGCCAAAGAAGGCCTTCACCACCCATCAATGGCAAAAAAAGAACAAAGTAACAAAAAAGAACAAAGCAAAAAAGATTGCAAAATTCCTCCCAACGCGTAAAGAAACACCCAGACATCCACCGCCCAAAGCTCGAATCCCAGTCCCAAAGTGGGAAATCTCATGCGAGCCTCGTTCCGAAAGCGAAAAAGCTCTTTGTAGCAAAAAATCCGAGCTAAGCCTCCTTGCCTCCCCCACTATCCACGCACCATAGCTTCGCCACAATACACACATCAGTGTCACAGCATCAGCCACACTCGCCATACCACGTGTATGACGTTTTTTGTGCCGGTGTCAACGCGTATTTCGCACTTCTCGGTGAATCTTTGCTTCGGATGTAGCCTTTGATAATTTCCAATACATGGCAAATCCCCGTATAATCGCGTATTTCCGGTCTAGGAAGGACCCCTGGATTTTTTTTTATCGAGTACAAGGCCACACTAATGACGTAGTTTGTGCTCAGCGTCGGTCAGACAAAAACTCCGTGAAACGAAGCGTGAGCTGATGAGTCTGGCCAAGGAATGCAGCTTTTCGGTGTTCATTCTCAGTACACAGACGTAGTGAAACAGAGACTCGGCATCAGTTATCCGTCAAATGCAATTGCTATATACGGCAACAAAAGAAACTTGTCTGTACATGATACCAGACATGCATTAGACCTGGCACAGTTTCACCGGAAAATGAGTTCACGGCATCTCTATCCGATACAAGACTTTAGTCGTGTGAAAAAAAGTTGAGATTAGAGAATTATCTATAGTAATAAGGGAAAAAATAAATATCTTACAAACCGAATCTCTTACAAATAGTCATCACACAATACGAAACTCAAAAATAATTCATCTCGCGCGCGAAAATACTCCTCATATATATTCTTCTTTCTGCTCCTTTCAAACGAAAAGAAATAAAACAAATCACAAAACTCTTTCTTCCCCTTCACCCCATCCCTTATATGCGCATCTTTGTCACCTCATAGACTCCGCTCAATTTGCCCTGCCAAAATGCCCAACACAAGAAAAAAGAACAAGAAAAGAAAACAAATACAAGTGTACACACCGATTCAGGTATACCGAACAATAGCCCCAACATACTGGTTCAAACTTTCTACTAAGCTTGAAAAAAAAAAAAAGATAGAAAACAATAAATAAGTAGGTAAATAGTACCTTGGGCGTTCTGATATACCACATCACGAATATCCCACAACCAGATCTAGTCGAGGTGTTTTTCTTTGTGTGTAATTTTGTTCATAACAGCCTCCACATGAGCGCAATATACGATTTGCAAGATCATGCTAAATGAAATACAATACAAAGGAAAGGCGAGGAAATAAAAAAGAAAAATAAAAGAAAATTGCCAAACAAGGCATGCCAACTTCCCCAGCAGTAGGCCCCTGTAAAGATGGAGAGCTGCTACGTTGGCTGGTTTTCGTCAACGGGGAATATTAAATTGGCCGAATGATATCTGCTTTGCGCGCTTTGATGATTACAACTTGATGTTGACAAAAATTTGGCGATGTCCTCCTGCTCAGAAAAGAAATATATAAGACAATAACAAGGCCACTAAACGCATCCGATCGATCCAAGGAGCCGAGGCCCTCAAAAAAGACGTGGCAGTAACTTTTGGATCTGGGCCGGTGCGAAATCATTATTAATTCTTAGCTTTATGCCCTTGTCAGGCGAACCGTTATCGTTCGTCTCCTCCCCTAGCTTTGCCTCGTCTTCGGAAAAAGTCCATGACACGCTTGGCAGCTCCACTGCTTCCCTCATGGCCTCGGTACTCTCCCTGGTCGTAGGCATCCACAAAGCGTTTGTGAGGCTTCTGTAACACTCCCCTACTGGAATTGATTCCCCGTCCATCAAAGCCTTCGGATTGAGTGTATCCATATTGATACGGCCCCTGCCTTGCGCCAGGAGGTGGACGCAGGTCTACTGAAGTATCGGATGCACTGTTGAGATGGGTGCCTTGTTGCAAGTATGGAGGGATTGCATTAGGTCGCCTAGCAGCATCCGCCGGGGCCAGGTTGTTGTTTTGGGTCGGGTGAGATACGGCCGTATCTAATGGCTGGCCGTCGTATGCATTGTCAAAGAAAGGTGTGCTGCCTCCGTGGGATGTGACGCTCCGGCCAAGGTCAGCAGTGCGAGGGTTTTGGATAGGTAGGTCTTGCTGAGACTGATACTCAGAGGGAGGGGCGCTATAGTCCTTGGGGGGATTAAATGATTTGAGGGAGAAGGATGCCGGGAGAAGCGAAAATCGTCGGCGCTCTTTTTTGTCGACAATCGAGTCTTGAGAGCCATTGATGCTGCCGCTCCTCTTCTTTCCAAGCCCAAGAGTAAAGGATCGGCGTGACGCCTTCGAGTCTATCGACCGTCGTGACTGGGTTTCCTCTGCTCCCGTTTGTGCTACCATTCCAGAATTAGCCATGCTGATAGGAGGATACTTCTTGGATTTTTCCATTGGTTGTTCGGCCTTCTTGCCCTTGCGTCCAAACATGGATCCGCTACGGCCCAAAAGCTTCGAGCCAATATCTCCTATCGTATTGGACCTCTTGTGTCCCTTTCCATCACTGCTCTTAGGCTCATGAAAGCCTGACATCCGCGCAAATTTGGGGGGCACGTTTGTGTTGGTTCTCTCAATGGCATCCTCCTCAGCATTGGAAGGTTGTTGGATGCGGCCTTGAACATTAGTGTCTGCAATGGCAGGGGGAGCGGGCTGGCCATAATTGCCTCCAGACTGCAGGCCAAGAGAAGTAGCAGACTCTCTAGAATTGCCAGTACGGGGTCGGTTGTTATTCGCCGCAGGGATGCTGATGGAATATGTGTTGTCGGAGGCCGCACGAACATCTCGCGACGGCCGTGTCGGCTGAGGCGCTCCGGTCGTTTGCGCCGCTGTAGCTGGTCCTCTCTTTGACTGCGGTCGTGAGTGTGAGACGTGCCTGTCATCCACCGACAAATCTTCCGTCTCCTGGTGATGTCGAGAAGTTGGTCGAGACTGGTGCCTGGCAGCTTCTGGCTCAAGGCCGCCACGCTGTGTCTGAGTGACGGGCGCGACGTACTCGACCTGGACAGTGCGGCGTTTGGCGTCTTTGGGAGTGCGCTGGGTAGTTTCGGGGGGAGAATCGATCTTGCCGTGCGCCTTCGCCAGGCCACCGACAGCAGTCGGCTGTGGAGTCTTCTGCTTTGGTGCTTCGCGGACAGAAGCGCTTCTCGTAACCATGGGGGCCTCGGCATAGTCAGAGCCTGTGGCGCTGACGCTCTGGACCTCGGATGGAGAAGTGGTCGAGCTGGTAATGAACTCGACAACGTGAGCGTATTCGCTCAACCAGCTATGGCGCGCCACCTCAAACAAATCGGCTCGCTTTCTCGGGTTAGGCACCAGAATTCGCCGTAATAGATCTCGTGCATGTGGTGTCACGTATTCGGGGAATGTCAGTGGTGTCGTAACGATGTACTTGTAAAGAAGGTTGATGTTATCGCCTTCGGGGTTAGCAGGATCATCGTCGAAAGGAAGATAGCCGGCGAGCATGGCATACTATTTTTTTTTTTCATTAGCTACCTGGTTGAAGAGAAAAGAAGAAAAGGATAGATGGAGAAAATAGCATGTTACTCACCAAGATGACACCACAGCTCCACACATCGACTTTCCTTCCGGTATACAACGAATCGCTCACGACGAGCTCTGGTGCGGCATAGCAGGGACTTCCACAGCTGGTCTGCATCAGATCACCCTTGCGCATGCCATTAGACTTGATCTTGTCGAGACCTAGTCGCTTGACGAAGTCGCGATCCGATAGATTCAGCTCTTCTTCCTCAGTCAGCTCATCGTGGGAGTCAAACGTATTGGCAAAGCCAAAATCAGTGATGATGATGTTTCGGTTGCGGTCCAGGAGCAAGTTCTCCAGCTTCAGGTCACGGTGCACGATGCCCTTCTTGTGGAGGTAGCCCACTCCAGAAACCAGCTGAGAGAAGAGTCGGCGTGCTGAGTTGTCTTTCAAATAACGGTGGTTCAAAATGTAGTCAAAGAGCTCGCCTCCAGATGCATATTCGAGAATAATACCAATGTATCTATCGGTTTCAACCATGTCTATCAATCGCACAATATTTGGGTGGTGAATGCCGCGGAGAATAGTGACTTCGCGCTTAATCTTGGCCAGCCGAGATGGGTTGTGGCCAACGGTATCTCTTTTGATGAGTTTAATGGCAACCTGTGTCTGTCAGCATTACTAGTTTTCCAATAATAGGCCCCCTCTCCAATCTCTCCCTCACTGCTACTCTCACCCTCAAATCTCGTCCGCACTTGGGGGCATGGGGAAATCAATAGAAATAGAATCAATACTCACTTGCACGCTGCTATCCTGCTTCCAGCCAAGCTTCACCTTGCCAAATTCACCTTCACCAATGGTGTTTCCTAAAATGAAATCGCCAAACTTGGTAGTCGCCTTGTTGTTGCGACCGTGGTCATGGCGGCTTCGAGTGCCGCGTCGTTCCTCGGTGCCCGCATTCATGGAGACAACAGGAGGTGGCGCGGCGGGATCGACGTCGTGAGATGCGTTCTGGTAGTTTCCTCGTCCAGTCGCTTCTTCGCCGTTGGAAATGACCCGGTACAGGTTTTCGCTTGCCTCGCGCGATGGCTTAGAGTTTGTTGCTGTCTGATGAGTACGGACGGGGATGGGGATGGAAGAAGGAGCTTCGGCGGTATGGCCACCACTTCGAACGCTGGGCACCGCCTGGGCTGCGGCCGAATCCTGCGGCGTGTGGTAGCCCTGAGCCCTCTTGCTCCGGGCATGGTCGGCGGCGCCATTTGTGTCAACACGAGAGGCGATCCGTGAGCCGTCAGTCTGCACACGGCGTGGTGAATTCATCTTTTCGCTGCGTCCCTGGCTGGCGTCGGGATTGTTGGATGAAGTTCGTGGAGGGGCGATAGGCGCGGACGACAGGCGGTCAGTCCTGGAGTGTTGGTCGGCCGCACGAGTCGCGCTGGTGGGAATGCGAGAGCTCACGGGAGCACTGGAGTCTGATGGGACAGAGGCGCCGGGGCCACTGGACTTGGAAGAGGGAGGACGCCTTGACGATGGTGGTGTTGAGGCGCTCTGCTGGGCATTGTGGATTTCCCGATTGGGGGAAGATTGCGGCTGCGCGAACTGGCGGTTGGAAGGTGAAGGCAGAGAAGACGACAACGCGGTTGGCTGGTGAGGAGGGGCCGTCTGGAGAGCAGCCGACGACATGCTTCCGCGTTGCTACGGGATGATTGCCGGCCCACTAAGGTCAATCGACGGACTTGGGCGGACTCGGCGAGCGCAGCTCTAGAAGAAAATAGCCTGCTTCGAGTGTCCCCAAGTGCGTTATGCGAGAGGATCAATGTGATTGTCCGGCTCTGATATCAAACTCGATGGCGTATCGACTCGGCAGTCGAAAAACAGGAGCAACGGCACGTAGACTTTCTTGCGGGAGCGCGCAGCGGATGGTTAAGGCTCCGAAGCAGCAAAGCACGAGTAGCGTGTCTTGGTGGTGTATTAGAGAGGAGGATGAGAGAGGGAAATGGGTCACAACAGTCAGACGGGCTGCTAATCAAACGAGGTGGTGTGTGTGCCGTGTGTTGGCGAAGCCAAGGGCGACCAAAGACAAGATTCAGGTCCTTCTTTGAACAGCACCAACAAGCCAATTCAGCACAGCACTAGTATTTCATGGTCGACCACAGGGAACACGGGCTTGTTTTTTTTCTGTCCTTGGTTGTTTCACAGACGAAGCGTCGTCGTCCAGCAGATGGCAGAAAACTGCGTCCCCTGAGTGGGCAGGCCCGGGTGGACGCGCGCAGGGCCCCAGGGGGTTGCCAGAGGCCGGCCGCTGGGAGGAGCTGACAGGGTTGTGCAGAGTAGCGGCAGCAGTAGGGCGGGATGCGCTCGGATTGGGTGCCTCTTTCGTCCTCCAATATGCCAGCCGAGTGCTGGTTCGTCTCAGCGCGACCCGGCAGGCCGACGAGGTTGAAGTAGACGCAGATGCAGACAGTTGAAGACGGGAAGACGAGGCGCTGCAGGGCTGCGAAGAAGGTTTTCAACGGCTTGCGGTGCTCGTTAGCGGAAGCCTCAGCAGCTGCTTTGCTGAGCTGAGCTGAGCTGAGCACTTGACGTCTTTGCCACTGTTGCTGCGCGAGGTACAGATTGCCTGGCGCAAGGGCGAGGCAGGTACACGGCGAGCTACCAGACTCTAAAAAAAGCCCACGCACAGTAAAGTTGCATGTATGTAATCTTTGGTGCCACAGGTCAGACCAAGCATTACGGAGCATCTATCTACACGTATGATCCATATGATACACACAATATAATACACTACAATGGAGGCAAAACAGTACACGGGCGAGATTGGAGTGCTGCTGCCAAATCGCGAGCACCGCCAAGGGCTCAAGGGCCAGCTCTGGCGAAATTGAAATTGATGGCTGCAGCATGAGATGAGAAGCGCAGCGCGGCAGCCTCAGTGGAGCCCTTCTAGCGGAGCTTCCAGCGCTACGCCGCCTGTAGTGGCTCCGTGTGGCCCTGGCCCTGGACCCGAACCTGGGCCTGGTACCTGAGCACATGCACGGGGCATGCATGCGTGCGCTGTACTCTGCAAATGCTACCATCGAGGTCGGTCGACATCGCGACTGCGAGTACCTGCCGCCATGCGCGCCTGTCCGCGAATCTCGAGGTATCTGCCGCTGCGCAGTTCTCGCAGCCGAAACGCGCTAGATCCAGGGGTCCACGTCGTTCCTGCATGCAAGCCGTAGTACTTGTACGAGCCGGATATTTATTTATATTACAAGCAGCGCAGCATGCATGACTGACGGACGGCGTGGGAGCGTCACGGTGCAAAATCCCCTCCAAATTAGCTCTCACCCAAGCAACGGCAGAACCCTGTACTGTAGCTGCAAACACTGAATGAACCCAGGCCAGGTTCGTTGTGTGCATGTGCATGCACATTCTCTTCATATGTCATTGAATGTCATCCATTGACGCCTGTGCTTGACAGGTGTGAGTAGCGTCGATATAATGAGTGAATGAGTAGCCATTGGGGCAAATACCGGAATGATCGGTCAATAGAGGCGCCTACAAGTACAAGAGCATCAAGACATTGGCCAAACTCAATCTCATCGTCATCCATACGAGAACATGTCGTCAACACACGCCAAAATACTGCCGCCTGCTTGTCCCTTGGCTTGCCGCTCCCTCCCCTCCTGGTGCTCCATCTACATGTACCATAGACGAGGCTGGATGGTAGCTCTTCTTCGGTGACGCCGCAAACAAGCCCGCTTGGACTTGGCCTGGGCGCAAGGGAGAGGCCCGTAGCGCAGCCGTGGGGATCCATACGAACTTCTTTTGCACATTATAATTAGACACAAACAAAAAAGGGAACTCGTTCGCTTGGGCAGATTTGCAATTCAATTGCGATGTCGAGGGCGAGAGGAGCTCATTGAAATCACAATAATGCAATTACAATAATTCACCAATTCAAAAATTGGAATTACGGCGGCGAAATACAGGTGCCACCGCCTTTAATATTACGACACTAGAAGCTCTAGCTGCTGGAGCTTCAAATTTCAAATTTCGATCGCGCATCCGCCGTCGCTCGCGGCCGTCGTGCGGGCTTCCTTCGCCGCTACCCCAGCACGAACAGAGTGCAGAAATGCGGGCGGCTAGTCAGAGCACTAGTAATCTCGATCCCGGCTGTGAGATTGCGATGCTGCGCGCTTTTCAAGCCATACAGCGCAAGCAGCCCTGCTGAAATAAGTAATTGGATACCACCTGGTAGCAAGATTACCGCTTCGTACATGTTGGAACTGGCTGGTGCTGGCACTAAAGACAATGGGACGCGGAAATCATATGATGCTCCCACCGAGGTGACCTCATCAATGCTAGCATCTAAGCAGTATTTTAAACCGAATCCTCACCTAGCTGGTTGCCCCATAGCTCTTCTCCATGCTCCATCGCTAGGCAACTAATAGACTAAATAGTTCTGCGAGTAATTCAACTACTGCTAGTAAACCCACGTGTATCCGACTCCTATTGCTACTCTACAGCAAGTATTGATGCCAGCCATACACCGAAGGTCAGAAGCTTCGCCGATGTTGCAAATGTCTCAGTTGACGAGCCTGATCTAGCAGCAACAAGTCCAAACATCCTCGTATGGCTCGCATAACAGCGCATAACATCCAATTAGGCAAGTCGGCATCGTTTACGTATACTGTAATACTCGATACTCCAGCACATATCATCTACGCCTGGATTGTCAGACAAGAAAAGGTTATTTTGCACCCTTTTTCTTTTTGTTTATTTAACGTCCCCAGCATTGAAACCTCCTTTTCATTATCCGCCCAACCCTTTCGCAGCGCAACACACCACATTGCAAACAGCACCTGCTCAATGTGTTTTAGTTCTTGTTTTGCAGTACAAACGATGAGGACCATATTACAAGCTACTCTATTTTGGTTTTCTTGTTTTTTTCCTTCTCTCCCCTGGCTCTTCTTGTTCTCTCACTCGCAGACGGGTCGGGTCACAACATACGAGATAATGCCCCCGCTTTTAAGCCCTTTTATGAACGAACCCGAGACAGGCTCACCAAAAGTGAAACCCGTGTGGCACATCCCCAATTTCCCCATCTGCATATCGCAAACATTGTTTCGATCCCATTAATGTCGATGAAACAAATTCTCCGTGCACTCTCTTTCCCTTGCGTCCTGTATAGAGCAAGGTACGAAGCACTAGGTGTTACTTGCGCTGCTATTATTGGCACGTGCTGCCACAGGGCACAAAAGCATATCGTGTTTGCTATGGAGTAGGAGACGTTTGAAGGGCCCATCCTGGCATCATTTCGCAGATCCACCGCATTGTTTGTGGCTAACAGAAGCGCTTGCTGATCGCATTGATGCCGGAAATGAGCGACTTGGCTTGGACGAGTTAAAATAGCTTCATCTTAGCCTTCAATCCTCAAGTCACCTGCAACTCACACTACACCAAGGATCAAGGGGTAATCAATCGCTATGCATTTATACTTTCTACTAGTACTAGTAATTCTGCAGCTAGGATAATCGCCAACCCATGATATTAAATCGTCGATTAGCATCTGTGCACACGAATAAGATCGCCTGATTAGATACTAGATACCCGTCCAAATCTTCTTAGCGCGCCAAGTCTAGAAACTCAACATCCGAGTGGTGTCTTGCATGAAAAGCTTCGGCTTCCTTCAGGCGCTCTCATCCAATCGGAGTATCGACATGATGTTTAGTCGATTGCCCAATGTAGACGAGAAGCCTCCCTTGTTGTGTCTCAGATGCCTGTTCTGGTGCTGTATGCACCTAGGGTAGACACTAAGTATTAGAGTTGAAAAGTCAAAGTGATGCTTTCGACCCGTTGGATAAAGTAGGCTGACAGCAGACCCTGACATGTGAGTCGTACGACCACTGCAGTCCTTGTGGATCGCATATTGGAGCCCTTAATTGATAGACTCTTCCTTCAATATTCCTCTACAACTTGATCGATATATCGTACATATCAAGCAGAACCGCGAACCCCGTAACAGTACCTGCGTAGGCCATCAGAATCATCATAGTCTGGCCCGGGCTGGCATCCAAGGTTGGAATAGCCATGTTAACAAAGCCCGTCAGCAGATTAGCAATGAGAAACACTGCCAGGCCATTGCGATTGTACGCTTTCAAAACATAGCTCGTGGCCACTCCATAGGCTTCTTTCTCCGATAGGGCATCCGCTGCGTTATAAAATGCAGGAAAGAAGATGGTGTCGATGACGCAGAAAGCCAGAATCTGCCACGAGTTGAATGCCGCGACCCAGAGAACATAGGGTAGGTTGGCCAACCGGCGCGAGACCGTCAAGGCAAACCCATAGTTGTAGCTAGTGGTAACAGTGTATAACCCGGTCCAAATGATGGCCCAAACAGCTATAGTCATGATTAGAGTATTTCTTTGCATACCCGCTGTTGAATTACTGCTTGATGTGATGCTCCGTGGAATAACAAATTTGCCGAGGTCCTGTCCTGCCAAGAAGATGGAAAGATAGCCAATGAAGCTAAAGACACCCTCTCGGTTCTTAGAGAGGAGATCTACCCTAGGGGCGGTGAGAATGAATCCTTTGAGATCCGTGCTCTCAAGGACAACCTGGTATGTGCCCACGACAAGCAGAGCCAATGCTGCATGCGACGGAATGACATCAAAAAGGGACTGGAAGATTGCCACAAAGGGAGGAAGGAGGCCCAATGTGAAGAAAAAATTCCAATGAACTCCATACTCTGACACGTGTTCGGCATATTCGAGTCCTTTGACGCTCAAAAGGCGAATGAATCCCAGGACCAGCAGAGGGATGGAATGGCGGAATGACTGTAGCAAACGCACAGAAAGTGAAGTTCGACGGCCCGTGGCTCTCTCTTTGAGGACCGGACGAGCCGCCACGATACCGGCGGAGAAGACAAAAGAGCCAACACCCATGTCCATCAGGGACGTGCCCCAAGTCTCGACTTTGGCGAAGCGTCGCGGAAAGAGGCGGAAATCCACCGCCAAGATGGCAACGCAAGTGGTGATCATCATGTATCCGCGATAAGTTGTGAGAAAGGGCTTAATGCTCAAGACGGGAGGAGGTTCTGAGGAGGTCTTGGACTGGGCATTTGGAGGAAGCCTCGGCTTCTTCTTTGGCCCTCCAGTGGTAGAAGGCAAAAACCATATCAAAAGAGCCGGTGCAAGCAGAAGCAGATTCAGCAACATGGGTGAGCTTGCGTAAAGAGTGGTGGCCAACAAGAAAGTGCCGACAGTGAGTGTGAAGTCGACGACAAAGCCGATAGCCGTGTAGGGCCTGAAGAAGGATTGCCGTGCCTGAAGAACAGACCACAGCATCATGGCCGCCTGTGCCCGTAGATTAGCGTTTGGCCTGAAATAAAACGCCACGGAATGAAAGCTCGACTTACGGGCGCTACAGCCGTCACAAAGCTGATTTCAGAGACTGAGCCTCCCGTCAAACCGGACACGAAGTCCTCTTTGCGCTGCTTGTAGCTCGCCATATTGATATTACGAATTAGTAGTTCAGGGGGTGAAATTCAACAGCCTATCGCATGATAGCTAAATGACAATGAAGCTTAAAGAAAAGAGAAAAAAGAAAAGAGTATTCTGAGGGTGTTTCCAACGGCGCGTCCAAGCGTTGACTCTCTTTCTTTGATGCTTTGCTGCGTTGTCGACTTGACGTTGAAAGGCCTCGGTCGTATAAGCCAATCATTTTGCGCTTCGTGGACAATTCTCGCTCAGTATGGGCCATCACGTGCACGCGGGACCAGGATTAAGCATGGGAGTGAGTGCATTGCTGTCCTCAGCATGTTCAGGCCATGGCTTGAACGTCTTCCTTCAACCCTAAAAAAAGAAAAAGAAATAAAAAAGAGGTCGGTTTGAAAGTGCTTTCATGCTGCGCAATCAAGTTGGCACTTGTCTCTCCTGCAGAAACCTTTTTCTTTGTGCTACTTGTTGCCCAGAGTAAACTTAGACCACTAACAATGCGCACGCCTTTGTCACAAGTGGCCGCATCGCCATCACCAACCGCGGGTTGGCCTTTGTGATACACGCCCCTTAAAAAAAGGAAAAAAATCTGAACAGATATGAGAGAGAAAGAAAAAAAAATGTAGTGGCAATGGTAAAGGAGTGAACGCAGCGCAATCAATCAACCGTGGCGTTGTTGCAGCGTCAAAGGATCGTGATATCGCAACAAACATTGAACATGCATGTACATTCATGATTCTAACCTTAATTTTGAATCAGTATGCATGATATAACTCTGAAAGATTTCCTATATTAAAGACCACCAGAGACAAGCCTTGCACTCAGTTGTATCTGGCCCGTACATCTTTTATTTACATGCGATTCAACGCATACCCAGATAGACATATTATACCTTCGCCATGTCGTCTACACGGAGCCGCCGAGCCCATCGCCCTGTCATCGCACCCATCAAGACCGACACTGCAAGCTTCCCAGATCGATGCCACAGATTCTCAAACCGGCTATCCATTCCTTATAGTGGGATAAGTCGCTCAAGAATCAACTCAATCGGCTGCGCACAGGATGTGATAAACTCCGGCGCCAGCCCCATGAGACGGAATCTCAGCGTTCCCGAGGTCATGTCTGATGTCTCTAGAGTGACAACTCCACTTGGTACAATTTGGATATCGAGGCAGGTTTGCCCAACCCCTTTGTCTGAGGTCTCGCCACACACAAACGTTTGGCCTGCTGTCGTTGAGGCGCATGCTATAAGACCTCGGCAAATGTCCACGGGGCATGGCGAGACGTTTCAACAAAGTACAGCTAAGGCCCGTCGTGTATCGTATGCTCTACCAGCCAGCCGTAGACGGTCTATGCCTACCTATGGAACCGTCAGTCGATCTACGTATATGCAACTTCAGCAGATTCAACAGCATCGACACTCGCTCTGGGAACAAGGTCACAAGGTATTTGGTCGCCAAGAAGAAGCGGATTTCCTGGTCAAGCCACTACAGCTCAGACGGCCACGTAGAGAAATCAGATCGTGGTCAGAAGAGCCGTCTTCGGCATCGTCATTGTCTAAGCGCGTCATGGTTCGTGCCATTATTCGCTCAAAGTCTCACGTACCCATTGGCCTGAAGCGCGAATTTGACCTGGACGACTTGAGAGCTACAATACCAGATCCTATACCTTCTCCCCAGTCGAGTAACTTCGATCATGAGGTATTACTATCTAGACTGGAGCTATCTGACGAAGACTTGGAACCGCAATCTCCGGTGGATTCAGAGATAGCCGATGATGATAGCGATGTTGTTGTGAAAACTGAAAAAACGGACATGCCTCCATTTCTCAAGCACTCGCAATTCTTGCCTAAGGCTACTTCTGTCCCTATGAGTAAGTGTCCCTC
This sequence comes from Trichoderma evansii, assembly GCF_050947405.1. Taxonomy (NCBI): domain Eukaryota; kingdom Fungi; phylum Ascomycota; class Sordariomycetes; order Hypocreales; family Hypocreaceae; genus Trichoderma; species Trichoderma evansii. The sequence goes on from NW_028145202.1 coordinate 274,186, forward strand.
GTTTCGTTGGCGGCTTTATTAATATCATGAAGACTGACAAGCAAAATCTAGGTGTCCAATATGCGCGAGCACAGTTACCAGCATTAGCTGCTATTATGATGTCGAACCGAGTTAGACGAGGGGATACGATAGAACTCGCAATGCCTCATCCGAACGCGTGGCCCTCGACAGTAGCTTACGTCTACACTGGAGAGAGAGAGTTTCTGAAAGAGAATGTTAGAGAGAATATTTTGTATCTCGGGGGGAAATTTTGAAGGATGATTATGATGAACGACATGATATGACGCGATGAATTTAGATGAGTTTTGATGATTTACAATGAAAAGCTATTTAGTATAGAGATGCCGTAATGTCTAGCCAAAGATCAAATATCTTTGTTCTTATTGTACGCATGAATGAAGGATCAGGTCTATTTCTCCGGCTCTTTTTTTTTTTTTTTTTTTTCTTTTTGGCTACTTCGTTTCTTCGATAAAGAATAGGTTCTATAACATTACGCCTTTAATTCTTCAACTTCTCCTAGCAGCATTAGAGCGCAGAGACAAGGCGAGCTATACGTCTTTTCGGTTTCTATCGGAGTAATGCTCATCGTTCTTTCAAAGGGGTGTATACAAATACTTGATTACTTCACTTGCGCACCCCTTATCATATCATATGTCTTTATTACTGCGTTCTCCATTCGGGCCATTAGAAGTGTTGGTATTTATGATAGGGTGCTGATTACGTGTGCTTAAGAATTAGTAGGTCACAAGCACACATAAAAAAGTATAAATTTTCTTTATCATCACGCGTCTCTATATTATTCATATTATTACTAGATAAGAATTGTATTAACCGGAATCAATCCATTTTCAGTAATTTATTGAAATCAGTCTCTCCCCTCCTTGCGCCCTGAGTGTTCCACATATAGGAAATAATGAGATGAGAAAGCGAGCCGGTTAAGAGATACCAAACCATGGAATTAGGCAAATTTTATTGAATTTAGCGATAAAATGGATACTGATGCCGATTTCGACATCTGATCTTACATTTCCAAAACTTGGTTGTGTTTGTGGGATGAAGACGGCTGCTGGGTGGGATGAGAAAACTACCGGCAACAGAGGACGGACACTGATACAGAACTGCATCTGTACAGCAATTTAGCCGAAGTGGTAAACGGAAATCAGAGATAGCAAAGTAATTTTCTTACTTGATGAAATATTCTCTCCAGGAAATATGATCGTCATCGCTCCAAAGGACATTATAAACCGCGCTTGTAGCGCTGGACTCCATGGAGCATCTCATTGTGTCATAGCCATGCTGGGATATCTGCCAGCTGAATTCTGTGAGATTCTAATTGATATGTTATTATATTTTACGTAGTACCATGCTTTTGATTATTGAGAGTTCCATTTGCGTAGGTCGTTTCCTGGAGTCGCAAACTGTGTAAAAGATGAGATGCGGGTGAACGAAATACGGATGATGTATGGAGGGATATAAACTGATATGAAGCCTTGGAGATATTTTTCATGTTATTTTCTACATGTATTTACTTATCTTACCAAGATATTCACCTGTCACGGCCATGTTCCCAATCACCAAGGGTATCCTAAAAGCGCCCCATGTAACCATCATTCCTTTCCTACCAATCACTCCAACAAAGGCGCATAATATTTTGTCACTGAATATTTTGCAGGGTGTGACCTAATGACATCACTCAAACTCGCCTTCATTTGAGTTAGGGTTGCCATTGTCTTTCTCATTGACAGCTGAAAATGCCTCCTGAGTAGATTGTGGGCTCTGTTTTGAAAGGCAGCCGATGACGAACTACAAACCAACTCTTCGGTAAAATTGATAGTACTTTAGCAAATGAGATTTTAATATATTTGGCATCTGTAAAATTGTTTATAATTTGCCTATTCTTCAATTGCCGCTTGGGATTAGCTGGCGGTGTGAGTTTGCGAAGGGCAAAATTGTATTCAGATGTTTGACAAGCCAGAACGAAAATTGATACAAACATTCGTCGCCAATACCAAATTCAGCATTAAACTCTTTCACGTCATTATTCAACTTAAAAGATAAGACATATTCATCGAAGAATACTCTCGGGCTTCTTTACTTCAAATATATTCAGGCAGATGAGGAAATCAGCGACAGCGAGTAGCAACGAATAGGAGTTCCAATCGTTCTTGAATACGAAAAGCCAATTACAACCCGAATAATACAATAATACAATTCAATCTAGAATAAAAGAAGTGTCTTTTGTGAAGCTCAAGCTCAATATTTCCAAATCTAATTGATCTCATCCCCTATCCATGGCTATCGTCTTTATCCCAAGTCTCTCTACTATCACATATTTCATGAGGCTCTCTTGTAAAGATACTTGGTGACTGACAATTCAATATATATGGAGATCACTCATTTTAGCCATCTACATTATAAAAAATGGATAGATGATTTAAACTAAAACATGTAGCGAGACAGGCCGCAGCGCATCAACAACCATCAAATTCATTCCTTACCACTAAGTAGATATATTCATGTTCCAAATACTTGCTCAATACAGAGCATATAACGTAATGTCAAACAAATATTTGCAATATTATAAATCAAGCACAAGTTGGTGACTCATTCCTCCTTCTACTACATTCTTACCTCCAACTCCCGTCTCAACACGAAATCCTTTGCCTAGGACTTTCGTAAGATGTAACTATTTATGTACTCTCACCTTGACATATCAACTTTATGAGTAAGAGCACAGTAGAAAAACACCATCATCAGCAACCACCACTAAATCTTAGCGCTCCAATCCATGTTCACGCCCTTACATCTCCTTCAGCTCAACTAAACAGCATCCCTTCAAATAATACCTGTAGGGCTGGATTTCCTCACTCAGCCCGCTAACTAACGATACGAGACCCCCATCATTTCTCAGCTGAACGCCGCAAGAAAGGAAACACAGCAAAAAAAAAGTGGCAAAAATGATTTGCCTGCCACTCTTAGCTCTTACATAACCACTGGGGCTAAATCTTGCGGCCGTCGAATGATAGCGTCCCCCTCCCACCCTGAACACTTTCTCTGGGATACGGAATGTGGGAGTACGAGTATACATAGACACGTACTAGGCTGATTTTCTCAAAATTGACAGATCGCACCCATCGATAGCCGGATCTCCCGTCGTCATTTTCAAAATTGTCAATTTTTACTAGTTTCGTGTTATACCAGTACCCTTGGGTGAGTGACGCAAAATCGGAGGCCTTAGCGGGCGTTTAGCCTAGGGACATATGGATAGCAGAACCAATACCAAATACAGAGGAGGCACCGACGAGAGCCGGGCTTTTGCAAATCATAATACATCTGAGAAGTGTTGTTGGTCATCCGCTGTCGACACGACGCTTGCCTAGCTCAATTCAAACAGGAGAAAACAGCCATCGACTGAGCCAAGAGGAACTTTTTTTTTTAGACCAGCTTTCTTTGCCTCGGTATCTCCAATAGACCTGGAACTATCGAGCCAAGAAAAAACAAAAATTTTTAGTGTAAAATTAACTCTTTTGACATGTGTTCTGTTGGCCCGCGTAGGTAGAGCGGCAGACGAAGCAGCCCCAAGGTTCACGTATATCGTATGAAGTAGTATCCAACTTACCAAATCGCAAGGGGGGAAGAAGATAGAAACCAACATCGTACCATAATATTAGTATTGTAACCGTCTAATTTCGCAAAAATCCCTCCAAGCCTGAAGAACGATGACACGTACATACGTTTCTATTGCAATCCAAGACTGGCAAATTGCAACGGCCCATGTCTAAACGTTGGCTCCATACTTGCCTACATCATGCACGCTTGATGCCGAATTTCAACATTTCGGCATCACGACTGCAGCGTTTTTCTTTCGTCTGCCGTTTCGCCCCTCACGCCCCCTCCATCTCCATCTCGGTCCATCTGCTACCATCTCCAATTCTCCCCCTCCCCCTCCCTCATCTTGGTATCATGGCCCCCACAGCTAGAGGTTAGCTCGGTCGAAAATATGCACAAAATTGTTCGTCCACCTCTCTCCGCTGCACACTCCCTCTTTTTGGGCATACGAGTAGCAATAGTGGTGGACTGCTATACTTGTATAGTAGTAGCACTGCAGCTTCCCCTCCCTCTCGGCTCATCCGCCTTCCCTCATCCATCATGATGCCACGATCCATCATTTCCGCTCGAGGGCCAGTAAGGCAAGCGAGCGACGCCTCACCTGAAAGACGATAAGCCCCGTCCCCGTATTCTCTCGCCTGGGGCTTCCACTGACTAGCTAGCCGGGGGAGGACGACGTAGAGAGGAGTGGAGTGGAGATTTCTTCATCCAATTCCCACTCAGCTAATGCGATGTGTATTGCCTCAATCGCTCGCTTGCTTGTTCTGCCACTACTACCTACCAACCCGCAGGCTGAGGCCCTGGCATTGATTAGGAAAAGGCAAACACAACACACACATGTAAAATATGTTATATCTGACAGAATTTGAATCCAGAGATAGATGCACAACCACAAGCAAGGAGTTGTCACCAAAGAGATATAACTGGCCCGCCAGTTGAGAGAATAGATGCCGGCTAATTCCCTTTCTGTAGAAATATGCAAGGTAGAATCAAAATCACCGAAGAGAGAGATGGAAGTATGATTGACGTATGTAACATTTTGATAAAAGAGAATGGCGATTACAGGGAGGAGAGGAAGATGGTGTGGGATACGGCCGAAGCGAAAACAGTCTGGCAGTTGAAAGGGGGGGCCACAAGCCATGCGGCGCCAATTTGATGCCAAGTCAAAGCTTGCAAGGGCACTCTATCTTGCGTACATGTACAGTACGCGGGACAGCGATCATTGCCGCGCCTTCTCTGCCACCTGCAGGTTTTGGGTTTGGTACCTGTGAATCTGTGTTTTGTATCATGCACATGCCTGCTCCGTATCAGACGAAGCCTTAAAGTCTGTCCGTCTGTCCGTCTGTCCATCCGTCAGCTTAGAAGAGCCAGGCAGGTGGTAGTACTAGTAGTATTAGTGGTAGGCCTAATATGTAAGCAAGTTGGGCAGAAGAAGAGTCAGTCAGTCAGTTAGTACAAACAGTGCTGTCTGTCCGCCCTGCTTCTTTATTTTCCCCCGCGTTTAGTATCAAGACTGCAGTCATACGTCCCGCAGTGGCCCGACTTAGGGAGATAAACTGCCGCCACGATATAATGGACCTCACTTCGGGTGGGTGCAGAATGGATCATAATCATTCTATCTGGCTTTGCGTGCAACACATCCGGGGGAGGCTACCGCAAGAAAGAGGACCGCGAAAAACAATCGGAGAGGGGCGATGTCGCTCGGAGAGTCCCCTATATCGGGGAGTGTGCCGCCAGGGCGCTGATGGACGTCGATGGTGCAACGTGCGCATACGGGCCTGCCATGATGCGATTTCAGATGTCAACATCGTTCATTGTTGGCTATGGCGGATAAAGACATTTCTTTTTCTGTGCCCTCTCCAGCCTTTCCGACAGAGCAAGAAATCCGCTCAGCAAAAACTCGTCTCCACGAGTCATTGCCCGTCCAAACAGGCTTTATTAGCCTTCCGGACGGACCGGCTCGTCGGACACCGTTTCTTCCACCGTCCGAAAGCTTCTGTTTTGACAGTTTTGAACTGTACGGTGGCTGGAATTTTAAACTTCAAGCCAGTGCCCTGTCTATTTTGACGTGTAAGAGAAGAGCAAGAGTATACATCGTAGTAACGCCGCAAAAAGCGGCCAAAAGCGGCCTGTGGTTGGCTGGCATGCAGGGTACATGTAAGGCGGGCATTTGCTAGGCATGTGAGTGGCACAGGCGAAGGAATTGCGCACTCAGGGCGCCTCGATGGCACACGTTGAAATTTTCGTTTTAGATGGACTGGAGCGGCTAAGCTCTAACAAGCCTTTGGTCTGCAGATTTTGACCTGTCGGCTACAGATTGCATCGCATGCAACCTGCATCCAGCTAGCCATCACGGAGATACTTTTGCGCCCTCAGCATGTGTATGTATGAGAGACAGCACATGTGTACACGTAGTCCACGCCCATTCATCGACAGCTTCTTCTCCTCCCCCACCATGGTCTCCAAGCGATGAAGCGACAGGAAGAGCAGCTTGACTTGTTAATCTCGGCCTTTCGCGGGGTGAAAGCAAAAGAAAGAGAATTGGGCTAGTAGGCTCCGAGACATATCCACAGATTGCTGCGTTGTTCCGCTAGGAAACCAGCCGTACGCTCCAAATCTGACCATCGCATCGTGCTCTGCAGGTGGAAAGGGAGTATGAAAATAGCCATAAACAGGGCCAACAAGATGCGCTCGTATATGTGCATGCATGCGTTCAAGCATCAAGGGGGGGGAAAAAAAACTTGGCAAGCTGTAGCTAATCAGCAATGTGACAATGCTTCTGGTGCTAAGGCGCTTATGTATATCAATAAGTGGCAGTAATTGCCGTTTGGTGGCGGCCATTTTGCATGATTCTGCCATAGCAGCACCACATAGCAAATCGACCAAAATTTTCCATGGCCTTCTTCCCGGCCATGTTTATGTAAATCTGTGTGAGTGTGTGACCAAAATAGCATGCAAGTGTATACAAGCACTTTTCACAGACGCCACTTCGTTAGAAATGCTCGTTGGACCCTTAATTTGTGACTCCGAAAGGATTTCGACGTGGGGCATGGCTATCGCTTCTTTGTGTACCTCAGTACTATCGAACACATTGTTCGACCAACGATGGAGAAGCCATGCCTCTACGAGCAAGCAAGTCCGGGCTCGAAATGGGTGAAAGAGGGCCGCTAAAGTCAGCCACGCACCTCTTCTCCGCATTAGACGGGGCCTTGTCTCCATGCGGTTCTTGCTGGCTTCTCGCTTGCCTTTTATTGCCTCCCGCTTACAGCCACAGGCCGCCCGCTCCGTCCGCCCCGACATGCCGCTGAGGCTGGTTGAAAACATCGACGAGACAGCAGTATGAAGAATCTAATTCTTAAGCGGGGTCAACAGGTCGCTTGATTGACTCGTTATATGTCTTATCGTGGCAGCCGTTGCGGCAACGGCGGCGGCTGCCGTGACGCACGGCCGAAATCCATCGCAATAGGTTTCGGACCATTCATGTCTCTCCGGACATTGCAGTGGATTACCTAAAGGGCTGGGCCCTGCATACGGCCAATCTTGGCGCACCCTTGCCATCTGGTAGTATCATGCCAGACTCAACGCCGAACGTAGCAGCAATGGCAGGCTCAACAAAAACATCACTCGCACATGCAGTTGGCACCACAAAATATGAAAAGAAGACAGAGGACGTCAAGGTGCTCGGCTGCTCAGCCAAGCTGAGCGCTGTGATGAGCCACGGACATAATTCCCCAAAGTAACCCAATTGCTCCGAGTGGCCGCTGCATTTTCTCACGCTATTTGCAGACGACCAAGCCTTCTCTGGCAAACGCAATGTCCCGTGCCTGTTTGCCTTGTGGATATCTAGAGCAGCAGCTATTATGTAGCTAGCCCTCCAGCCTCATCGGACGTCGAAGCCGCAGATGACGCTCGTCTCAGCCTCAATACGATCTGACAAGGAGGAGGAAAATCAAGGAAATCTCTATCCTCAACCGAGTAGGTAGTATTACTACAGCACTTGGCACCACGTCCTCCATGGATGATCCCTGATGATCAAGTCGTTCGTCGCTAATGTAAGACATCCTAGGACCAGAATCCCCTCACCACAAGGCGTTTCAGCTCCAAGTAACGACGGCGTAGCCCCAGCGGCCGCCAGCAGCAGCGCACAAGCCAGTATGGGGTTGCGGAGCCGCTGGAGGCGCTTGCTCGCCGTATCTCACCGTTCGTCTCCATCTTCTGCCCTATACGTTCGCCTGGTCATATAACTACTCGTGCTAGCGGTAGGTAGAGGTAGGGGTTCCTTCCTATGCGTGGCAGTATCGGCCGGTACTCGTCATATCATGATCATCAGCGACGCGCGCGAACTCGGCCCCAGCGGGCACATCAATGGGTCTTGCATTCGGCACGAAATAGCTCGACATAGGGCCTCAGATCAGCCCCATTCGGGAACCCTTAGTCGGCAGACGGATCAACATGGGCCTTGACGCCGGATCACACAGCCTCCTTGCCTCCCCCCCTCCATTCAAACAGCCTCGCACCAAGTTGTCTTGATTCGACTCTCACGGCAGCAGAGAGGAAGCCATCAGCCCAAAAAGCTCGAATCCCCTCGAATCCAGTGACCAGAGGCTCATGTGGCTAGCCGCCACATCGCCGCCAAGAGGGAGGGGGGGCTTGTAGTATTGATTCCTCTTTGGGCCTGTTTGGCTGCTCTGCTTCACCCGGGTCCCGAGTCGGACGAGGCTGGCAGGTGACACTTGGCTGCACTTCTTGTGTGCATGATGTGGTAAATTGCCTAGAGAGAAAAGGGAATCCCTTGACACCATCGCCCAGACTTGTAATTAAAGACATAGGCCTTAAGAGGCAACTTTTCGTTTTTGGTAAAGAGCAGCCATCTGAGGCGACCTGAACGGTGGAAGGATGATTGTAGTAATGGCCAAGTACTTCTGTCGGTGCCGTAGCAGCACGCCCATCACTCGCATCCTTTGAAGTCTCGTATAGGGATATCCAGTGTGCCAGTGTCAGTGCGATATGACAGCATTTTCTGACGAGAAGCCATCACCATCGCTCATTGGGCCGTGTCGAATCCAGCTTTATGGGGCCTCACGCAAAACAGGCCATGGCCATGCAAGCCACACTTCTGCTGTGCTATTCTCCACCACGTTAGCTTGGACCTGCGTCTGCAGCTGCACGTCCGACAGAAAGTGGCATGGCGTCTGGCCGTGAGAGATAAAAAAGAGGGCGATGGTCGCATCGCACCCATCGCATCCATCGCATCGCATCGCATCGCGCCGCATGGCAAGGCATGGGATGGCACGGCTTGATAGGCAGGATCCACGTCCAGCGCATACGTACATACTACATGCTTGAGGTTGTCGTCGCCCCTCTCCCCTATTACACACATCACAAATCCCGCCAGAAGGGCCAATGGAAGGCGAGCGTCGGGGAATTGCGCATCCAAGAGGCGGTCCAGAACCATGCAATGCAAGGTACCGGTCATTGCAATTCGCTTCAATTCATCCGCGCCAGTTGCCCGGGCTAAAGTGCAGCGTCCAAAGGCCGTTGTGTCGCATGTGGTGGCTCCAGTGCTGTAAAGAGGAAGAGAAGAGAGAAGGCCAAGTAAAGGTGCCCACATCGCCGCAAAGTGACTTGCAGCTACTTGTGGTACTTGCGCCATTGATCAGCACGCCTCGTTCCGCACCCCACCTTCCCACCTCAGCCTTTTTTCTCGCACGCCCCTCCTCAATTCAACTTGATCTCATTTTTGCTTCCCAGTTGTCAATTTCAACCTCACGCAGGCAAACGGGCAAAGCGCCGCCGCAGACGCACCTCTCACGCAAGCCACCTGGAGGCTTCGCAGCGCCCCATTCCCCTCCCTCTCTCTCCAAGGCGACCCCTTTTTTTTCGCCAAAAGGATGATCCGGAATCATTGTGCTCGGTATCGTGATCGTGATCGGAACAGGCTCAATCAGCGAAAGCCCTCAAACCACCCCCGGCTATTATCTCGTCTTCTTTTAGGAGGGAGGGGCGTCGATCAAAAACTGCCATTTTAGCCCAGCAGGCACATCAATTGTGTCCCACCCGCCGTCGAGCCTTTCTGCTTTCGGTGCCAAACGGACGTCAACTAGCAGCTCTCTTATCGACGCTATAGCCTCGCGTAGTCTTTCACTTACACCACTTCCCCTCCGGCTCTATTCCTACATCAGTAGCTATTCGAGCTATATGACAAGGGACTACTGCCATCACGAGCTCAAGAGGATTCGATACACCACGCCACACCATTCCATTGGCTTCTTCGGCCTGCATTATCTCATCCCATCTCTCTTCCTCCCCCCTCTCCTTCATGTCTAGTCTTGCCTTTCTTGCCAATGCGGATTCACCCTCAACTGCTTGACGTGCGTGTATCCCTCCCCAGCGTGTATCCCATGCATATCATCGAGATCTCCGCATCATGCAAGAATTACATTACCTTACATGGCGTTGCATCTTCCCCCTCCATCTCCTTCCTCCCCCTTGTTCGTAGCTAATAATAATAACTGCCTATTTGGCCGGCACCCTATTAAATCTGCCGCCTTGTATTACCATCACCAGCCATTGGCTCATCATCTTTTCTGCCCCGGTCACATATATGTCGTGCAACTCAGCACCGCAAGCCACATTCGCATACGTAGTGGCACCTCATTTGACATTTGCCCGTCTGCGCTGCAACTGCATCTCGTAGGTCGGATGCGAAGTGTCCTGTTTTTTTTTTTCCTCTCTCTCTCTTTCCAAGTCTTCGAATCAAAGTGTGTAAAGTGGCATGCTGTCCCTCCCCTCCCCCCTTTCAATTATCATATTACACATCATATTGCTCTTTCATATGTATTATTTTCGGTGAGGCGGCCCTTGCATCGGCTCGCTCTGATTGCTCAATTTACTCGTATTAAGTGCTTCATCCAACTCACCGTGCTTTGTACTATATTGCGTGGCCTGCAGCTTTGAAGGGAAAGTTAAAGCAGTAAGAGGGAGAGAAAAAAGACGTGTACCCTGTAATTGGATGCCAAATCACGAGCATGACTTATCAGATTCTCAGCACTTTTACCAAAGAGAGCCGTGATGTCTCACTTCAGGTGGTGGTGACCAATGGCAGTACACCGTCTGCCCGGGCACAGCCTTTTGCCTTTTATCGCCGGACCAATTAACGTCCAGCCACACAGGCAGAAGTCGAAACTGAATACATTGCCATGCTGGGTGAGTCAATTGTGTGTTTTCTGAGACATTGCCACGTTTTGAAAAGAAATTACCAATTCTATTACCTAGGTAATCCGTAGAGATTTCCCAACGACGAATTCGTCGTGCTAATATCATTCTGAGTGATGTACTAATCCGGGTGATTTTCATCTTTTAAATTTTGTAAATCCCGTCCTGTCCCCGGCCCTTTCCGTTCCATTGAAAAGCGGAAAAAAATATGAAGAAAAACAAAAGGGCAGTCTAAAGCAATCAACGCCTGATGGCAATGCCACCTATTGTCAAAGCCATAACAGTCCCGGGAATGCACTGTTGAGCAGGGACTCGTGTGCCCAAATCAACGCCTATACATTGCCCTAGAAATCAACCAAAAAGTCCATGCGTTCCATCCATTCCATTCCATTCCGTCCCATATGTCCATGTACAGCAGAGCCCATTATTCTGCTGGAATATACCACCGTAGTGCAATTTGTTGTTTCCACCCCGCCCTAAACGGCCCAATAAAAAAGTAATAGGGCATACCTTTTTTTTGATCATGCCTAAAATTCATGACAAGGTACTAAAACCCCAGATCCCATGAAAAAAAATATCATTTCTCGTAGCTCACATAAAACCAAATCCCAACTAGACAAGAGCTAGGGGATTGGCCTCTTTTTTGTGTATGTAAAGGTACCCCCCAAAAAAGAGGAAGAAAAAAAAGGGGAGATTAATTGATCATGACTCATTACTCAGAACCGTTACTGAAGTGTATCGACTGTGGCTGATCATGGCCATTCTGTATTTCACGTTTTTCGGAATATGAAGTGCCCGAGTCGTACGCAGCGTATCCGCGCTTTTCCCATGCCGAATCTTGCTCGGTCCGCGTCTGCGTCTGTCCTCCCTTTTGACGGACGTTAAAGCGGATGAGCGACTTAGCACCACGAGGAGTCGTCAATACCTTAGATGGTGATGGCGCTGGCGCGAGCCGCTGCGCATCATTTGCATCGCCGTCAGCTCGGCTGCCCCATGACGTCTGTAGCGAATTTATTAACACCAATTACTGATTAACTGGCTAAAGAAGAGAGGAGAGGGAAAGAAGAAGAAAAACTCACCATGTTGAGAGTAATAAGGGCATAGAGCTTGATCAGACCATGGAAATATCCAAAGACGATAGAGACGGGAACAAAGATGACATCGCTCGGGTTTCGCAACAAAAGTCCCATGAGCTTGACGAACTTGGTGAAGCCAAACATGAAAATGAACTGGGCCCAAAAGGCGTAGTGTCGGTATTGGACATGCCACTCAGCCGTCGCCCACCAGCACGAGGCAAGCAGAAGCGGGTCGACGACGAAAGCGAGAGAGGTAAAGGTCGCGAAGTGGAGAGCGTAGGTGCACCAAGGCTGTTGTCTGTAGTTTCCAAGTCATTTTCGTTAGTACGCTCGCGCTATTTTAGACCACGACTAGGTCATGAACCCCGATTTTAAGGTGCAACTTACCTCCACACGTGCCGCTCCTTGACCAAGCTGGTCCAGTTGCTTCGCCAATTGCTACGCGCCCAGCGGGAACACTGATACAGGAATTTGGGGCCATTCTCCAGAGTGGTTTCAATCTCGCATTCGCGCTCATACTGGATCCAGGTCTTCCACTGGTGGCTCACCAACCATCGCGTGACAAAGTTATCGTCGTCAGCATTCAAGATCCACTTTCTCCACTTTTCGGTCTTGAAGCCGTCGAGGAAATCATGGCTCTTGAGGATTTCCGATCGGTAGGCTCCAGTGCGTCCAGACATGCAAGAGGTGCCGCCGTCCATGTTGTGAGTAGCCGAGATCTCAAAGTTGCGGCGCTCAATGTATGCGGCTCCGAGCCAATTCCAGATGCGAACAGACCACGGGGCCGTCCACTCGCGCTTCACTCTCTGGCATGTTCCGACGCCGCCGATCTTGGGATCTTCAAAGGGGGCCAGAATCCAGGGCATCAAGGTAGATGGCCAGGCCACATCATCGTCAGCCATGATGGTGATGGGAGTCTCCACGGTAGGCAGAGCCTCGCAGACCTGAAGTCGCTTGTTGGCAATGGGTGTATTCATGACGCGGACCTTGGGGTAGTTGAGAGACTTGGCCAGCTCGTCGAGAGCCTTGCGCTTGTCGTGCGTTGTGACCAGAATAAGCTCAGCAGGCTTACAGGCCAGGATGCTCTGAAGCGACGGTCGAAGCTCCTCAAATGCATTATGAATAGTAGGGATAATGACGGTGACGTCTTCGTTGGTAAAGGACGGCTTGCTAGGGATCGGCTTCGACTTGTAGGTCCAATGGCTGACGCAGTGAACAAGCAGCCGGACATATCGATGGAGCCTAGCATGACATGTTAGTTTGATATCAAGAGCACCAGACCCAAGCCAAGAGGTGGGATAAAGCCACTTACCAGAGGATCCAAAAGACATATGTCCAGAATGTTGCGGATTGCCAAAAACCAGGCTCGACGGCAGGTAATCTGAAGGGGACCAGGGGCATCATTTTGGCCGGCAGCTCACTAAGAAACCTGTCCATGGTGTGGGGCAGCCAGGGTTGCTGGGATAAGTTTTCTCTTCACGAAGTAGACCGGGGATGTTTATGTTTTCATGAGGCGTTCGTTTCCCGATTGTAGGTCGTAGAGGTGAGGAGTTTGGTTGATCAAAAGCAGATGAAGCCTGTCTGGGGTATCCAGCACTGGGCAGAAAAATTCTCTCTGGCTGTCTCTGCAGCTCTTCACAATGCAGAGGATGAAGAAGTATAGGATTGAAGAAAGTATCCTCTTGCAACGGGCTCGTTAAAAGCTCCAATTGAAGCCGAGACCCCGGATTCTTCTTCCGCCTGCCTCCACCGCGCGTGTGAGGCGAATTTCTGTAGCCACGAACAAGCGAGCGAGTGTTCTAACCCAAATAAGGTCTTTCAAGACAAGGCAATAACGGAAAAGAGGCCAATTGGCGAGATCTAGACCCCCAATACGCTGCAAAAGAACAAGGAAAGAATCAAAGATGGCGTATATGTACAACTTCCCTTTTGTAAGGCAAGTACGAGAGGAGGGAGAAAGGCTGACAAGAGGAGGGCACAAAGAGCAGCAAACAACACGAAGACAAACGAACGGGAAGAGAGGCTGGACGAATTTAGGAGTCCAAGCAGCCTGGAGAGAAGATATTAATTAGGAGAGAGGAGGAGGGAGAAGTCGTGAGAGAGAAGAGAGCAACATGGCAGCCACATTGAATGATGGGGAACGTCTTGACGACAGTTATATAGCAAAAGACGATAGTACGATGCGATACTAACCCGGTCGTGGCCGGGCCGGCGCCATCAAGCAAGCTTCCGATATAACCCAGGCCAATGCCATGCATGAGCATGGAGACGATGGAGCCAAGAGGGTCTGGCTAAGGTGCCTGTGAAGCCAGATAGTAGATGCATGCTAACAAGATGAGGAGGATGAAATTAGCAACCTCTTTGCTGTGCTCAGAGCCACGTACCATGGTAGGCACAAGTACGCGCCAAGTACGCAGCGCAAACGAGGCCAGCGCTACTGGCTCTAGGTAGCACCTGGGTAGCCACCATAGCCCATTTCCCATACAGGGCATTTGCCAGTATCGACGGCGCCAAAAGGTGGGTGGCCAGGGGTGTTTTGGTAGACGCTGCAGTGGTGTTTAGCGGGGGGCCTCGGGGAGGGGTGGGGGGTAGGGGGCGGCACGCAGTGGAGGAGAGACGCTGAAAGAGGGGAGGGGAGTGGCTGTATTCCTGCAATTCACAGCCATGTTGCTGCTTGTACCGCCTTGTTTTGGGGCTAGCTGGCGACTTCGTAGCACAGCTGCCCAGTGCTCTTCAGAAAAATACTACGAGTAACTTTGCTTTGTGACTTTGCAACTCCACAGCCACCGACCCCGGCGGGCCTTTTTTTTCTTGCTCTCCCGACTGTTATTTTCGCTGCCTGTACGAAGTGCAAGGAGCTGTGATGGGAATGAGACCATTCCATTCTCATCGTTGCCCGCACGACACGCTAAAGGAGCATCCAGGCGGCGCGCTCTTCGCAGTATTCGGCCTGCGATAGGTTATCCAGCCTACTGCTAGTAAGGCGGCCTATATTCTGTAATACTACTTCGTATGAGCTCGCCTAGCGTTTAGCGAGGCCATAATACATACACCATTGGTGGCGTGAGCTCGCCGTTTGGCCACTGGAGGCTCGCTACTTGCTGGAGTCAGTCCTCCCTTGGCGCCGGTCAGCTGTGACTTTGTGACTGACTCTTCTGAAGGCTGGAGATTGGTGCTTTTTTCGCCTTCAGCATCCGCCCAGCTGGCCACTCGCAGACGCCGTGTCGTTGCCCAGCGGGCTCGAGAACCGTCGATGGAATGGGGCCGAGGAGGGGTCCTTTGGCCAAGCGAGCGTTTGCGAGCAGTCAATCGCCGTGGGGCGATGGCGCCAGCAAGCTAGTCCTATGGAAATGCGGGAGGCGAGGACCAGGGCGAGCAAGCAAACAGCGATTTGGAGATTAACAGCAATAACGGATAAAGGCAAGGCGACGAGGCCAGACAGGGTTCAGCGCATCAACCCTCGTACAAGTATGGAGCCTCTTGTTGCGAAGTCGTCCAGCCTCCGTGGGTCCCGTTGCGCTGTGCGTTGCGCTGCGTTGCGCTGCGTTGCGCTGCCCTGCACTTATTTGTGCTCTGCACTCTGCACTCTGCCTGCGCTGCGACTTTGTTATCATCGAGCCTGTGCTAGTAGGGCTCTGGGCAAGCTTAGACCTTGAGCTTAACTGGTTGCCATATGCGTACGCGAGTCTGCAAGTGCAGGTATTGGATGTCATTAGTAAGTGATGAGCTAGAAAATGCAAAGGAGAAGCGTGGGAGTGGTGGGTGGACGAGGCATCGCCATTCGCAGCCAAAGACAACACGAAGTTGGTGTTGAGATCCACGATTTCAATGCAAGCTGCGAGTTGTTCGCGGATAGGCAGCTGCTTAAGCACAAAAAAACTGCCTATGCCTACCATAGTATATCCATTTATGCAACTGTACGGGTTGCCGCGTCACGCACACTATCTTTCAAGTAACTTGGACGCAAAAATACCGTCCTTTGACCCCTCTGGTATCTTACATATTACAAGTACGTCTGAGACGGTGGGTAGGACGCCGGCCTCTCCATGAAGAGCATACTACTCTAGATGTAGTAAGAGGACAGAGATACTCTTTGGGGGCTGTCCGGACCCTTGCTGTTGATGTGCCTGCGCTGTCCATGGGATATTCGCTTTGGGATGCCTTGCATAGCATCTCGACGTCGCACACACCGTCTAGAAGGCAGATTGAGAGAAAGAGAAGCGAAAGGAAGACTGCAGACTCCAGCCATTTCGCAACCGCAGTGACCAAGCGCGTCCAGCAGCTGGCGTCTGAAATGCAGGTACTCCTTACTGTGGACATTATCGTACCTTGATCCGCCGCATATGGGCCATGTCGCCTGCAATGGCTAAGCCGGTATCCATGTCACCATGACAGAGATGAGCCAAATCGATGCTGGCGAGGCCGGAGCCAAGGTACGGAGTAGTTGAGCCGGTCGATTCGACCAGATCAACACACGGCAGCATGCCAGCCCTCGACCGGGCACGCATTCTTGTTGTATATGCGTGTACCCCCATGGATAATGCACGAACACGTAGGTAGCTGTTCCATTGTTGGATGATGGGAATGCACGGTCCATATCCTATAGGCTGGTCGTTAGAGATGAGCTGTCTGAGGCATGTGGCTGGCTATTTTGGACACGGCTGACGGGTAGTCCGCGCCACGGGCGCGACGGCGGCAGATCATCGCCGCCAACGGGGCGGCTTGGCTTCAAAGACTAATTTGACATTACACAGCAGTCGTACATGTACGAGAGTTGAGATGAAGCATGCGATGCAACGATACTAACATATTGGATGCATGCTTCCGTCATTGATAAGGCGAAAACAGGCAAAAAAAAGAAGCAATGAGATAGGCTGGGAAAACTGTCGGTTGTGTGTACAATACGACACACTTATCATACGAGGTTCAAAGAGCCGACTGTCTACAGAGCACCTCGGGAACAATCCAAGGATATTGAGCATGAAATGTCCCACGGCATTGCTACAATAAGGTTGCTAGAAAGCAGAAATAGATGTGGTCCAATATCTGGATGTGATTCCCGGCAAAAGCGAAAGAAGGTGAAAGAAGAAGAAAAAGTGGCGGGACAAATTCGGTATCCAAACAGCGTCTTCCACGATGCAGCGGGCCAGGAACAGCTACTAAGAGAAAGGGGAGCCTTGAACCGAGACCAGGCCGTGGACTCCTGGGAGCTGCTTCTGGCGGCACAAAAGGCACTCGACAATGGAGAAGCGCTTCTTACATACGCACACATACTTGGTCTGTAAATGACATGTTACCTACCTTTACTACGTACTAGTAATCCAGGACAAGGTCCCCCTTACCTAGATACCAGCAAGTATGGCAATTGAAGCAGCCCAGCGAGAAAAGCACCGAGGCCTTCCAGAATTCGCGATATCTTGCAGCGAAAAATGGTCTCTTGTCGGGGCATCTCGGACTATGCATCCAGCAGTCCAGATGCTGGTTCAAGGCTGAATGAGGCTTTTCGAGTACGGCTCCGGGAAGCTACATGTCCGAGCCGTGCCGTGCCGTGTACGACGAGTACCTCCCCAGTAGTTCGTGCGACACGGTATAAAGAGGGCACGTCGAGCGCTCTGTGCCAACAATACCCAGCTGGTACCTACGAGATACCGATGCAAGACGGGCGAAAGAGTACTCGCCCTGCTTCAGCAAGCGCAGCGGAATCTCAGGGTAATCTCAGGGTCCCTCTCGTCTATCGTGTCTGTAGCATTGTTCCGATTCTGTCTCGCTTTTCCCCTGCTTTTCGTCGCGTGGCCTGGCCCGGCCCTGGGCCAAAGAGGTCCGTACGAAGTATGTTCTTACTTATTTTTATACCTGGGTAGGTACTTATACTGTATGCCGTGCAAGTCCTACAAACAATGAGGCGACGTGTGCATAAGTACCTGTATAGCCATTGGTACTTTATACTCTGCTCATAAATGCCATTCGACCGGAGAACGCCGAAGACAGGATAACTCTTTATAGCTACCTGCATCCATCAGGCATCGAAATATCTTCTTCGACTTGTAGCAAAGATGCAAGGCCACCAGACCGCTAGCGGAGGAGGAGTACAAAGTACGAGTGCAGCCACTACGATCTGCCCTGCAAGGTAAAACTCCTCACCTCATGTTGACAGCGACTCCATCATGCCCCTGCGCAGTCTTTTTCCCCTGCTCTGTTTAGATTGAGACCTTTCTCACTTCTCACCTTGTGATACAGGTATGCCGGTACTGCAAAGAACAGGCACTCTTACGATACCATGCCATTGCAGCAGACTACTACGAATTAACCCGTATGAACACATGCGTGTACACGCTTTTATCACATTCTCGTACGAGTGCTATCACACACGGAATATGGAGGACCTACTGCTTATTCTCCGCGGCATTTGCGAGGCCAGGGTCCTCAGGTTGCAAGATCAGCACTACCTGCTGTATCTGTGCCGTGGCTGCGCGTCTTTGACTCTTCTATTTCCCGTTCTCTGCTTCTGCGAGCAGGCCCCCTTGGCCAGACTTCTGCAGTGCTTGCTGGCGGCAGGGGAGGAAGAGCAAAGGAGAGGAGAAAAAAATAAGAGCTGCTGGGTTCTCTCTCCGAACGCAGGTAAATCTCCAACTGATCACCAGGGGGCGCGATGGAGTAATGAGGACTTGCCGCTGCCGATTATATGCTATACCCGGGACGGCCTACTTGTACGAGTAATTCACCGCGGATGGAGCCTATCTGGTACCATTTCTGTCTACGAGATTTGCAGCTTGAAGCTTGAGGCTCGTCTATGAAGCGAAGGCCTGGATCCGTATCCCGTGTACGTGTGCCTGCGCTTGCGCTTGCGTTCGGTGGCCTAGCCCTGAATCTCTCCAAGGACCCCGGAACCTCACATCCACCGTTGCACAAACCAGCCACTAACAGCTTTCCGCTGTCCTACCATCCCCTGGAGCCAAGCCCACTTTGATCTGTCAAAGTCGGCCAATACCCTCGCACAATCTCTCAAATGTCACCTTCTGCTCGTGCTACTGCGCTGTGCTTGTACTCCGAACAAGATGCTCGTCGTGCTGCCTCTCCTAGGCCAGGCACGCGGCATCTTGCGTTCCGCCCGGCCCTTCACAATCTTACCGCTACCTTACCTATACTTGTATACAGCCATGCCAGACATACTTTGTACTTCCTCGGCAGCACAGGGCCTGGTCCGCGATCTGCTAGGTGCTGACTTGCTGAGCCAGGCTCACCTCGTTGCAAACTTTGATTATACCGAGCTGTTGCAGAACCGGGGAGGGGGGTATTTCGGGAGTGCTCAAGGACTCAATGCTCGTTAAAAGAGGCAAAAAGACCCGGGCCGGTTCAACCGGTTTACTAGCCTGGACAGCTGGCAGTAGGATTGCCTTCAGTCGTGGCCGCTATCACTGCTGCTGGTGGTGTTGGTGCTGGGATGCTCGTATGCTCGTCTCAGCTCGTTATGGTCTGCCAGTATAAGTGAATGCTGCTATCTAATGCACGAATGTCTCTCGACGAGCCGACTGGCGGGCGCTGGCTGCAGATCTAGCTTGTGATTAGCGCTCGTCTCTATTTCCCACAAATTTAGTACTACCGAGCATCATTATAGAGCCATATCGTCCTCTAACCAAGATGGTATAGACTTTGACTCATTGCGAGTACGAGATGAACTGCCCTATCCACGTCCCGCGGCGACGCCTCGGCCCCAAGGTTCCATGGCGGGATGCGATGCTCCGCACCGCGATGATCGGCCTCCATATTTGATGGCTGGCGGCCCAGACAGGTACTACGGGGTAGACTAGGCGTGGCCAGCAACGGGGCAGTAGTACAGTACAAGTAGTAATCTTGCTGCTAAGGACGTCTCTTTATTACATGTAGCCAACTCAAGCGTCGCGGAAGCACAGGATGCTCTTCCGTGACGCACGTCGACCTTTTGGGCAGTGCTGTGTTTCTTTGATGGATACAAGGTACTGCCACATGTGTACTGGATCGAGTCGAGAGTTGAAGAAAGCGACTGTTAATGATGCGAATTTAGCCATTGCGGGATATGTGGGCGCTCAACCTACTAGGGGTCTGTCTATCTTCCAACAACAACATCCCACGTTCTTCTTCACGCACGCCCAGCTAACGGCAGTTGTCTCGCCGCGATAGAGGGATTTATACGTAAGTGCGAGGTATCTACTTTGTACTTTCTTACTTGTACAAGTAAACGCTCAATGCCAATGGGGGTAAGGGAGCGTGGAAAGTGGTAAAGGACATGTCATGCAATGTGCAGCCAACCGCATAACGGCTAATGAGGTCTTTTAGCAGATTGGCGTCGGGGGTCTTCCATGCCTGGTCACCACCTTGTTGTACAAGCATGGCATAACTTTGACCCTTTCACACTGCAGTCGGCAAAAGTCGTTGTGCATGCAAAGGCATCGTTTAAGCAACTGCGGGCCCGACTGATAGCAAACCCCAGTCCGTCAATTGGACTCTTACTGGACCGTTTGAGTGTCCCACTGCGGAGGTCGCCGCTGGCTTACAGCACAAGTGGCATTGCCTGTCGCACACAAGGCAGCATTCTTATGTACTTGGATATGCAGAGTAATACTATTAGTAGTACTCGGCTTGTACGAGCGTGGGATGGCGGAAATGCCAAATCCTCAGCCAAAGCAAGTGTCCAGGATCAACGTCTCATCGAGTCTCCATTTAGTTTTGCCCATTTTGAGGAGCGATGGAATGGCGCTGCATCGACTTGCTCGCAACTCTGTGCATCAATCTCGACATTTCTGCAGCCAAAGGAGAAGCCGTTTCCGCGGACAAGCTCTGCGCACAGGCACGTCACCAATATTCCGGGTTGAGCATGTGCTGCGAGTGAGGGGCGCTCGCGGATCCGACCGTACTATGCTAGCGATCTTCTTAGCCGTCGATTCACAAGCGGCCCCATTTCTGTGATTGTTTTTATCACTCCCACCAAGTTTACGGAGTGATTACCGTTACGGAAGGCGTTTGAAGTTTCTTCAAGGCCATAGCCGCCTTGCGATCCGAACCGACCTAGCCACAAGAAGTCCAAGATGCGAGTCGAGAATCCTCTACGGAGCATTGCCTGATTCTTAACGACAGTGTTAGTCGCGCGTCTGTGTGGCGTGACCGGAGGAATCGGGCCCTCTTCCGCCTCGTAGATCGGATCCTCACGGCGCTTCTGCTTGGAGCCCTATGAGGCCCGGACGCTATTAGCAATTTTCCCCTCGCCATTTCATTCCCTAATAATTGAATAGACGGGCTTTACTTGAAAAAGGCCTGCTTGCATCTCGGTTCTTTATATTCCGCACTACAGATATGCAGAAGTCCTGGCCCACAACCAAATTTCCCTACGCGAGGTCAAAGCCAACAAGTGGTATGAGCACAGGGTCTTTTGATAGTAGTAGTAGTTGAAGATGAGAACGTCTAGGTTAAGAATTAGCCGATATGCGCCCTATCGACATGCTTCTGGCGAAGCAATAGAGGAGTCTATTTCTACAAGCCGAAAGAAGAAGAAAAACTCTGCTCATGTCCTTGTATTAATGTCAGCCCATATGCCGATGGCCAGATGGTCCCCAGTAGACACAGATATGTTGAGATTTTCGGCGAATGCAAATTACCCTTTACGGCCGTGTACGTTTTAGTGATGAGGCTGTTGCCCTAACATTTCTTACTGTTTGGAAAATGCTTTTGTAATGTCCGTTTCTCCGTAATACCAGTTGCGTAATAGAGAACTAGAAATGGTGGTTGCTGTAGCATGAATCGGATGTTGTGTGAGCTTTTCTTTTAAGTTTAGCCAACTTTAATTAAGTCGATACAAGGGCCTTGAAAGCTGCCTCATAATTAGATCATTTGAGGTGTTTTATAGTATATCAGTTATGGCTTTCTTCATCTTCGTGTAAGAAATAGGGTAGGTTAGCTGGAGAGGGCCAGCACCGCGACTCTATACGGAGACGGCCGAGTTACGCGTACGTGTACGCGTAAAAAGGCATAGATTTTTGTGTATTTGGGAGAATAAATTTAGTGCTTGCATAACTGTCGTGCACATTCTCCTCTTGCGTTTCTGGATTACTTACATGACAAGATCAACTAGAGGGGACGAGATACTGCTGCGCTGCACTTGGCTGCGGATGTCATGGAAATGGAAATTCAAGCGTTTTAATCATTTCCGGGAAGGTTAAGCTAAAATTAGATTTAAGTGCATACTTCTCGCGGTCCGCCTTTTGATTGTGAATTGACGAGGGCTTTGCAGGCGGTCGGTAAAGCAAATATGTGACAAATCGCAGCGTATCTATCACCTTGTTTGGCTAGAACGCATCTTTTCAATAATTTTGCTTTTGTATTTTAAAAATGACAATGGCCTGTGGCTGAGATAATGGTTACGTGTATTCAACTATTACAGCTCGTCTAAAATAAGCGACGCAGACTGGCCGCGACCTACAGAGGGGGATTGGGATTGTAATACGAGTATGTATATTTGAAGTTGTACTTTATATTGTGCTTGCAGTGTTCATATGATGTGCAAAATTTACCCAATCTCAATATATGCTGTAAGGATACACAATGCCAGGCATACTTACTGCCTTGCGATTGTTCGTGCTGGATGTATTTTGTTCTCATCGTTGAATGCATGTAGGCGTAAATGGGCTATTTAAGTCTCTCATCTGTGAGATTAGCGTTCTGGCTTATTTAAGCATTGGAACGGCGAGAAAATTCCGCTTTTAAATACGTGTAGTTACAATCTATAAACCAGATAAATAATAATAAGGTAGATCCTCATAAGACTACATGTTACCAAGAGCGAACTCGGATTATTAAAGATCAGGGTCATCGGAATCTAAGAGCTTTGCCTTTTAAACTTGGGAGATTCTGGTACCGTAACATGATTGGTGAGAGTTGTAGGAATGGATGGCTAAAGCTGGAGATTTAATTTTCATTCTTTATATTCATTCATGAATACGTTTTAAACGCCACTCTTTTTATGGCCCACGAACGAAATAAGACTGCTAGGTATGTGGTGTCTCGGTGGTGTTTAGAGGAAGATGAAGATGTATCCGTGTAAGTGACGCCTAACTCGGGATAGAAAGACTGCCGACTTGTAATATGGGTAAAACACAGCTGAACACTTGTTCATTTCATGGTTAAATTACAAAAAGCCGATTCATATACTTCATAATGAAGTGAAAATGCATTCAGTATACGCATTTCGACTCCATTATCTTCATAGTGAAAATCCGTGCAATGTCGAATATGCCTCTGCTTGATGTATCTCTCGCTCAATGAGCGGCGTGTTTTGGTACACTACTCATATACCCTTGGTCTGAGTCATTGTGACGCGGGTAAATTACATCTTTGCCAAATTTCTAGTAAATTAATCCCAAATTCTTCCAAAATATCGCCGAGGAGGTGTCTTCTATATTAACTATCCAAACCCAGTGCCTCAACGACTGTGATCCAAATATTTATCTCCCACCTCATAAAGATTAGGTACTTCTTTACATATGTTCTTAAATGGGAATAAAATATGACATATGACAAGCTGAAAGGATGAGAAAAAGTACCGCCAAGTACCACGCATCTAAAAATACAAACACGGAACATTACCCCTGGTTTTTTACTCTTTTGGGGAGAGGCGTGGAGGGAACACACTACCAATGGGAGAATGGGAGAGCATAGGCGAGTAATGAAGCCACATATACATGTACATCATGCCATGCAGACCAGGGCAGAGTAAACCGAGCTCCTCTGCAGCTTGAGACCAAGAAGTAAAGTGAAAATGATTGATCATGTTTGTCTCCCTGCGAGACATCACTAACGGCACAGAGGGAGGAGGAGTGTGTACATCGGCTGTCTTTGATGCGAAGCTAAAGAGGAAGGGATAAAAAAAAGAAGAAAACAAGGCACGAACACACAGGGTCTGGCTGCCTCTTACTGGCTCTCCCGGACATTTGACGTCGACGTGCATCCTCGCAGATTCCCAGATGCGGAAAAAGGGTTGCAATTTGCAGATGGAGAAGTGGAGATGGACAATCAGATCGGGAGGCGCCTATAAGAGCATGCGGAGAAGGGCGTTCCGAAAGGAGAAATGCACTGTCGATCTGCATCTGACTTGCACGTTGGATGTCGTCATTGATGGTGGTGAGAAGGATTTCTTGTGAGATCGGTGATGGGTGACGATGACGGTGGCGGTGGTGTTTTTTTCTCCTTGTGCAACTCACCCCCTTCTTGCGCGGCGGCCGTTGGAGAATATAGCCTGTTGCAGGATGAATTAGGAGTTTTACTGTTATTGCTTTTTGATCATTAATGTTACTATGCTATCTGTCTGTGAGATCGACATGACGCGATTTGCTATGAGCGATAAACGAGAGATGATGAGAAAAAGAGAGCTGTCATAAATGAGAGACGCAGCCTTGTGTGCGGCGCCGGCTTAACTGATGTCATTGTGCTTTTTGACGTCTCAGATATGGTAGACCAATATATAACGTTATATATATGTCTTGGCATGTGAGCTTTGGCATAATATCGCAGCTGAGAGATGCGCTGATGTATCCTGCTCAAGATGTGCTCGAGCAGGCGTGATATAGTCTCGTGATGGATGAGATATATCTTAGTCTTTGTAAGATGTTGTTGTCTTTCTAGCTTCACATTTTTGTTATTCACATATTTCACTTGCTAGGATAGGATTTACTTGAGGGCTTGAAACTACAACACCACGCCCTCATTCGACGTTTACATACAATAAAAACGCTGGCAGGGCTTTGATTGCTGAGTTTTAAAGCCATGGCACATATTTGACATTAAGATGTTAGTTACTATATGGTTTACTACAGAGTGAGATAGTAAAGCTGCCGATAATTTGTTTCAAAAGAGCTGAGCCCCGAGCGGATTCTAGTTATACATAGGTTGACAAGAGGTATTGTACAAACAGAAATAGTAAAGGTGTATTGCCAAGTATATAATTATTTCTACGCAAAGTACTGGTTTCTCCAAAGTTCTATATCCATGAGATTGCTCGAGGTTTGGTGTTCTTAGATCAAAGTATCATGGCAAGTGCATGTACACTGTCTTCGTCTTCAAACTGCAGAGAATATTATGGAGTGCAATGTGGATTTTAACAAACTCCTGATTCGGCGCTACTTTCTTTGTAACTGGATTTGATCCTCAAACAACGTCACATCTTGCCTACTGCATGTAAACACCGTAAATGATGTAATAACATATACTCCGCACCATGTATCTGGTCCCTGAATCTTTCTTAAAACGATCTCAACGATTTATGGTTGAGGCTCGCTCAAATATGATGATGCCGGGAATAAGAGGGAGGGTCTTTTTTCACAGCATTTTAACTCTCTCAAAGGCCACCCGCAATTTTATAAATACGGCGGGCGCGCTTTGGAGACTAAAATTAATGTGAGATTGCCGGTGGCGAATCAAGTGAGCTTTATCTGTTATAATTGAAGGCCTCGGGGAGAGTTAAAAATGCTGTGAAAATTCGGCGTGCAGAAGGATGCATAATTTTAATGATGGTCGCCTCATTTTTCTTTCACAGCATTCTTAACTTTCGTAAAGGCGGTATCTATTGATGAATAGATAACACTATTTGCCGCCACGTCTTGGAAAAGGCAGGTATATAATTAGACATCCTTCATATATAATATATTAGCGCATTCGCAATATTCTACTTTTCCCAGCATCTTTATTTATCAGCGAGTAGCGATTTGGCCAATGCTACATTGGCTGACAGATTAGCCATTAGACTAGCCAATCATAACCTCGTATAATCTGCTTTATATAAGCGTTAGTAGTATGAGTGTGTGAATAAAATTAAATTAGGGAAATATAAAATAAAATTCCGTGAGACTTTTAGCTCTGGATACTTGAAACGATTTGTTGTACTACAGCTACTTTTCTCCTCAAAAACGGGAATAGACGACAAAGAGGAACAGAAAGGTACACTGAACAGCGCCTTTAAAATAAGATGTGACTAAACTGCAGTTGGGCATCAATACGTCGTATCGCACTTTGTTATCGAGCGTCAGCCTAAGGATGGCTCCTATTGTTGAGAAATTGCCTCGACGTTGGACTTCTCCGGCATAAGTAGCTACTTTTCCTCTTCACCCAACTCTATCTCGACTACTGCAACACTACAATTGCTGTCATAGTATAACGAAAAAGTCTACATAATTTGATCAGCTCTCTTTTATACAAACATTTCCTAAGATCTAATTCTCATTTTGTGTGTTATAATATGTTAGTAAAGAGCCTTTCCGTGTTTTTAATGGTGCTTTGATCTTCTCATCTTCATCGCGAGTACCAATATCCCGATGGCTCTTATATCTGACTTGACGAGTGTAATCGAATGTTCTCTGCATTCTTAAAATAAAGTGTTACATTAATTACGCGACTTCTTTGACATATTTGAATCCCAGCTCTGAGAAGGTTGGTTCTGGGCTGTACGAGAACTCTGGAGGGAAGAAAATAATTGATCTATTTTCAACATATACTTCTCTTACATACATATATATCTTAATACATGCATCGCTGATATCGCCGGCACCACCCGTACCCACTATGTCCTTGACAACAATCGCTACAAGAAATAAGAAAGCACAAACATATGTGAGAAGAGTGTGGCTGAATGAAAAGAACTGTCAATATAATCATCATAGTGTAGCTATTTGGGCTTCTCTTAGCGGAATAGCAATTTGCTATAATTTGCAATAGTCATTAACTATACAGCGAGTTTGGTAGTCTGCATCTGGAGTGTGGATTCAAATAAAAATGCCACAGAATACAGAAAAAGAGGGCGCGCCGGTATAGCCAGCGTGGCTTTTAAATATATGGGAAACAATGCAATGTAAGTGAGGAAGTCGGGAGGCCTTCCACACAGAGCTAAGAATCTGTCTGTCTTCTCTCACGTAATTTCAAAGTTGCTTTATTGTAGTGAAAAGCTGACGAATAGAGTGTAGAGCAGCCAAATGGGCCGTGGGCCATAATCTATTAGGTCATACTATATTGAGGCGATTTGTAATATGTGAAGTCTCACTTTTCTTCTCTAAAGTTATGACTACGCGATATATGTACATATATGTCGACACAAGTCGATAATACGTGATATAGCACTTAACATAGAACAAACATGCTTGTCTAAAAGATGCAGAGTTGAGACAGAGGCCGACAGCATCGCCAAAAGACATGCGTTGTTGAGGATGCCGAGGGTTTACGGAGCCAGTTTGACAGATGAGATTGAGATTGTTTCAAGTAAACCGCTTAGTTGAGTTATTAAGATTGATGGTGGTCATCTATGCAGACCGCCATATCCGGCAGTCATGTTACCTGATGGAGCTATTCCCCATAACACAAGCCTTCTACACCAATTTGGCAAATGCTTATCTCGGTAGACCAAGATCGCAAAGTTTAAAGAATCTGTAAATTAACTCAAGTCATTGAGAAAGTCGTTTCTTATCTATAGATGGGAAATAGACGACCCTGTCTTAATTTGCAACCTTGACTAATGTCCCTTGGTAGGTTCAAATGCTAAATGGAAATCATGCT
This sequence comes from Trichoderma evansii, assembly GCF_050947405.1. Classification (NCBI taxonomy): domain Eukaryota; kingdom Fungi; phylum Ascomycota; class Sordariomycetes; order Hypocreales; family Hypocreaceae; genus Trichoderma; species Trichoderma evansii. The sequence continues at coordinate 301,650 of NW_028145202.1, forward strand.
GATCAGCTCGCGAAAACGTCATTATTACAAAAGCAGTGCAACCTTGTATATGTTCTGCTCGTGAAGTTTAAAGCTTCCATTATTAGTTATCATGAACGTTAAACTGGCTTGCTTACTTGATCCGTGGTGTAAGAACTGTAGTTGTTTTTCTCCAATACCATCATATTGAGCCGTGCATTCGCTTATTTTCATAAAAACCTAACTTTAATTCATGTGAAAGCATTGTACCTGTCAAGTCTGAGCAATATGAACCGTGAAGCAAATGTACGAGTAGAATCTAGTAGCTTCATATATACCCTAGCACACACAATTATTCGCATAACCATCTACAGAAGGGAATATATTCTGAAAGAACAAAGTTTATATTGTGCACATTGACAAATCACCTCTTATTACGAGTCAACGGCATATCAATATGACACTTATTCAGCAAGTATACATGGCGAATGAGGGCTCGAATGTCGTGATAAAATCTCGCCAGCCGCTTATTACACAGAAATGGAAGAAATTTTGTCAGCATCTGATTCATTAATCGTTAGTTTGCTACATGACGTCGTTTAGGTAGAAATAGAATGTCCTCTATTTTTTTTCTCTCTTCTTTTGTCTTTCAAATGTATAAGCTGTGGATGTTTGGCTTTTTCACCGGCATACCACGGAGACATGTCTATCTCGCATTTTCTACGTCAGTGGTACAAGCAAATAGCTTTACAAGGGTATTTATCGTATGACCTTGTGAAAATGGAATACATTCACTCATCTGTGTTTTATGATGTGGTCATTATCACAAGGCTGATAGGGATGTGGATCTGCCTGCCTAGTAGCCTGAGTGGTTATTGGCGCAAGCCCAGCGTGGGCAAATCGAAGTGGCAACAAGGAGAGGAAAAAATTAAATGAATGTTACGAGCCACAAAAGATCCCTCAATCACCATTGGATATTACTGGTAGTGATTTTTATTAGTCTGCTTGTAGAAGCCAGTTCTGTTGCCACCGAGGCACGATCGAGGAACTCCTCTTTGCTGTACAACAGCATGACTTATAATGTCGCCCAAATCTCAAAGTTTGACCCCCACAGTGGACTCTTCATCGAGCGCCTAGCAGTTAGTGTCCGCGAACATGTGGTGGGATGAGGGGTTTGGATGAATCGCATTATCGAAAAACATAACACAGAGGGGTAGATGGCAGTATAATCGCAAGCACCAGCGTTATTGAAGATAGCATGATGGACCGAGGCCAGCTGACTGCACCGCGTGGTGGTTGGACTCACGTGGCAGGGCGAGTTAATGTATGGTTCTTGGCAGACCCGGTATGATGACACGGCTATGAGCAAGCTGTGGCTGAGCTGCGGGCACAAAGAGCGAACTCTCTACTGAAGTGTACGATAAAAAGAAAGCCTTGTGGGGAGGATCGAGAAATGCCGTTGAGGATTCATTAGATTCCTCAGCTGAGCGTTCTTGTGGCTCAGCCTACAAGCTAAATGCCGCGTAGAGCCTAATGGCAATGGAATCCTACGAGCCCCCAATGCCTCACTCAGCATTTGGATTCGTGTAAGTGGCTCAGACGGATTGTGGCTACGGATGTCATCGGCAATAAGGCTGAGATGCGTAATATCCGTTTGAACTCTGTATTATCTCAAGCGAACAAACGAGCAAGCGAGCAAGCGCATCGTGATGGCTCGATGCCATCAACCTGACACTCATCCATCGCCGGAAGTGAAGCGGGGCCGAGTCGGGCAAGCCGGGCGAGGCACGCATTGAACGCAGATGATTGGAGGGGATGGTCAGCGTGAGGGAGCGATTGGCAGCCCAGGCGGCCGGAACAGTCGCGCCGTGACAAGAAAAAGAGGCTGGATGATCTCTCCGCTGAACGACGGGAGATGGACCAAGTTTGAGCTGCGCCCCGACTGATAGAAACGTTCAGCTATACGCTCAGAATAGTGAGACATGGCAGTATGTATGTATACTGTAGCAATAGGCTGAAGAGGGGTTACTGTGTTAGCTACAGCATTACTGCATGCGGTATGAGTTGTATACGCCATGACATAAACCTCCTCGTTAGGATGCCTCGTTAGGATGCCTCGGATAGCTGGGATATCGCTGGATGTCAAAAACCCTGAAGTCAAGACCGAGAAGCGCCGTCGACGAGCGGCTGAAAATCTGCAATAGCGCCACTCTGGGGGCCGTCACTCCCGCAACCCACCGCACATTGCATCCAGTGCGCGAGCCGCCGTGTGAATGGCCGAGAATGTCACAAGCCACAGCCCAACAGGCGACGCCATGCGCGAGCCCCGGGCGAATGGCGTTGCGGTAGCGCGGATTTGGGGGACTTTGTTTAGAGGGGGGAAGCAGAAGCACGCTGGTTTGGTGTTTATTAGGCAGACGCATCGAGATAGATGGATTGAGGAGAACTGAGACATACTGTATTAGACGCAATAGACGGTGCGAGCGGGGTTGAGGTTGAGTAAGTTTGTTTTACGGATGAGCGGGGGAAGCAGGGCAAAGAGACATTATGCTGCGAGCGAATACACAGAGATAGAGACAGGAGACGGCAGTTGCAACAGTATTCCTTGCTGTTGGTTTGACTGCTTGTATGGAGTATTACGTAGTATTCGAGATAGATGCCCGCTCAGCCATTTAACAACGCAAGAGAGATATTTTTTGGACGCAACGCACTGACTAGCAAGACACGATACCACCGAGGGACTCGAGCAGAGCAACGCACATTGAGATTTCGCGTATGCTTGCTTACACGGGGCGCGTATACACCCCCCGTTACGGAGTTTTTGTCATCCTGCCTGGGACGTGCCGGCCGCATACACGTACATGGCCGTAAATCATGTGCTTTTGGCCCTCCACCGCCATATTCTCGTAGCATACTTGCTTGCGCATACTGTACTTACACGCAGGAGCTGTAGTAGCAGCAGAAGTGACAGCAGCAGTAGTGACAGTGACAGCAGCATGCTACATATCCCGTACATACAGACCGACATGATCTGCTGGGGGCCGAATAGGAGGCAAACTGCTTGTTGCTGCTGTTATTCGCTGTCCCTTTTTTTCCTTCTTCTTTTCCTTCCTATTCTTATCGCAGCCAGCCCCATCGTGGTGGCGGTAGGCGAAATCCTTTCCCCCTCCCCTCAGCATGGGATAAGATGGAAAGGCGGTGGCAGAAGGTGACATTTGCCTCTCGGGTCCATGCAATGTCACTTTTACCCAGGTCGGTGGTGCTGTGCCGCTGCACCTATCTTAAGGTACATTGATACCACTGTATACATGCATGCATATACAGAACAGCAGGCAACGCAGCGATCCAATCCAGGCACAGCTTCAGGATGAACATGCAGATCATTTACCGCCATGTTGAACAGGGCCCTGTTTGTGCCTCGAGTTTGAGCTCTGGCTGGATGGCTGACTGGCTGGTTGCCGCATTTGGACGTTGCCGCCCTCTGCCAGGGCAACCGGGCAGAATTCCTTGTAGCTCTCTCTCTCGTCGCTCTCAACCGAGACAAGACTTGGATATACTGCTGCCAATTATAGCAATACTATACTCACACACTGCTTGCACTCTAATACTGTGCACAACATCTGTCTACGGGTACATTGCTTGCAGCCTGTCTTGCAGCAGAATGCGCTTACGAGGCCCATCTCGTGATCCAAAGAGCTCACTCACTCACCGCAGCGCACAAACTGGCCTGCATGACTTGTACGAGAAGAGCTGCACGGGCGCGGGCCATTGGAAGCTGGAGGCGGTCGGCCGGTGTCTCTGGTGTGTCGTCTCCCTTGCTCGCCCCCAGCTGGTGCTGCAGAAGCTGCAGGGCGTCTTGCTCCAGCGAGTTCGCCAAGACGCCAATGACAGGCCGTAGACTGGCGATCGGTTGTGTCGTGCCCTGGGAGGTGCATACAGCTAGCAGGCGTAGCGCAAGCACGAGAATGAATACTCGGTAACAGCAGCGGCGAAAATGAGTTGGTTAGTTGCAGAGCTGCAGCTCGAGTTGAACGGGCACGCACACGGGAGCATGAGCATGGGAGTTTGAGAGCTGCGATGCTGCAATGTTGCGTTGGTTGGGCCCTGCGATGAGAGAGATAAACAAAGACGGTAAGTAGCGAAATCAAACGAGCGTCGCAGCAAAGAAGCAGGCAGCTTAGAAAGAAAGCGGGGAGCGGTTGGTGGATATCAAACACCGGCGCAAATTCGAGCTTTGACATGTATGTACTTGTCCATGTATCGCCTCATCCGGCGGCCGCCTGTGGTGACTTGTGTGATTGCTCAGTGCAGCGTCCGTCTCTCGTGCATATTGTAGCAATCAATCCATCGCGTCATGATTCTGATGCGCTGCATGCATGCATTCATCCATCCAGCTGCAGCTGCAAAGGACAGCTTTTGCCAGGCACCACTCCAGCCAGCATTGCATTGTGGAATAGGCGGTGATGATGATGATGGGCCTCTCCATGAATCAGTCATCCATTCATCTCATTTCACTTTCATTTCAGCGCTGATGCTGCACCCGTCTCTCGCTCTGCGCATATGCTCGCATGGGGCGCTAAACGTCCCTCTCATCAATACTAGCAGCCGCAGCAGTAAATGGGGAAGCGGGATTATTCCTTCATTTTATTGATTCTCGCCTGGCCAACTCGCAGAAGAAGAGGTACTTTGTAATACTACTGTAATTAATTAATACGGAGCAGCCAATAAATCAGGTTTGGACGTGCTAGCGGTACCCAGTACGGAGTCCGGGATGTAAAGGCCTGCATTCCGCGCCGCCGCCGTCCCGTCTTGGATGGTACCAAGTACATGGGACTAGTCCAGCTCGGCGACCCGCACTCCCAAATAAACCGAGAGACATGAGAGCAAGGGGGGAAGCAAGATGCATCATGACCGCCTTTCCGGAGCTGCAGGTTTTGGATTTTTTCTTGTGCGCCCGTCTGAGTTGTCAATTACAATGAGGTACATATTCACAAATCAGAGAAAGTAAAAGAAGGAAAAATAAAAGGAAAAAAAGAGGGGTTAAAGCTAGAAAAAAAAAAAAAAAAGCAAGAAAAGCAGGGAAATATGAAAGAATCAGAAGTTAGTATATGCCTCCGTAAAGTCACAAGTAAAGTGCACTGCAGTGCAGAAAACGCCCCCAATCCCAGTTCATCGTGGGGCACAACGAACGCCTCGGGTTGACGGTGAATGAGAGAGAGGCCATTTTGACGTGGATGCTTTTGGCACGACAAAAACTCTAATATTGGCGCCCCGAAAAAAAAGAAGAGAGAGCGAGCAGATGCGGTAATTGTTTGTCTTTGTTTTCGGACTCGAGCACATCTCCGTGGATATTGCTGGCTATGGCTATCTAATAAATGACGCTGCGCTGGGCGCTTGGTTAATATTAACAATGCCAATGCTTATAATTCGTTACAGAAAGTACCCGTGGCCGGCGGTACAGCAGAGTACGGAGGTGCAGTGCAATTTCACGGCTAGCAGCGAGTAATATTACGGCTTGGGTACATTTCATCTCGTTGCTGGAAATAGCTTCTCTTGGCCTGCCCCCCCGTTTTTTTTATTCGGATCCCCCATCCCCTGCTTGGCTCCCCACAAGGATAACAGAAACACAAGCCAAAAACGATGAGCTATCATTCCATCGATGAGCATCACCGTCCAAGGTCCAGGGTTTGCGGAACGTCTGGAAACGCTGTCGAAGCCGCAACCCCGGCGCTTTGTGTCGCGTCCACGTGCCGCGGTATATACTACGTTCTGCTAGTTTATACTCGTATCGGGTTTCTATACTCGTACTGGGCCGGATGGAGGCTGGGACGACGGCGAAGGATCTTTGGGGTAAAATTAATTGAATTCGTTTAATTAATTAAATTTGCATCTGCGTTATCAGTCGGGCCCAGCCAAAAAGAGAAAATACATTTTATTTTGTACAGTAAGTATTATTACAATGGTATTTGGAAGAAAGAAAAAAAAAGCAGAGTCGCAACAAGCCACAAAATCCGTTTTCGTGGCTTGTTGCGACTCAGTCTGCGTCGTCGATGCTCCGTACGAGACATTTTTTGCGCTGCGCGCTTCACGGTATCCGGCCGAAGCCAGCTGCTAAAACTTGTTGCCACCGCCCAGCCAACACCGCCCTTGGGCCCCATGGCCGCAAGCACCGGCCGTAATCGCGAGACCCCCGGCCCACCAACGACGTTTTTCTTGATTAGGTGCGCCCAGGCGCTGTTCCAGGCCAACCGGCCCGCCTACAGCTCGCCGCATCCAGCGGGCTTTAGTGCCTTGCCTAGCACCGCCTGTAGTGCCAAATTGTGTACATAGAGGCGCTGGGTCCCCCCGGACCCGACCACCGCCCATCTTCGGCTTCACCTACTTGTGTCTGGTGTATTAATCCTCGCCAGTCTCTCGACTACCATCATATACCTGCCCCCTTTCCCTGGACACCGGCCCCATTTCCTCCTTTTCACTCTTGATAAACCCTGTCCAGATACTATTAATTCCCACCCGGTTCGTTCGCCCTCTGCCTTGGGTCCTTTGGGGTACGCCCAATGCATGCGTCTGGTGGAGTCTCACAGTCGGTGGCCGTGTAACTCCTTCAAACCCATCCCGCATCCATAACTGCACGCAGGAGGAACCACAGCAACGATGGCTTGCAGTCGGTGTAGGTAGATACAGACGAAACGAATCTTCGGCATCGACAGGGGCTTGCCAGAGAAAGTGGGCTTTGTTCGAATCCGAAACTTAAAACAAGAACCTAGAAGGAAGCATATTCGAAGCCATCAATCTTCGTCTCCCATTATACCTTTATAGCCTCTCTCTTATACGTATACGCATACGCAAGCCAAACCACCCAGTATTGCGTATCTGTATAAGCCTCACTTCTTCTTCTTCCTCTTTCCTCTTTTATTACTTATTCTTCTTCTCAACCTATAATCACATCCAATTTCACATTCACACACCATGGTCTCATTACAAACGCAGCCGTCCGGCCTAAGCGGCCACGGCAAGCTCACCAAGTCGCGCAGTCGCATCGTCGTCAAGCCCATCCTCAAGAGACTGCACCACGTCCACTCACACCACTCCGAGCGCAACTCGCTGGACCTCAACCGCGGCTGGGACGACCAGCCCGTGGCCACCACGCCCGACGTGGAATACGGCTCCTTCGACTTTGGATCGCGCGACCTGGACGACCTGAGCGCCAACCGACGAAACACATATGGCTCCTACGCACCTGCGCCAGCCGTCGGCGCAAAGCCCACGCGCGATGTCAGCTTCAGCTTGGCCGCCGGCGAGCTGGGCTCCAGCGCTCCTGGCCTGGGACGGGCAAACACCTTCTCGGGCTCGCATGCGCGCACCACCAGTGGCGGAAACCCCAGCAAGGCCACCAGCAACCGCGTCGGCTCCTTTGTCCACCCCTTCCAGCAGATGCCCAGGACATCTACACCACCACTACACTCGTATGCCAACTCAGTGTCGTCGCTCGACAACGGCCTGACGGGCCAGCGCGACTTGACCGGTGCCATTGCCGAGAGCGACGGCGACGAGGAGCACCACGAGCTGGACATCGAGGAGCCGCTGGCTTCTCCCACTTCTCTGTCGCTCGCCCAGACCCAGACCGAGGCTGTCTCGCCCACCGCCACCAAGAAGCTCTCATACTCATCCAGCCTGCGCTCCAACTCTCCCAACTCCAAGCCCACGGGTCGCCCGTCGCTCTCCGGCAGCCAGCGCTCCAGCTCAGATGGCCCGTCCTCTGTCAAGATCAGCACCACACGCTCCAACTCGGGCCCTTCTGTGCAACGTCCCACGCAAGGCGCTGTGAATCAGTCCGCAAATGACTCCTCCGCTGCCGCCGTGCCTCTGCTCATCTCCACCACCCAGCAGAAGTCGGCCTCAAATCCCATCACCTCCACCTCGCCCATCTCCCCCTTCCGCACGTCCCTCGACATGAACGGCTTCCGCCTTCGCTCACGCAGCGAGATGGACACCGTCAGCCGCCAGGAGCAGGTCCGCGAGGCCCGTCGCAAGTTCGAGGCCAAGGAGAAGGAGAAGGAAGAGAAATACGCTCGGGAGCAAATCCGTAAGCGGGAGCGCGCCGACGCCAAGGAGGCGCAAAAGACTGAGCGCGCGCAGGCCTCGAAGCGAAAGACCAGCTTTGGACACACCAGCACACTTTCCAGTGCCAGGAATTCGTCCAGCGTCCGCGAGAAGAACGAGTCTGAACCCCTCAATGGTGGTAGCCAAGCCACGGATGAGCAATTCCAGGCCCCATCAAGGAGTAAGACGGCTAAACGCAGGACAAACAGCCTGTGGACTGCTTTTATTCTTTGGCTGAGAACCCGCCTTCTTAAGCTGGCCAGGCGATCATAGGCGATAGGCAACACATTCCAGCCTCCATACCGACTACTCACACTAAACACTTATGAATCCATTTACCTCTGGATTCGACTAATCCAAGTAACAGCAATGTTACAAGAAAGCGAAATGCTACATACCATTACATGTATATATACAACACTCTTCTTCGCCACCTTTTTACCACTCATCATCATCAACCAATCAATTTTAGCGACACATTTCAACAGCGAGGTCGAGGAGCTGGACATTACCACCGCCTCAAAATTCATGATTTTTTATTTTTCCTTCACTTTTCACGGCTCTTGAGTTACAGTCGGGGACCAACAGACCCTAGGCAAACGCAGCATCTGGCAATGCCGTTATTACTTTTTTTTACTATTACTTTTTTTTTTTCACGCGAAACACAAATGCAAAGTTTTGTCGTCTGCGAGGCGTTACGGGAACAATGGAAATGGTTACCAAGCATTGGGCGGAAATGTTTGACTTCTTTTTTTTTTCTCTCTATCACTCAAAACAAAATGATTTTGAGTCTTATGAATTTCTTTTTCTATTCTGACTCCTTTTTGGTCTTTTACGAATTGCATACAGGAGGATATACACATTTACCTAAGGGAAAACCGTGCTTTGGAGAGTTACTCAAGGAGAAAACTTTGGAAAAAAGAACATCCACTCCTTTTTTTGAGGAAGACCCCAAGCAAAATTAAGAAACAAATAATAAGAATACAAGAACAAAAAAAAATGAGACATTCTTTGGAGCATAACTTTTCTGTTCCCAAGGAATGGGGGAAGCTTCTTGTTCGAGATTTTAACGGAACCACTCGAAGCGTTTCAACGCGAGAGAATTTTTTTCGGAGAGAGAAAGTTTTTATATCAACTTTTTTTGGTGGAGGATGGGGTGGGAAAGGATATTCACCATAGAGGAGAGGTCCGTCCGCAAGGTCTTGTGTTAGGTAGTTGTTAGACTTTTACGCGGTGTGAAAATACGAACAAGTTGCAAAATCATTTTTATTGAGAATATCCATTAAACTGCTGTGATATTTACTTGTACATAATGTGATATTGTATTGATTGTTTATTTGTTTTGTTTTGATGTTTCGATGTTTGCTTACTAGGGTGCTATATGCATGTACGCATGCATAAGTGCCGCTACTACTTTGTTTGTTTATGTCGGGGTCGTATGTTTATCGTTGGTGGAGGTGGCATCATTGTTGTTGAAATACGCGCGCCCATACGTTTAGATAGCTCGCGACGATGTGATTCGTTCAAAGGTGCGCGAATCAGATGATTTGCCTAAAGAGGATCGATCACCAGGGGCGCAGCGATGATCTTGGAGCGGTCGACGGTCTATCTCTTTTTTTTTTTAACATGTGAGGCGGGTGGGTTACACTGGGCTTGGAGAGATTTGGAGAGTGTGGGTGGGCTGGCGGTGAGGGGAGGTGAGGGCGAGGTGAGGGATGAGAGTGTCATGTGGTGTGCATTGTAGATCGTTGAGTGAGAGTAAACGCTTCTTTGAGTTTGGTGTGCAATTTAATATGAAGAATATATAGGTATGCTATGAATCGTGAGGTTATCGTTGCTTATATCATTGTTTACGCTAAGTAGATCGTGACTTGCATATATTATATGACATGGCCGCCGTTACGCCTATCAAGGAATACATGCATTAAAAGTGCGCTATGTTTTGAGTAGAATGTAGAGAATAAGTAGTTATGCGAACGGATTTTCTCATCCTAATAAAAGGATATGAACACAAATGATATGAAATATACGCTGTGTTCTGGTTTGAAAGAGCGGTAAGATATATGACTGAAATCTTGACATGTGACTACTGCGACAAAAGCTTTACATGAACACAAATCAGTTGGCACTCTCTTGTATAGTATTACAAGACTTAACGTTTCATTATAATATTTATGCTCAACTATGATCTTAACAAGCTATTAGCCATTTTTGCTAAATATAGCACCCTTCCGTTTTTATAGCTTCGATCTCGACCTCACATCAACAGGTGCCCACCAAGGATATCCCGGAGGCGCATTCTCATCTATCGTGTCCTTAAACTCAGGCTGTCTCTTCTGCAGAAAGCTCTGGATTCCCTCCTTGGCGTCTTCGCTCCTGACAAGCGAGTAAAATAGCTTGCTCTCCACAAGATGGGCCTCCTCTGGAGTTGCCGGTGTGCGGTAGACTTGGTTCTTCATAACTGATGCTGATACCAGGCTGACGTTTGCAGCAACCTCATCCGCAATCTTGAGCGCCGTGGGGAGCACCTCACCAGCTTCGACAACCTCGGTGAACAGCCCGTCAAACAGCTTATGGTTAGCAGGGTAGACTCCTCCCGTGGTTGCTAGATGCAAGGCCTTTGAAGTCCCGATAAGACGCGGCAAGAAGAAGCTGCTGCATGCCTCAAAGCAGAACCCCCTGCGACCAAAGACAAAGCCGACTTTGGCATCCTTGCTCGCAACGCGAATATTCGCCGCCAGCGTCATGGTAATTCCCACACCCACTGCTGACCCATTGAGTGCCACAATAACGGGCTTGGTGCAGTTGTACATGGCGAGACTGACCTGTCCGCCCTCGTCGCGGTGCACGTCGGCGTTGGCGCTCTGCTCTCCTCCCGCGTTGAAGTCCATGCCGGCGCAGAACATCTTGTTCTTGGGGTCCGACGAGGTCAGTACGATGGCGCGAACGCGCGGATCTGAGGACAGCTGGCCAAATGCGGCGATGAGGGATCGGGCCATCTCCTGGGTGAAGCCATTGTGAGCGGCGGGACGGTGGAGCTTGATGATGATGACGGGTGTGACGGCGGAGGAGGAGACAGGGTGGTGGGAGAATTGGAGGGTTGGGAGGGTAAAGGTGTTGTAGCTGGAGGGGAGATTGGGAGCCATCGTTGTGGGAGTGGGTGAGGCTGGCTCGGTTGCTCTGAGATTGATGTTTATGTTGGGTTTGTGGTGTTGAAGTTGAGAGAGTGTATGCAACACAACTCGGACCGTCTGGGGTTTGAATAGATGACTAAATGAGTGCGGGGATGAGAGATTGATATTAATTGTAACTTTTCAAGACTACGTGAAACTCGTGATGGAACAAGGTTTGGATGAGATGAGATTCTGATGATGTCCGTTCTGTAATCCCCCGGACTTGGTGTGTGATTACTGTCTAAGACGCTGGAGCCGTGGACCTCGGTTCCCCACAATGGCTGCTGCCGAGCCAATCTTGTCCATGTGTGGGGTATAAGCAGCTGTCAAGATCTCTCTCAGCGCTCTGCTACCCTGTAATATAATTGAGTTAAACAGAGCTCATTGGCGTGAAGCTATATCACTAAGGGAGCAATAAAGGACTGTGATTAGAAGAATTCGCTTCCTTATTCTTTGTTAACTCTAGTTTAATAAGGTAGTGCACTGTGTATGGCGAAGTGGAAGAAGACGTCAGCTATGTAAAATGTGGCTGCGAGCTTGCAGCTATATCTGGAAATAGCTGCCCTTTCCTTGCATCTATAAGTCAAAGCTAATCTGAGCTACTCCAGGTTATACAATGCCATAGCGTTAGCAACATGTGTGCATCGATAAAATGCCGTTACTCAATTCGCATCAGAACGATCTCTCCGTGACCCTCATCATGACTTTACCAGCCGGCCCCGCCGAAAACGTCCAACCTTGAACGGCATGTTTGCCCAGTTTCGTATCCAAGTCGGTAAACGAATATTTTGGTTTTTCTGTGGGATTGTGGTCCCTGAGCTCAAAATCGAACGATCGCGCGACCATGACGAGCATAATCTTCATCTCGTCCATGGCTAGCGGCTGGCCTATACAGGATCGTAGGCCCTTCTCAAAGGGGCGGTATGCCTGATGAGGCCAGCTTGGTTCAGCGGCCAAGAAACGCTCCGGCTTGAACAGCTTCGGCTCATCGAAATATTTGGGATCGTGATGCATCATGTGCGTAACATTGGTGACGAACTGACCCTTTATGGGATATGACCGCCCTTTATATTCCATACTCGGCCTATGCTTTCTGTTAGATGGAGAAACTGAGAAGATGTAATGGAACAGAAACCAGGGAGTGTAATAAAAGAGAAATGTTACTTACATGTTAGATGGCGCTGCACGAACAGTCATGCCCACATTAAACATCCTTAGCGTCTCATTAATGACCGCTGTAGTGTAGACTAGATTCCTTATAAGCCCGGGCTGCTCCTGAAGCATTTGAACTGTCTTGTTATGGTCCTTGTCAAAGACTTGGTCATGTTCCTCTCTTAGCTTCTGGAGCACATCTGGGAATACGCTAAGCAGCATTAATATGTACTAGAATGAAAAGTTAGATTTTACCTGTACTGAAGAAAGAAAAACGAGCAAGGGGCTGTAATACTGATGATGTGTCTGTAGTAGTGCCAGATCCAGCGACCATGAAGCCCCTTGCGCTGCACAAGATTTATTAGCAACCTATTCTTATACTTTTAGGGAGGGCAATCGTCGTACTTATCTAGCATTAGCCTCAGGAGATCATCCCCTAAAGCACGTCCGCCCTGAATGTCTGATAACATTATCCTATCCAATAAGGCAGTAACGTTTTTCTTAGTTGGGGCATTTTCCTGCTGTTGAAGGGCAGTAAACCGAGCTCTTATTTTTGGCTCGAAAGCTGTTCCAATACGTTTCCATAAACGGTTCTCGTCCTTATTAAGGCGCCACTTCACGAATGGGTTATTTGTAGAATGAATTGCAGAGCGGAGATTAAGCGCGGCACTGAGGTCTTCATATATTTGCGCGTCGAGCGTCTCATTCAAGAGCATTTGGCCCATCACACTAAATGGATAATGGCCAAACTCGTGACGTATATCTGTTACCTCACCAGACTTGGCTATGTTCCGGAAACGATGGTGGAGAGCTACAGCCTGTTCGACAATCATGATATGGGATCCCCTTATAACGCTTGGAGTAAGCCCAGGTGTGAGCGTTTGATGTAGATGCTTCCAGAGAGGTCCATTTGACGCTTCGATAAAACCAGTACCAACACCACTGTTATGGTAAAACTCGGGAACCGCTTCATGCTGATCAAAGGTATTCTCGGTTGTCGGGATAGCACAAGCTTCAGGAGAAGCCAAAATTGTAAATTGTGGGCCAAGTGGCCAGAGGTCAATATAGAAGATATCGGGGAGATTGTAATCTTCTTGGAGCTGCGCGATGACTGGCAGCATGAACGCTCCTTGGGGCAAGTTTTTAACGTACTCGCCAACGAGTTTCAAGTGGCCCCAAAACATGGAGTGCGGCGGGCATGGCTGATGAGATTAATAAAATTGAACTCTTTCCCAAGAGATAAATGCCGGCATAATTGAACATACCAGATCACGATACTTTAAACGGTGGCGTATGAGTCGGACTACAAAGTACGAAGCTGTAGTGACCAAGCCCGCGGCTAGGAGCCAGAGCCTGTCGCTTTTGTCTGCGAACATCGCTGTACAGCTGCAATAATATCAGCCTGGTTGGCTAGAATATCTGTATAGGAGCCAGGGGCCAGGAGTCGATCGATAGAAAAACGAAGGCGGCGTTGGGCCGCTCTTATATACCGCCCGAGAGCCGGATGATAGGCTATAAGATTTTGGGATGATTTGACTCGCTGCTCATTTTGTCTCAATTGGATGAGACAGGGCTAGATGAACAGATAGCGTGCTTCATATGGAGCACTAAATCTCGATATCTTGCCGGGCCTACTAAGCTCCAGGCTTGCGGGCGCGCTACATGTAATATTAGATGGTAGCTTATTCAGGCTATGGAGGCAGAGTCTGGAGGATGGGACGCTGATAGGCGGAGCTAAACGCGGTCCCATGTACCTGAACATGAAGATGGAGCGAGAACGATCTTAGTATAGTCTACAGTATCCGAGTCTTCAAAACACTGTACATGACTAAACACGATAAAACTTGGAGCTAGTTTGAATGCGCAGCATCCGAGGATATTCTCCACCTAAACACACCATGTGCTCAACCACATCGTCGCCAAATCATGGGCTATGATTGGGATAGCCATAAAGAAACATGTCATCGGCTGTATATCCGCGAGGGCTGGTCCCTCGAGCGCATCATGGCTTACCTGAAGGCCGATTTTGACTTCACACCGAGGTAAGACGAATCATGCACTGCTCGGTGACGAAACCCTTGATGGCAGCTTTCCATGTGAAAATAGATGCTTGCGATGCTCGCCGCGCTGCATCGTAGACTTGTAAACTTTCTTTACGCGATGCGGAGGAATGTAAAGCCTCTACCTAATTAAACCCCGCCAACCCATTTTTTTATGCTTAATATGAGAGACTGCGATGCAAAGTGTAGCCAAGACGATGGAACTGACATTTGATGACAGTCGACGTGCCTTCCAGAGCCAGTTCCGGCGCTGGGATTTCCCACTCAAAACAAAGAGCCGTTGCCAAGATGAACGGCTCCTAGGCCGGATCAAGGAGTTGTGGGAGCAGAATTTCTCCCCCAACGAGATGATCAAAATGCTTCTTGACGAAGGCTTTGAAGCAGGCCCGCATGAAGTAATGAAGCTGCGTCTGAAGAATAGATGGCTGTTTCGAGGCCCCAATAATGAAAAAGCGAAGGCTGTCGATCCTGCTGCCGCTGACCCAAATGATGAGCCTGAACTACCAGAAAATTTGGAATCTTCTGCTTTGCTGCATGTAGATGATAGTACCATATCTCTGCGGCACGACGAGAAAGAGGAGGGGGAAAGGGAAGTGGAAGGAGAGGACGAAAGAGAGGCAGATGCTGAAGGTGCGGGTGAGGGCGCTTCAAAACATCCTCTTTCCAAGCCCTCGCCTGGATTCGGACACGACAATGAAGCGAACGCTACTGAGCCCGCCGAGAACCAAGCAGACAAGAATAATAAGAAGAAAAGGAATCGGTTCAAGATGGACGCCTCTGGAGCTATCGTACGGTTTCCTTCAGAAATGACGATTGATGATGCTCGAAGCAAGCTGGGTCTAGATAAGGCTACCTATCGTTTGCTCCGTGCCGAATTTCGAAACATCTGTATCGCCATGGATGTCAGCAAAAAATCTGCCGGGTCCGACAAATGGGAAGCTGCCAAGACTCGTCTTCTGCACGAAAGACCCGAGCTGTACCATAAGCTGTGGACGCCCGAAGATGAATTGGAGATGAAGCAGGCCGCATTGGATGTTATCTGCACTGATATTGCGAAAAGAATGCGCTCCATGGATTCCAGAATGAGCGTGGCGGAAGTCAAGAATGCATTAGGAATGAATCCCCAGCAAGCAAGAGATGCCCGAGTTGCCTTTAACGAGGTGCTAACCGAGGCCGGGTTTACCAGACAACTCGATTCCACGCCCACATCTCAGCAGTGGAATGATTTGAGAAGGCAATGGGGCAACCGCTCAGATGTAATCAAGAAGACTCTGGACGACATAGACAGCGATCCAAGCAATCATCTAAAGGTTAAAGCTCTTGATGCATTATCACGGGACACTTTGAAAAGGCTACGCGACAACCGGGCCAGCAGAAGCTCGAGAACACAGCAGCAGTCTGGGCAAACTGAACCAGATATGAGCCAATTCCCTACTCACCATCTGCATACCAATCATGATGACACTGGCATACTACTTGGCCCGCGACTATCTGCTGAACAGATGGACCTTGGAGATGGCTTATCCACCAGCGCACTTGATGATGTGTCTGACGCTTCATATACTCCTCAAGCTATGTTGAGTCCCGATAGTGGCGCTATATCATCTTATTTACCTCTGTCTTTGCATTCCTCAGGCGTGGTTGGGGTTCCTTTGGATGCTCCAAATGTCGCTCTACGACCACAACCTACTCCCTTATCTTCTCAGCGAATATTCAATCCCACAGGAGCTCCCAACGTGCATTTGGATTCGACGGTTGGACAATCATTGCTACTTGCATCAAATACTGGCACAGGCTTCCTAAACGAGCCATATGTAGCTCAACCATATGGCTCTACACACTCTTCGGCGCAAATGTTTCACCATGATCCTCCAGTATCGGCAGCATACGCTGTCTACTTTCGAATGCATCCGTCATCAACCTTTATTACTAGCGAATCGTTATGGATAGCTACTATGAGCTCCAAATCGGTCCAGGAGCTGCGACAAGCTGCGACAGATAAGCTACCTGAAGCAGCTTGTCTTAGGATTGAAGGTATTTTGAAGGATAGCAACGGTAGCGAGCTACCTCTGGTAATCAACACTGACGAGCATCTCGCCGCTTTTTTCTCCTATAACCTAGGAGAGACACCGACTTTCAGCGTTCAGCTAGTGTGGAAAACTGGCGACACTGGCCGTTTCTAACTCGTCTACTGGACCTGGTAGCGCCGTAGAAGCAATTCTGTTTCTTTTCTTTTCTCTTCTCTTTTCTCGGTTTCTCTTATTAAGATTGCGACCAAAGCGTTTCCAAAGCTTCTATTTGGAGCATTCATTTCATTTTATATATTTCTTTACAGTATGGGCTGTATACAGATGTGTCTTGAAGGCACACTTTGGCCGGCATCAAGATTGATGGAGCATACGAAATCATGAGCGAGATCATCACCTTGGGATGCTGATGATGTATATTTGGTTTCGATTGATTTAGCGTGTATTTTTAGAGCCAATAGGAATTATATGGTGGATTGAATAGAGCCTTTATAATATTACAGGATAATGCATACAAATATTATTACGAGCAATGGTATGACTCCCAATCGAGTTGCGGTGATGAAAGCTAGGAGTCTGCGGAGTCTGCGGAGTGAATCCATTGTCGCAGTCTCAGCCAAGTTAAGATTTACATACTGTATATATACATAGATAGATATAGTTCATAGTTTGATGAAGACGAATACGAATTTACGGAGATTCTTGCTCCTGGAAGTTGTTATGAATCTGAGCGTAGATTCTTGAATTGCCTAAGTAGGCAATCGGCGCAAAATATCGAATCTACCCACCCGCGGCTATGCCATTTCCTAGCTAGAGCTGCTTGTGTCTCCGACCCACCCCCACTACCGCAAAAGTCGAGCTTCACATTTCGCAATCGCGAAATTTCGATGCAACGACGAGCCAGGCACGCACTTGCAGTTTTGAGCGACTGATTGCCTGCTGTGGCCGGCCAAGATCCATTCTTATATATCCAAAGACTTCGATAAGCACGAGCAATGCTCAAGTGCGGTTCGGCAGCGCATCCCTTGCGCCGGGGCGTAGCTCTCCAGAGCTTGGCTGCCGCTCGTCCGAGAGCAGCTGCGGCGCTGCGACACTACGCAACAGAGATTGAGCCAGAGAGGCCGAAGCCTCTCAGAGAGGGAAATGAGAAGAAGCTGGGCAGGACGTTCCAGGGCCAGGTGATGGGCAGCATTGGCGCGCGATTGAGGAGAGAGAGGGAGCAGCGAGAGCAGTACGAGAAGTGGAGAGACATGAACGATCCTTCGAGGAACTGGATGATTACCTTTCGTGAGCGGCCTTGGGATCTTGACTATTATGATATTATCGCTAACGCTTGTGGCGTGCTTTTCAGTTTTCCTATCGAGCATTGGAATTTCCTACTGGCTGGGGACATACCGGCCCCGAGAACCCGAGCCGGATTCGACGTTGCCGCTATCGAAGACGAGACCGCCGTCGCATAACGTTAAGCTGGAGAATATGCAAGCAGCATGGGCAGACTTTGTCAAGATCGTCGGCAAAGACAATGTGAGCACTGATGAAATGCAAGTGAACGCACACATCACGTCCGAATGGTCGACGCATCCCGCTGGTCCGGAGGACCGTCCGTTCTGCGTGGTGTATCCCGGATCGACGGAAGAGGTTTCAGAAGTCATGAAGATTTGCCACCAGAGGAAGATTCCCGTCACTGCTTATAGCGGAGGAACCAGTCTAGAGGGACACTTTACGCCAACGAGGAAGGGCATTTCAATCGACTTTGGCCGGATGAACAAGGTTCTCTCTTTGCATAAGGAGGACCTCGACGTGGTTGTCCAGCCTGCCGTTGGCTGGGAGGAGCTGAACAACGAACTCGGAGAGCAGGGCCTGTTCTTCCCTCCTGACCCCGGCCCAGGCGCCATGATTGGAGGCATGGTTGGGACTGGATGCAGTGGCACGAATGCTTACCGATATGGAACGATGCGAGAGTGGGTTCTCAGCTTGACAGTTGTCTTGGCGGATGGCACAATCATCAAGACTAGGCAGCGCCCTCGCAAGAGCTCTGCTGGTTACGATTTGACGAAGCTCTTTATCGGTTCTGAGGGTACTCTTGGTCTCGTGACGGAGGCCACACTCAAGCTGACAGTCAAGCCCGAATCTACGAGCGTTGCTGTCTGCTCATTCCCTACTATTCATCACGCAGCGACCTGTGTGAGTGAGGTCGTAGGAAAGGGTATCCCCGTTGCGGCAGTGGAGATTCTAGACGACAACCAAATGAAGTGCATCAACATATCCAAGACAACCTCGCGCACATGGCACGAAGCCCCCACCCTGTTCTTCAAGTTTACCGGCACACCCAACGGCGTCAAGGAGCAGATCGCCCAGGTCAAGGCTCTCGCCTCGCAGACTGGAAGCAAGACATTTGAGTTTGCCAGAAATGCCACCGAGCAGGAAGAGCTGTGGAGCGCGAGAAAGGAGGCTCTATGGAGTACTATGTCTGTCAAGAAGGAGGGCGACAGAGTATGGACTGGAGATGTGGCCGTTCCGATGAGCAAGCTGCCTCAGGTGATTGAGGAGACGAAGGAGGACATTCAAAAGAGTGGGCTGTTTTCAACGATTGTTGGACATGTTGGAGATGGAAACTTTCACAGTAAGGACAACTTCTGTTTGAAATGAATGAGAATGGTTACTAACTACGGGGGTAAATCAGCCATTCTTTTGTACAATGAGGCCCAGCGAAAGAAAGCAGAGGCTGTTGTTTCACGGATGGTCAAGAGAGCGATTGCGCTTGAGGGCACCGTTTCGGTAAGTCAAACGGTCCATTTCCTTTCGACCCAGCTTGACTTGGCTTGCAATACTGATTGATTCCTTTAAGGGAGAACATGGCGTTGGCCTAGTTAAGAGGGATTACCTCCCTCATGAACTTGGTGAGACGACGGTGGATGCGATGCGTCAGGTAAGTCTCTTCTCGTGATTAATTTTACTGTATGGCTAGAAATTCAATTAACACCATGGTACAGATCAAGAAGGCCTACGATCCTTTGTGTTTGTTGAACTGCGACAAGGTTGTTCGCATGCAGAAGCCGAAGAGTGGCGAGGTTTAAGGAATGGTAAAACACCAGTGGATGTTGAACGGCCTACTTGCTCGACAAAATGTGCGAGCTTGCCAAGTTTGATGAAGATGGGCCTACGAGTTAATACTGTACTATGTATGAGTGTAAGACAAAGAAATACACACCAAGCTTTATAAGTTGATTCCGACCTGTGGTGGATGGAAGCTCTGCTTATCTAATCTTCCCCAGGCGGCCAGGCGCCCCACGTCATGCCGTCATTGGGGCAATCACACGCTTGCTGGTCCCTGCGCCATCTTCAAGCTCGTGACGCTGCCTCACCAATAAGCGACATTCCTACTTTGTTACTATTATATGATTGCGAATCCTTCTCTTCGTTTCTCTCAAGAATCGCCTCTGTAATATCATCGCACTTGAAAATTCACATCAGAATCAAACGGCCTACATCCAAGCATCACTCCGCCATATACATTCGATATACGGAGTGTGTCACTGCTTTCGCGACCCCGCCGACCCCTGGGTCCGTCGCGTTTCCATCTCACTCCCCCTATGGCGCTGTTCACGGCGCAGCTTCATCCCGGAAGGGCCCTTGGATTTTTCAGTAAGTAGAATCTGAAAAGCTTAGCTACATGGTCCACATCCAAAGCTCGGTTTATGCCTGACCTGACTCTGTCTGCTAGTCCTCGGCGCGTCCGTCCACGATGTCTTGACTCGGGTCAAGGCAGAGCCGCAAGCGTTCCCGAAACTCGAAGTCCTCTACTCCAAAGACCAGCCAGTTACCGAACAAGTATGCGTCGTGCTACCGCAGAACGGCATCAGGTTGCGATTCGACGGTCCTGAGCAGCGCCTTCGACTGATCGAAGTCGTCGATTTTACAAAGAGTCACATCACCTTCAAGGACCGAGATCTGGTACGGCCAGCCGGTACTACTGCTCCCGAAGTACCTGGAGAGTCATCAGCAGGGCCCACTTTCAGACACATATATCATCGACTGCTAGGGCCAACGTACGCGGGCGAGTTTATTCCTCCGGCGGGATCTCAAGGCAACGGAACATACGTGCTGTCATACCCCGGCGTGGCTTTCAACTTCTCTGTACCTACCTCGGTATACTCTGCTGATAAAGATGTTGTCTCATTACTTTCTGCCTCGTCATCCCAAATTGCAACTTCCATGGCGATATTTAGTGGAAATTCTTGGGCAGAAGTAAGGCCGACGCTTTGGACAGAGGTGCTGCCTAGCGTCAAGTTGACTTCCATGCTACCTCGAGGAAAAGATGTTTACCCCGATGAAGTGTCCTTGATCCGACTGCATGGTGGAGGCAAGATACAATTATTTAGAAAATGGACTACCAGTTCATTTTGGATTATTCTCGGCGAGACCACGCCGCAGGATCTGGTGGCGGAACTTGGGCCGCCGAATGCGATATACCGCAAGAATGATCAGAAAATGGTCATTCACAAGATGCGAGCTGCCAGCAATACACATGGACGCCCTACCGTGAAGGACCTGGGGCGACCGGACGAGTCAACGGACACAGATCAGTCATCGATGCATACTGGCTCCGATGAATCAGAGAATGAAGCCGCGGTTGAGGAAGATGGAGGAAGCAATGCGTCCGGAGAGTGCTTCTACAATTATTTCTACTTTGGTTTTGACATACTCATGTCTACGCCTGTGCCCCCCTCCAGCCTACCACCCGGAGAAACGAAGGTACCAGACGACATTGGGAATGGAATCAAGACTCATGCTCCTGATCGGCTAGTCGCGACAAAGCTGGTGCTCCATGGCAACATACCCGGCTCATACGAGTTCAACCGCCACCGCCGATGTCGATGGGAGATTAGCTACCTGGATGACCTCTCTAGCGATGGCGACCCCGTCAACTCGGAGATGGAGTTCAAGACGATTGAGAATCTCATGAGCAGGAAATGGGAGGGTGTCTATCCTACAGACAAGACTCAGCCACGACAAGGGGGTATGGTCCTGAACCGCGGCTGGGGCGACAGCCCAGGCAGCAGCTGCGAGTTTCTGGGCGGATGGGAGGAGAGCGGGGCGAGAAGACCAGAGGCGAATGGTGATTCTACGACTACGCTGTATGGATTCCCGGGTATGGTGTTTGAGGTCTTGAAGAATGATTATGTTAATACATTGACGGTGTTTTAAATTTTGGGCTTTCTGTTTAAAGTATGGAAGAGGAGGGGAGTTGGTGATTGATAAAGGGGGAAGGAATTTTGCATATATTTCTATGGGAGCGACGTTTTGTAATTTTGAGATTTTCTCTTTCTCTTGGGTTACTCTTGGATTGCTTTGGGTTGGGATATCATATAACAGTTTATGCATAAACATACTTGGAACCATTCTGCGGTTCTTGATTGGATTGTTGGTTTATTTTCCACTTTGCTAGGATAGGTCTATAATTTTGGCTGTAACTAGTATTCTAAGTTCTCGCTTATCAATCTTTATGTTTAACTAGCTCCTGTGGCTCGACGAATACAAAAGCTGACTGGCTTACGCAGGAAGCAGCGCTAAAACAGTAAACAGTTGCGTATTGCGAGCCGTTGCTAACTTAGACCCTGCAGGATCCGCCCTCAGCAAATCCTTCGAAATCGCAGTCACGGGGAAGAATAACTTGAGAGGGGAAAACTCGCTGGAAATTCGCCTTGCTTGGCCCATGTATTCGCCCAATACAATACACATATATTTAATCTTTTGCCACAACCCCGAAACGTGAAGCTTGCTTGCTGCCATTGACTATCACTGAACTTTTAGACCAAATTGGTGGTTTGCCATATCATGGATGCCATCACTGAGTCTCAAATCAAAAGTGCGCTCGTCGTTGGCGGAGGAGGCTTTGTGGGATCGCATGTTGTTCGGGCTCTTCTTTTAGAACCAGACTGTGACATATATGTAGCAAGCAGGACGCCGAACAATCACCCGGATCAAGATAACCGCGTTAATTACGTAGCGGCTGATATCACAAATGAAGCTCAGCTCACCGAACTCTTCAACACGATTAAGCCACAGGTTGTCATTCATACAGCCTCTCCATCACCGACAGCATCGGCAGAAGTGCTTGAGCGCACCAACATTGAAGGCACTAGGAACCTATTAAAAGTGTCAGCTGCAAGCTCTGAGACGCGTGCATTTGTTTACACATCCTCCGACTCGGCTCTTGTGCCAACACAGGAGCCCATTAACGAGGAACAAGCACAGCTGTATACATCACAGAATTATAGTAATCCATACGGCAGATCCAAAGGCATAGCTGATGCGCTAGTCATTGCTGCCAATGGTCCTACCCTGCGAACAGCAACGTTACGGATTCCCGTTATATATGGAGAATACGATTATAATAACCTACTACCGCAGCTCTTGAGCAGCATCAAGAAAGGCGAGCATAAGATACAGATCGGTTCTGATTCCAAAGTGTTCGAATTTTGTGACGTTCGCAAAGCAGCAGAAGCGCACGTGTTGGCGGCCAAGGCGCTGTTGCGTGTTGATTCGGATTCCAACGAAGGTCCTCAGCCTGATGGCCAGGGCTACTTCATCAGCGATGGAAAGCCGCAGCCATTCTTTGACTTCATGCGGCGCTGCTACGCTGCCGCTGGCGTCCCAGTCAAGCCGGACGAGGTAAAGATTATGCCATTATACATGATTCAAACGATTGCTTCATGCACTGAATGGGCATATACAATCTTTACACTGAATTCTAAGAAACCGAGTCTGCGGCGTCAAAATATTGATCATCTGGATCGAGGCTGTTGCTGGGACATTTCAAAGGCAAAGGAGCGACTGGGGTACCAGCCGGTGAGCAATCAGGACGAAGCCATCCTAAACATGATGAAATGGGGCATTGAAAACATCGGGATCTAGTCTACACGTGCACGAGTTTGGATCCGTGAGAGTAACCGGGGCTGGCTGTGTTGTCATCGACGGGATATTGTCCGCCACATATACACTTCCTTATTATGATATGACAGTATACGCTTTCCTCTGTCAAATGCCGTATCTTCTACAATGCACACTGTAGCCAAAATGAAGCTTAGGTGCTCTTTCGTATGACTGTACTTATACGAAGGCCCCGTTGTGAATTGTGTGATGATAGTGGCGGCAAAAGCTTTGGTTCGTTGCAAGGAAGTATATAGAATACTCAACTTCTTACGAGAAATTCAAATAAAAAACCCACATATTGTTTGCCAGGATAGGCATTGGACGCCATTGTAAATGCCTAAAACTATCTTGAATACGGAAGACTAAAGTGCCATCCTGAAGGCGGACATGAGACTTCTTAAAAAGAGACTTCTTAAGCCAACTACATCTTGATATCTGATGAGTGAAACAATCGATTATGAGTACAAAAGAAGGAATGGGAGATATTCGCTCTTTTAAAGTGATCACTAGTGAATTTGCGGATCAGAAGACTGTTTTTTTCTAAATGAATATACGACTATGTACACTCGTTTATATAATTAGTATAGCTATAAACAATGTTAACGTTTATTTCTTACAAAGGAAAAGAAAGGTGACAGATTCATTATCAAGCACTTATATTACCACCAGTTCTCGTATATCGCGACAGTTGTGCTCGTACGTTGAAGCTATCGTTTTCTGCATGAGCTCTCAGTCACAGATCAAGAGATCATAGATTGGGGTATGAAAAAGCTTGATTCCCTGACTGAGTTCTGTCCAAGATGAACTAGTAGTGCAGCGAATTAGAGTTTACCTCTGGGGTGCTACCTGCCTAACCCCAACATCCGTATTACTGCTTAAAAGCTCTTCTCTTATAAATACATATATATAGCATAAAAAAAAAAATCCACAGTTCAGTTCAGTGAATAGGGGGCAAATTGCCGGTTATTACTACTATATTCGAATAGAGTACAATGTGATAATACAATCTAGTTTATTCACGTTGTAATCTTTCCCATGTGATAAGCAGGACAGAAAAAGAAGGACGGAGATTAGATCTGGATCTCCGAAATGGAGCCAGGGCTTAATTCCATTGCTCTTAGCTCATGCCCCAGTTTATATTTAGACTGCTTCAACGATCCTTTCAAAAACCAGATCCATCAAAAGAATACGGCATCGTCTCAAATCCTTGCCTGCCCAATCTTAGCTGCCTGATATATCGGCTGTCGCATCTCGGAGCTCCGACTAGTGTATCATGAGTTTTATCTGGCGCAGATGCCTTTCAACGTAAGACCGGTGGTTCGGCCTTGGTTAACGACCGATCCGTGAATCAAAGTTTGAGATGCAAATTCTTCTGCATGCTAGGACCGCAACTCGGAACAATAATTGCCAGATTGCAATGAGCTTGCCAACGCCATTCTAGCTCGCTTCTAGGAATATCCTAGCTTAAGCTAGATCTCGGTATTTTAATGACGTCTGAAATATGCATCTAGTTCATCTGCTAGCTCGTATCATTACCCTCGTTTTGTTTTTTGACCAATCTCTCCTTTTGTGGTCTCTTAGATGATGGCGGCTGTTTATTCGTCATCTTTGAAGCGGCTTCTAGTTCGATCAGTCTCAGTCCCTCGTCGATACGAACACTAATGTCTTGGGTTTTCGCAGCCTGTTGAGCTGCTGCATCAGCACGAATGTGCCCTATAACCTTCTTTGAATGACCAACCACCCAGCGTAATTCATGATGAACTCCAATACGGTGAAGATATTGAGATCGTGTCATGATTTTGCGGATGATGGGATCTTTGAACATTTGACTATTGGCGACAACACCCTCCTCTCGAAGCTTCTTAACTTGCGCCAGAGCACTTTGGCTATCCGAGAAGATTATTACTCTGTAATTAGTAGTCATTCTTCCATGGTTAACACCGTCTTGACTTCTCAAGACCATTATCTCCTCTGTAGCGACAGCTAGGCCTTGTGCTATGGCAAACAATTCGGCTAATGTTGAGCTTTGCTCATTTGGTAGGGCAAAGTACCTCTCTTGCCAACCTTCGCCACCTTCAAAAGATTTGTAGACAACAGCGGCACCGAGATGAGCGATCAGTTCCGATTTATTGCCAGTAATAGATGATTGTGACCTGTCTTTAGGCTTCCAGACCCTGGAACCGTCTACAAAGAATACCATATGCTGACGGTCTGCAAAAGACCCTGAAGACATCTCCATAGCTGTAGCAATAGCATCGCTAGGAGAGAGTTCAACGATGATATCACCGCAAAATTGTAGTTTTGACAAGTCTTTTAACAGGGCATTTTCCCTACTATCATTGGCCTCGCGGTTAGCCTTCGCGAGGGCTATCTGGCGTGCGACTTCGCGGACTATTGCCTTCGCTTTTTTGGTTGCCTTTGGTTGTGCCTTGTTCTTTACTGGCGGGGTCTTTACTTGATTGTAGAATGGAGCAGATGAAGATAGATAACGCACCCCATTTCGAGGGCCGATATAGAAGCGCGAACTGTGTCTCTTTATGCATGCGCCTTCAATCAGATAATCGTTGTAGATGCTGTGATTAGATGAACCTTACCGTTATGATGCTTGCCAGGCACCTTTCCATGGCTTCTTTGGCGGCTAATAATTCTTTATCATACGTGGTAGCGATACCAATAATAGTATAGTTGCTGTCAAAGTGCTTGTTTGCTTTCTCTCTTTCTCGAATGTTTACTGCTTCTTGGTCAGCACACCTGTTGGGCTGCTCAAGTATCTGCCTGTACTTGCCTAGGTGGGTAAATCTTGGTGGAGCTGGCTGGTGCTAGTGTTTTTAGGGAAAATGTAGTGATAGGGCGCTAGCTTAGAAAGCAGTAGCTAAAGAAGTTTGAAATGGAACACTAAATAGCTGGGGCCGCTGAATAGGGAAATACACCGTATTCGCGTATTTGCGGTTTTGCGCGTACAGTGGCAGATGATAGTAAATTCCAGCTAGCAATGTCGGTGAATCGCGGATATAAGCAAGGGTGGGCCTCATTCACTGGGCTCCTATTGTCAAATATCCTTGCAGGACTATTACTGTAGTATTCTTAGTTGGTGACGTGCTGGAAATAAAGGGTTATTGCTGATAAGAATTGGCCCTTGCGCCTATGCGCTGCAGGCTTCAGCCTCAAGCCACTCCCGAGGATTTTCTGGGCACTGAGCAACCAGGATCACGTCTTCTGAATACCTTCGTTTAATAACAAAGCGTCCTGTGAAATGTAAAAACACAATCGTGGTGCTTTAGGCAGCGACTGCTCTCCCTTTTGCTGTGCCTTGTAATAAATAACAAATTGTAGGCCTCCCAATACCAGTCATGCACTACCCCAAGTGCCGCGCGGGGCAGAATTTTTTTTTCTTTAGTGGGTTCGCAGAGGTTAAGGGGCGCCTAAAGCTGGAGCGAGCCATCAGTCGATACAGGCGGTATCACTTCGTATTCAATCCTCTGTCACCAAGCTTCGTGCGACCTACAATGCTGGACAACCACCGATCGCCTGATGATGATTACGTGGGCTCGTCTCCCTTCATTGTTCCTCCATCTTTTCTGTGACTGAATTACTATCCTCCTGACAGCCAAAGCATGACACACAGCTCCATTCTTACCACCGAGCATCTGATCTCATAAGCCGTCGCGGGAGTCTATTTTAACTCGGTCGCTGTTCGGGCTTCGTAAACACCGGGGCTGGAGACGCACTGCACTGCAACTAGAAACAAAGAGGCAATCCTGGCAGCGGCTAATGTCAAAAGGGACATAGAACGGCGCCCAATAGTTGCTGAATCCAGCGTCAGCTATTACCAAATGCTGCTGCCGCTGGCCTATCCTGTCCGCCCAGCGCTGGCACCCGCTCTCGGCCGATGCCATGCAGGCCCGGTATGAGATGGCACGCCCCCGCTTATGGAGCCCTGCAGGCAAAAAGGTTCCAATGTCGGGGAGAGTGGTGCAAACTCCAAGTCGGAAGGCGTTTGTGTGCGGTGAGAAACGGGGGCCAGTCACTCGTGGGGGAGCATCCAGACGACGGCCAACAGCCGCAGCGGCAAGCATCGACAGTGGCCATGGCCGACGGCGTTAAACGGTTGACGGCGTTAAACGGGCTCTAAGCTCGCATCACGCTGCTCGATCTCTAAGCAGGGCGCAAGATGGCTTCGACCAGCAATCCAGATCCGCATCATGCAGTTTGCCTCCAGCCTGCCCAGCTAACAAGCTGCACTTGTGCCGTGCCGGTTTCCGGGAATCGGGCCAAGCCCACGCCGAACCTACAAGCAGCCCACCTTCGTACATACGAAGCGCAAACAATCTTGCCGTTTTAGTGGGCCAGCCGATGGTTTTTGGTTATATCTTTTCGGCTTTTTCTCAATTTCAAAGCAGATGCACGACGCATCTCGAGGTTTCATTTTTACCTTATTCTGCTGGGGACGGAGGCGATCTGTGGCTCCCATTGACTGCCATCTTTCTATATAATCATCAGCATCCCCGTTCCTGGATAGCCATCCTCAGCTCATCTTCTTTAGCTTTCATCCCTTTTCCTTATCCAGTCGATTTCCGTCCATCTCCCTATACAAGGCGATAAAAGGCGGCTCTTCAAAGCTTTGAGCTGGAGACGGGATAAGAAGAAAAATCGAAATACATCCTTCGTCACGAGGTATCGCCACGCGAAATCTCCACTAAAAAGTCTCAGTCGCATCCTGGCCCGTCCATTGTTTCACGGCCGGCCGACGCCTCAGTATGGCTGCTGATCAAGCCACAACGCCCGACGGGCGAATCAGCTCAGACGACACAGTTGATGC
The DNA here is from genome assembly GCF_050947405.1 of Trichoderma evansii. Classification (NCBI taxonomy): domain Eukaryota; kingdom Fungi; phylum Ascomycota; class Sordariomycetes; order Hypocreales; family Hypocreaceae; genus Trichoderma; species Trichoderma evansii. Next base: position 329,878 of record NW_028145202.1, read on the forward strand.
TGCACGCAGCACCGACGGCGAGCTCAAGGCCGTCGAAGCTGGTGTTGATGGTGCTGATATCAGCAGAGGATTAGGAGATAAAGATATTGGTATCTTGTCAGTCGAAAAAGAGGATGAAGCATCCGCATCTGCATCAACAACGACTCCACCTGCCCAGGGACCTCCAGCGCAGCAGCCGCCGCCAGCAGATGAACCCGAGGCTGGACGGACAAACGTCGAGACTGCCCTGATCATCTTCGCCCTGTGTCTGGCGCTGTTCCTAGCCGCTCTCGACATCAGTATCATCACCACTGCCATCCCGACCATCTCCAATCACTTTGACTCCAGCGCCGGTTACATCTGGATCGGAAGCGCTTATACGCTCGGCAACGCCACATTTGTTCCTACATGGGGCAAGATTTCTGACATTTTCGGCCGCAAGCCCACCCTCCTCGCTGCCATTTCTATTTTCTGGATTGGCTCATTGGTATGCGCCATTAGCAACAGCATGGGCATGCTTATTGCTGGTCGTGCGATTCAGGGTGTTGGCGGTGGCGGCGCAATCGTTCTTCCCAACATCTGCGTCTCCGACCTTTTCTCTATGCGCAAGCGAGGCATGTACTTTGGTGTCTTCGGAATGATTTGGGCCCTTGCTTCATCCATCGGTCCTATTCTTGGCGGTGTCTTTACCAGCAAGGTCTCTTGGCGATGGTGCTTCTATATCAATCTACCATTGAGTGGCGTTGGAATGATCATCCTCATCTTTGTTCTCAAGCTGCACAACCCACGCACGAACCTCAAGGAGGGGTTGGCAGCCATTGACTGGTTTGGTAACCTCCTCATCATTGGCGGTACACTTATGCTACTCTTTGGGCTTGAGTTTGGTGGCGTTCAGTTCGCTTGGGACTCCGCTACTGTCATCTGCCTAATCGTCTTTGGCATTGTAACAATTGCTCTCTTTGGTTTCTACGAGGCCCGTTTCGCCAAGTATCCCGTTATGCCTACTCGACTTTTCCGTGATAGGACTAGCATTGCCTCTTATGGCGTATCTCTCATGCACGCCATAACATTCATCTCTGGCAGCTACTGGCTTCCCTTATACTATCAGGCCGTTCTAGGCGCCACGTCTCTTCTCTCTGGTGTCTATCTCCTGCCATACGCCTTAGCTCTATCCATCGTATCGGCCGCAACGGGCATCTTCATCAAGAAGACAGGCAACTACAAGATCCCCATCATGTTTGGACTCAGCTTTATGACTCTCGGTTTCGGTCTCTTCATTGATTTGGGTGCGAATGCAAACTGGGCCAAGATCATCATCTTCCAGATCATTGCCGGTATAGGTGCTGGCCCTATCTTCCAGTCTCCCCTCATTGCTCTTCAGACCAACGTAGAGCCGCGCGATATTGGAGCCGCTACTTCCAGCTTCCAATTTATCCGTCAGCTTGGAACGTCTGTCTCTGTCGTCATTGGCGGTGTCATCTTTGACAACGAGATGAACAAGCAACAAACATATCTGCAACAGGAGCTTGGACCCGAGCTGGCCAGTAAGCTTTCCGGTTCTGAGGCCGCATCAAGCGTGTTTCTAGTCCGCAGCCTGCAGGGTCACCAGCGAGATGTTGCCAAAACCGCCTACTGGAATGCTATGCAGAAAATGTTCATCGCCTACACCTGCTTCATCTTCGTTGGCCTTCTCATTAGCTTCTTTATCAAGCAGAAGACGCTCAGTAAGCAGCACACTGAGTTTAAGACGGGTCTTGCATCAATGAAGCAAGAAACGAAGCAGAAGCAACCCGATCCCGAGAAGGCTGTGGGTGCTTCTGAGGGAAAATAAAAAGCATATTTGTCGCCTTCGATACCATTTTTAATGCCTCATTTTACTTTACATTGGATTACGGCGTTGATGATTTTTATTGGAAAATGGAAGATGATGAAGATTTCGGCATTTGAGGACAAGAGATGTCCTTTTTAACAAGCCTCTCCTCTTAGTTACAGTGTTGTTTAGATGTAGATTTTGCATATAGGCTAAGGCTAACACCACTATATGAGATATTAATAAAAAGAAATGAGACACTTGTATGATACATGTCTCAGCTATTGTGAAATTCAAAGCGATCGCGCATCTCTTCGTAGATTGGCTCTAAGCTGTAGTATTATGTAATCAAAAAATTGCGAGATGTTGCTGTGGTGACGGCTCTTTGAAGCCAGCTCCGCTTATTGCGCTACGTTAGTACCGAGTACTTGATGACAGTGACGACTGTGCATACGAGACTGTGTAGCTTATACTGCCCCCTGTATTTACATTACCAACCCATACTGCTGAATCCCAGCACATGCCTGCATATTCCGTACAGATCGTTTTCCCAAGCCCTTCCCCACTAAGAGAATTGAACTTGTGTCGCAACAGAAGATTATTCTCTTCATATTGCTTTTTTATTATAGTCTTCAACAGCGACTGTGTCTGCATCTTGGGTGTCTTTTTGGGGCGTGAGCGGGTCGAGCTTTATTTACGCACTGACCGATTCTGCACTAAGAGAGGTACCTTGGTACAAACTACCGCCTAATCTCCACGGCTTAATCCCCGCCTAAGGAAATATCAACAACAACAGTACACAGCCATACATACACCCACATACTTTAACGAAAAAAATCGAAACGGCTGCCTTTATCGGCAGTGGTGGTCATACTGCTGTCAGAATGGCTCACCTTCGAGCACGCTCCGATCGGGAGCTAAGTCGAGCTGCAATGAACTCATCCGGTCCACGAACAGCCTCTAGAAACGGCACGCGTCTCGGCAGCGCAAGATCCTCAGCTATCTCAACAGGTCGACATTTCGGCGCAGCACGAGGCGATCGGTCCAGCGCCATAACCCACCCAGAGTCGGCCATGTCTACGGCAGCGGTTGGGACGAAACGCAAGGAGCGCGACTTTGAGGCCGACGTGGTGGTGGGGGGAGGAGAGGAAACCAACATTAACGTGGTGGTGAGGTGTCGCGGCCGTAGCCAGCGAGAGGTCAAGGAGAACAGCGCCGTGGTGGTGAATTCGGATGGCGTCAAAGGCCAGATGATTGAGCTCTCCATGGGGGCGAACGCGCTGAGCAATAAGACATATAGCTTCGATCGCGTATTTTCGCCAGCGGCTGACCAGGCCATGGTGTTTGACGACACGGTGAAGCCTATTTTGGAAGAGGTCAGTTTTACTTTCTGCTCTGAGGCTTGTTGCAAGCTGGGACGTCTTATTCGTATTTAGAATGTGCTAACAGGGGGGCCAGATGCTTGCCGGTTATAATTGCACGATATTTGCGTACGGACAGACGGGAACAGGCAAGACATACACAATGTCAGGAGACATGTCAGATACACTAGGAATGCTCTCTGACGAGGCCGGCATTATTCCTCGCGTGCTACAACAGCTCTTCAACAAACTCGAAGTTGAGGAAACCGACAGCTGCGTCAAATGCTCATTTATTGAGCTATACAACGAAGAGCTCCGAGATTTGCTCGCTACCGACGAGGGCGCAAAGCTCAAGATTTACGATGACGCTTCGAGGAAAGGCCATGCAACTACACTCGTTCAAGGCATGGAGGAAAAGCATATCAAGAACGCAGCTGAAGGAATCAAGGTGCTCCAGGAGGGCAGCTTGAAACGTCAGGTGGCGGCGACCAAGTGCAACGATCTGAGTTCTCGAGGCCACACCATCTTTACGATTACAGCATATGTTAAGAAAACCAACGATCAGGGTGCAGAGGAGCTTGTTAGCGCAGGAAAACTGAATCTGGTGGATCTAGCCGGCAGTGAAAATATCCAGAGATCTGGGGCTGAGAACAAGCGAGCAGTGGAGGCCGGCTTGATCAACAAGTCGCTACTCACTCTTGGACGGGTCATCAACGCTTTGGTGGATCGTAGCCCCCATATTCCGTATCGAGAGTCCAAGTTGACTCGTCTTTTGCAAGATTCGCTTGGTGGTCGAACAAAGACTTGCATTATTGCTACCATTTCTCCTTCAAAAAGCAACCTCGAAGAAACGATATCTACACTCGAATATGCTTTTCGCGCCAAGAATATCCGCAATAAGCCTCAGCTTCATATGATTACAAAGAAAATGCTTCTCAGAGATTTCACCGTGGAGATTGAGAAACTGAAGAGCGAGCTAATATCAACACGACAGCGCAACGGCGTTTACCTTTCCAACGACATGTACGAGGAGATGACGGCGCAAAGTGAATCAAGGCGAATAGTGATGGAAGAGCAAAGTGCACGACTGGAAACGCTGGAGACGAACCTACGAAACAAAGTCCAAGAGCTCTTTTCCCTCAACATCTCATTTATGGGCATGAAGAAAGACAATGAGGCAACTAAGACGCAATTGGAAGATACACAGGGTGTTCTGGACCAAACCGATATCATCCTCACAGCGACGCGGAAGACGTTGGCAGAAGAGACTGAGCTTCGCAAGGCTCATGAGGAGACAGAGGAGAGACTGACAGAAATTGGTAGCTCTCTGATTGACAAGCTGCAGAAGACGGTTAAAGATGTCAATGGCCTTCACGCAAAGAATAAGCGTAAATCAGACCTACACTTGATAAATCGGACAGCTTGGAGCTCATCTCAATCCCAAGTTGCTGAGATCACATCAATGGTGGAAAGGCGCATCCGTATGTTTCAAAAGGAGCAGCAAGAGCAAATTTTGAGCGTATCAAAGAGGATGGAGGTGTTTGTTGACGAAGAACTGCAAAAGGTTTCAGCCACACAAGCTTTCTTGGATGAGAATTTTGATACTTTTGCAGAATCCAAGAGGCAGCTTTTGGAACAGAAGCAAAAATCCAAGGACGACATGGATGAGGTGCTAGAAGAAATCAAAGAGATCCGCGACAATGTCAAGGAGAGAGTTAGCGAAAGTCTTCAGGCTATTGCACATGCTGCGGAGAAGATTGCTGGAGACGTACTGAATGAGATGACTGACTTTCATGGCCAGCTTCACACTTCGTACAGCTCCCTAGGCAAAGATTTCAAGTCTATTTTCGAAGATCTCGTCCGGCATATCACCACCCAACGCCTCGAATCCGATAATTTAAGGCGACAGCTGCAGAGCGCTACGAATACCATTATGCAGCAAAATGCGAATATCTCTACACGCATGCAAGAGGCATTGGAAGAGGAGAGGCGAGTAGCGGCTGAAGAACGCCAAAAACTCTTGACGCAAATCTCAGCTTTGATTACGACCCAGGCTGAAGCCCAGGAGAGCCGATTCGCGGAGAGGACTTCGCAGGTCCAAAAGAATATGACCGATTACAACGCATCTCTCGAAGGGGCCATTTCTCAGTATGGCCAAGGCATGGATTCTTGGGACGAAAAGGAAGGCGAGCTGCTGGAGGAGGTCAAGAAGTCGCGTGAGCAGCTAAAGATAAAGCTAAAGGACGACTGGAACGCGACAGAAGACCGCAGCAACGCTATCCGAACCACAGCCAACCAAGTACATGCCGAGACCGTACGTGTCGTAGGGGCTCAGATTGACGATTTGGATATCCAGATGGAAGCCATGGACGACTTTGTGGCTCGTGCGAAGTCTGAGAGCGGCACCCATCACGAAGCGCATGTGCAAGCTTTCCAGTCTCTGTCTAATACAGTGGATCAATCATTTAGCAATATTTCTACTCACTTCAAAACTACCTTTGATCGCGTCAAGAATCTCGGCGAGGGCATGGAACTTGATACCAGCGATTTACGCGACGGTCTTGAGCCTCTCATGTCTCAAATATGCCAGCCTCTAGTGGGTCTGCGGGAACACGTTGGTAAAACGGCACTACAGGATTATCAACCAACCGGGGAGACTCCTCAGAAAGCACAATATCAGTTTCCCACGAGCCTGCCTCGCACTGAAGCACCCGACCTCATTTTCTCGAAAACTGGCGAAGAAACTCCTGATGAAGCTTCCACTGAGGCAGATGACAGCAGGAATACCATCGTCTTTGCCGATTTAGATGCCTCCGAAAAGTTGAGCTCACCAACACCGTCATCGGCCGATAGCCTCTCAGATAGGATCGCAAGGCTACGCGAAGTCAATCCCAACGTATCGACAACCCACACTACGAGCGCCATTAACTTTGAACCTGGCTCAAGCCTCATGTCCGTCGCCTCGGATCACACTATGCCACTGTTTAAGCGCAGCAAGGGTTCTACGCGAACGAGCCTGAGGAAGCATGATTTGCTTGGCGAAGGTCGCGAGAATCTACCCCTGACAGCATTATCAGAGGCTAGGAGAAAGAGCCCGCGGATGAGCTAAAAGTAAAAAGAAAAACAAAAGAAAACTTAAAACATTTAATGTTATGACTTCGTTAAGATGATGGAGCTGCTCTCTGTTTGGATTTTTTTTCTTCCTCTAAACGGCCTGGGGGAAATCTGATTTTGCCACATTTTGCGAGCGGTTGCCTCTTTTTCTAATAGCGGTGTATGTAGCATGTTGCATCATTGCTATTATCATTATCTTTACTAGCCTGTTGTTCCAAAGTCGACAAAGCTTCACTTTCTGAGAGGAGAAGGAAAAGGGCATTTCTGGACAGTTTATAAAAAATTATGGGAGTTTGGATTGGTTTATATGGGATTCAGAGCGCTCTTCTTTCTTGATATACACATGCACATACTACCTTGTGCGCTGGGCACTTTCTTTCCTTGTTAGAGAGAAGTGAGGTTTGGAATTTGGGAGGGTCATTGGAACGGATCGGGATTGGGTGGCTATTATGTTGGTTCTCATGTTGTTACTGGTGCTGAATTCAGGGTTATTAAGCATCTGATACCCGTGTGTTTGTTTTTTTCCTCTTGTCTCTTTATTTTTATTTCATATTATGATTCAAGATATTAGTACGATAAGAATTCGACTTTATTTTGCACCTTATTTTTGTTATTATTTTGACTAAAGTCCATTACTCATTGCTAAGCAGCTCTTTCGGGAAACAAAACGCCTCATAGTAAACTCCAATGTGCCATGCTTTGATGCTATGCTTTCGTAAACATCTCATGCGCAAATTTCATCACCAGTCCATAGCCAAAAAGAAAAAGAAAAAGAGCCCATTTCTTAAAAGATCTTGGTAATGCTCTCTCTCGAAATCACACTGTTCTGCTTCTCATCTCTCTTCACTCTGAAGAAGCTGTCGCAAAAGTCACTGCAGCGCATATGTCTCAGGAACTCTTCGTCGTGCGTAATCACAATGAGCTGGAAGTTGCTCTGCTGCTGCCTCGTCTTGATGATGCGGTGCAGACTCTCCGCCAGGGACTTGATGTTGTCCCTGTCCAGATTGGTCGTCGGCTCGTCCAGCGCAATGAGGCCGCAGTTGACGCCAAACGACTCGGCCAGGGCCAGGCGAATGATGATACTGGCGAGGACTTTCTGTCCTGCCGAGCAGCGACCTCGCATGTCCATCTCGGTGTCCTGTTTGACCATGCAGAGGCGGTAGTTGTAATTACGCTTGCCGTTGCCGGTTTCGTTGTCAGAGCGGATAAGGATGGTGTCAATGTCAGTGCCCTGGTACGTTGTCTGCCATAGCTCGCTCGCGATGCGATTGACCTCTTCCATTTTCATGCCATGGTACTGCATCACTGCTTTGTCGACAGCAGAGCCACATTGCGCCAGATCCTCGATCGCTGCCTTTGTAGTTTCCACACGGATATGAGATTCACGATACTTCTGCTTAGCATCCTTGAAGTCCATGTCCCATTCCTGTAAGAGGAGACCGAGCTCTTCATCCTTCGACTTCATTGTGCCCATGACGGATCCACGCTCGGCCAACAGCCGATTGGCCGTATTTTCCAGCGAACGGGCCTCTGCCTGAAGCCGTTCGTAGTCTTCGTGAGCATTCCGATCCTCCAGGTCTCCAATGTCTTTTCGTAGGACGTCGAGAGTCCGCAAGTGTTTGCGATAATTCAGATTGTCACTGATATTCTTCCTTTTTCGATCTCCACTATCAATGTCTTGCTTGAGTTTGTTGGCCCGTACTGTAAGATCGGCGATCTCCTTCTCTGTGGTGCTGATAGCTGTTTCGAGGGAAGCGAGGGCACGCTGGTTAGATGCAAGGTTAGTTAAGCCACCGCGATCAACATAGTCTTGGATATCATTATCCATCTTCTTAATCTCGCCAATGGAGCTGGTGATGGCATCTCGCTCGTCGGCAATGACATGCTCCTTTGATCGACCATGGCGAAGGGTCTCGTCGCGAGCCGACCGTGCTTCTGTAATGCTGGGCTCTATCTTTTCCAGTTCTTCGTCAGTCCTCTGGATTATTTCGCGCTGATGAGTATGGTCTTCCTTGAGTGTCTGGATCTGGTTCTGGAGGCCTTTCTTCTTCTCAAGCTGTCCTGCGGTACGGCCAATCTTGTTCCGCAGCTCACTTTTCTCAAGCTCAAGCGAGTTGATTTGGTCTTTCATCCGCTGCCTGTCGGTTGTGAGCTTGGTGATTTTGTTCTTCAGAGTTCTGATCTGCTCAGATATGCTTGACTGAAGCTCATGAATCTCTTCCACACTGCGAGCCACCCCGCCAGACGATTGCTGAGACACAATGCGATCTACCTGAGCCTCAGCATCTTTGATCTCTCTAACAGTCTGTGAGATATTCGCGACTGTTTTAGCCAAATCTCCAAGGTCTCTGAGCTTCTCTTCCTCTGCAGCAACTGAAGAGTCTTCTTCTTCGAGTTGTTTTTCCAGAGCCTCGAATTCGCTTTCAGCAGCTTTCCATTCGTCTTGGAGAGGGGGCAGCTCTGCTGAGAGCCGTTCATATGTGTCAAACGCTGAGCGCACCGCACGCAGCGCTTCCAGATTATCCACGGCCTCTTTCAAATCCTTTTCGCTATCAGCTTTGCCTTTTGGATCCAAGTGCTTATCAATCTTCTTGCTCAGGCGATCAAGAGCTGCGCTTTGGCTGTCGTCAAAATGACGTTCACATAGCCTGCATTTCTTTTGGGTATCCAGCATACGCTTGCACTTATTGTAATAGTCAAATAAGGCATCAAAAAGGCTAAGATCGGTCCGGAGCTCTTCAACCTGTTGTTCCGCAGCAGCAACTTCGTCCGCATAGTCTTCTACCACTGCATTGTCGCGTACGTTTTGCAGTGCAGCAACAACTTCTTGCTTTCTTTGATTCATCTCTTGCGTCTTTTTGCTGTGCGCCTCTTTAGCAGTTCTTAGCTTGTACTCTACTTTTTGCTGTTTCTGCCTCGTCTGATCTCGACGCTTTTGTGCCTCTTGGCCGGCTTTGCTTTGGCGGCTCTGAATCGACTGGAATCGAGAGTCCAGAGTATGCGGCTCCCAGTCGTCTCCGAGGGTGTTACTTAGCTTGGGTTTCCACGTCTCTATCAGCGTGTCAAGTTTTCGTTTCCGATCTGACATCTCTTTCTTCCTCAGCTCAAGCTGTGCGCGCTCCGATGCCAGTCGCGTGCACTCAACGAGCTCGCGACCAAGCTTCTCGTTTTCATTGTCCAGCTGCCACTGCTTATCATTGGCTTCAGTCAACTGTTGGTCCCAGTTGGACTTTTCCAGTTCTTGTTGAGCATGCTTGAACCTGGATTCCAACTCATCAAGCTGTCCATCAAGAATAGCCTTGGCTCCTTCATCAACGTCAATGTTCCCAGCTTCATTCTGAAGGACGCTTGTGCGCTTTTCTATGGCCCCCATGCGCTGTTTGGCAGAAACGCGATCTTGAGTCCTGGCCGCTTTGCGCCCCTCAAGCTCAGTAATAACGCCCGTGGCCTTGTCCAACTCAGCTGCGTTCTCCTTTTGGAGTCGTTCCAAATCTCGCTTCTTTTCGGCAAAGAGTTTTTGAATCTTGTCTTGGAAAGCCTGTATGTGTTGTTCGCTTAAGTCTTCGTCAAAACCTCTAAAGTTGTATTGACTCGCAGCCTCCTGGATTAGCTGCACTCGCGCTTTTAGCTGCCGCTCATATTTATCCTTGTCAGACTGTAATTTTCCCTGTTCGGCCAACTTTGCAGATTGATTTTGGCGGTGATTCGTAAGCTCTTGCCGGAGCTCTGCGTACTGTGCCTTATTCTGCTCAGCCTCTTCTTGATAGCGCCCCATACTCTCTTCATACTGGGACAAGGCGCGTTCCAGGGCATCGTCAGTTTCAGGCAGTTCATCAATTGTCTGTCTGAGTTCATTAATAGCATCCTGGCGGTATTCGAGCTGCTCCCGTTTGTTGTTGAGATTTTGTACAATCTGCAGGAAGCTGTTGGCCTGTTCGTGCTTCTGACGTATTTTCTCCTGTGTTTCCTTCATCTCGACCGTAAGAGCCTCGCATTTATCGCGCGCCGTTTCAATCTCAGCTTGCAGCCCACTCATACGCTTCTCAGCCCGTTCACCTCTATCTTTGTTGACCTTGTTGTGTGCCTCGTCGTTCTGCAGTATTGAAAGCTGCTCCACCTGCTTTTTCCGCAGTAGCTTTAAGTTTTCGATGGCCTTGGTATATTTTTGGGCCTCGAAAATCTCATCAAAACGCTTCTTTAAGGCTGAAGGCTCACTTAGTGGCCAGAGTGATTCATCTTGGTGGCAAAATATAACGGCATCGAGGATAGCGGGAGATACGCCGAGCCGTTCGGGGATCATTTCATCAAGTTGTGCGTGTCTTGTCGAAGTTGTCGTCCGCTCTCCATTGTTCACGACTACCAGTGAGCAGTCAAGCGTCTTTTGCGATCGGGTATTCTTTTTAGCAGTGAGCTGTATGCTTCGAGTGGCCACATGCTGTCGATCGTTGATGGAGCGAAACTGTAGCTTGACCTGGGCCAAAACTTCTTTTTCGCCAGCAAGCTAGACAGAAACGATTATCAGCTGTCACACAAGACAAGAGCACAGACATATGCCAGTCAGAAGCTTAATGGAAGCCTACCTTTGGATCGTGAATAAAGGCACCCCCCTTGCTGTTTGGGGGCAGTTCACCGGTGGTTGCATACTTGAGACATTCGATGATGGTCGTCTTTCCGGATCCATTGTAGCCAACGATGAGGGTAAGCGGTGTGTTAAACTGAATAGCCTCACGTACAGCTGGGCTGAAGGACCGGACACCGGAGATGGAGAGCTTGTCTATTCTCGACATGATTTACGGGCTGGATCACAGGAACTGTGCTCAATGCTTTGCTTGCAAGAAGAGCTGGCGATTATTGAAAGACCCAATGGCGGAGTGAGAGGCGAGAATCAGCGCTGTGGCATCTCCCTCGTGGTGCTACTGTTGCCTTGCACTGGTTTCAGTCTATCAGGTGCATCCAGCTACTGGTGCCTATAAGCCAGTATCTCGAGGCTTCACTGCGAAACGCGCTCCAGGCAGCGGATCACGCGTTGAGTGAAACGGTGGATTGATGCGTCCTCACGTGGTGTGCGATAAGATAACGCCACGACCCCTCCTTACGGCTCGTCGTCTAAAAATCCTTCGCTGTGATGACGCACCAGCCACTGACGACTCAGGCTTGCATATTATGGGGTCCCACTGCTCGGAATGCTGCATCACGGATAGCTCATCGGATGGGCAATTGGGCGCACGGCAGATGTGGCGGAAACAAGGTTCTTTCTTATTTTCCCTCGCTCTCTTTTGTCGCTCGTTTTCTATATTTTTGTTTGCCTGTTGTCTGTTGTCTGCTGTCTGTTGTCTGTTGTGTCTTGATCATCCCAACTCAATCTGGCACAGATGACAAGCATATATGTATGTACAGCCTGTGTATGTAACACTGGCTGCTGGTTGGCTCTCCATCATCAGCCCCAACGGCCAAATTGCGATACATCAGGAAAGATTTCCCTTGCATTGCCCATCGCACGACCCCCGCCAGGTGGTCGAATCGGATTGTCCCCTCTACTGGCCCGAGGCCTGCTAGCTGTGAGCAACTGGCTGCGCTACCCAGCCGAGCACGAAACGCCGGTCAGCAGGCCCAACTGTGCGCACCGAGCAAAAGAATTGAGCAGGGTAGTGGTGCATGTTCAGTCAGTTGGGTTAGCCACAGTATTATTATCATTTTGATAATTGCAATGTTGTGGTGATGTTTGGTGATGCTACGTGCCAGGGACCTCTGATCAGATTCGTCCCAGCTATTGCCCAAGCTGGACATACCCGCAGGCCCCATAGCCGCTAAATATATTGATATATACATGATACACATAATCCTCCGTCATCAAGCGGCATGAAATCAATCAAAAGCAAAAGCTGGAGGGCCGCTTTTTAGCGCCTCTGGCCACATCCTCCCGCTGCAGCCGCTAAAGAAATGGAGGCTGTAGGATTGAGGGGGTTGCGTCATTGCTGGGAATCTTCAGGGTCGGTCGCTTTTGCGCATTTGCCCACCCCCGCTGAGCGTTTTGCTGATAGGAGGCAATACTGATTATACTGCTTCTGGCCTCTATCTCGGTTGCTGTCGTTGCTTTTTTTCTCCTTTTTGTTTTGCGCGAGACAATTTTTGCGTTTTAATAGCGGAGACTCAAGTGGCAATAGGACCTAGTAGCATATCTAGTAGGTAGTACCTGTAGAAAAAAATATATATGCAGTAGACGTGCCTACATGCAGTACCTAATTCGGCATATTATCAGCTGGTGCAGCATCACACTCGTAAGACGACATCCCGGTAGTATTACGGCGTCCCTACAACCTGCTGCTGGCGAATACTCGAGACGCGAGGGAGACCAGTTGCCCTTTGAGGCCTTGAAACAGCTCCAATCAGGGCCAGATCAAGCCCGCTTTTCACTCGGGGTCATTACTCCGGGCTGCCAGCCAGCGCTTGGGAGGTGTTTCTGCTCGCCATCAGTCAGCCGCCTGCTAGCGAAAATCTTGGACTAGCTGAAATATCGCAAAAAGGTGCCTGGCTCTGTTTTCCAATTTTTGAGCTGCACGACAGGCTTGTTTTATCACCGTTCGAAAGCCCAGAAGAAGCCCTCGTTCCACCCCGAGCATACCGCACAGAGACAGCTCCAGTGCCCTCGCCCGCTGCCACAGCGCCCACCCCTCCTCGTTCAAGCAAAACGCCCCCAGAGGACGCCACTGAACGCAACGACAGCTGCCCACTGCCCGCTAGGCTAATGCCTGGAATCCAACTGTTGGTGGTATAAACATACCGCGACCATGTCCCACGGCCAACCTCCACTGCACGAGGACCTGTTCAGCTTCGCCAACCTCGATGTTCTCCCCACGTTCTTGGGAGGCCACAGCCACGCCATCCCAGTTTCAAGCAGCATGAGCACTGCGCTCGACCACGACGACGGCACCATGGCACTTCTCGACGGCGACCTCATGGACTCTTTTGGCGGCGACATGCCCATGAACTTGGACTCAGCGGCATCCCTGCTGGATGGAGACAGCGGCGGGCTAGGGAGCGACATCATCTCACCAGAGGCCATCTTAATTGCAGAGAACCAGTTCAATACGATGGCAAACGACGTTCCTGGTGCGGGGCCTCTGCCAGCGGCTGCATTCACTCCGGCAAACGCAGCGAACCAGCCTAATAACAGCACCAACTCGCTGACGGAGTTTACCAAGCGGAAGAACTGGCCGGCAAAGGTGGTCGAGGAGCTCAGCGACTTGCTGCAGATCCTCGATTCCAACGGACGCATCAAGTTCTCGTCCCCGAGCATCACAGCGTTGGCGGGGTACACCGTCGAGGAGATCCAGGACAGCTTTTTGAAGGACTTGATCCATCCCGATGACCAGGGCGTGCTTGTCTCCGAACTCCACGAGTCCATCGCAACCGGCAACTCTTTACGCATATTCTATCGGATGAAGAAGAAGGATGGCACGTATGCGATATTCGAGGCCGTCGGCCATGCCCATATTGCAGCCGCCGGGTTTGCTCCGAATCCAAATAACCAGTCGCCCTTTTGCCAGGCTGTCTTCATCATGGCGCGGCTTTACCCGACGAAGAACGCCACACTCCTGGACTCGTTTTTAGAACACAAGATAGAAAACGAGAGGCTGAGGCGCCGCATCGCCGAGCTGCGGAGAGAGGAAGAAGCAGAAGTGGAGGAAGCACAGAGGCAGTGGGCGCAGAGTCGAGAAGGCCGATCGGATATCACTCCATCCGAGGGAACTGGCATATCGTTGACACCAATTCCCGGAGCCCCCCAAGAGATAATGTCATCAGAAAACGTAGATGGGGCATTAACGAGGAAAAACCTAGAAGATATCACGGCAAGCAGTCGCCAAGACTCCTTGCGTGACAAAATGGCTCGGATTGAAGCGTCTTCAGCGGATACTATAGCCTTGTTGACTGGCATAGAGAATGGGGAGCGAATGGCTGCCGGTAACCGGAGCCCTACCCTCATCAAAGGCGATGCTGGAATTGCTATTCCCATGGATAGGGATAATAGATCAGGCGAGAAGAAGAAGAAGCTTAAGCTGGCAGAAGAATATGTCTGCACTGATTGCGGTATAGCAGCCCCTTTGACAATTGTTTTTTGTTTTCTATCTTTCTTTCCCAACTGGGAGATGGGATTCACCACCATCAACATGATATCCTAATTCAGCTACTAATATCAAATTCCAGGCACTCTTGACTCTCCAGAATGGCGAAAGGGACCCAACGGACCAAAGACACTCTGCAACGCCTGCGGGTTGCGGTGGGCGAAGAAGGAAAAGAAGCGCAACAACAGTATCGGCACGCCATTAGCTAAGCCATCTGCAACTCCAGCTGCAGGCTAATTGACTACCTTTGACATCTCGACCAGGAAGCGAGAAAAGAAATGGCGGGAGAGGAACGAGTATGGGAAAAACGAGCAACATATAACTTACTAGGCATACAATACGGCCGGGCCGGACTGCGCTGACTGCTTTTGAGATGGAATCCTGATATGGAGTTTGGTTTGGTTTAAAGATGCATATATCACTGGCGACAGGGACCTGCTTACATTCTTACCGTTCTTGTTGTCATTGTTATGGAGGAAAACGAGTTTGAAGGGACTTTTCTTTTATTTCTTATTTTTTTTTCCTTTGTTGTTTGGGCATCTGTATACGATAATGATACCATGGGAGGCAACAATTTGGAGCAGAATTAGACGGATACGGATGTACGTGGCGATTCTGCCTGCGGGCATTACGCAATATTCTGCTTTTTTTTTTTTTCTTTTTGAAAACACGCATAGATTAGGGCATCTTTTGTTATTGTTACTGTTGTTTTCTTTCTTGCTATCTATTTTTACAATACGAGTCTTTCGGCGCAGGAGCTTGATCTTCTTGGCCAGCTTCATTACTCCATACACAGGAATTAGTCCAAGCATGAAAGAAGCAAGGGGCTTACCAGAGAGCTTCTTTTCCCCTTGAGAAGCCATCTAAAAGAAATAGTAACTAGAAATAATAAAAAGCAACTATTGAAACAGGGCATGAAGTTGCTACCGTCGCGTGTGAGAAGTGACAGGTCATACCATATCCTTGAGAGTGCTCGTCCCCGGGTAGGTGTTGATATATGTGTAAGTTGCGTTCGGCTGTATCGCTTGGCGGATACTCCGATCGGAAGGCGGAAAGAAAGCCGCTGGCACGGCGTGTTTGCCTTAACGGGAGCTAGCAATTGATCCTTCAAGCTTACCAGTAAGCCTGGACCGTCGAATCTAATTGATCATTGTAAAAATAGACAATGAATACAGTTTGCCCTGGCGTCCCTGTTCACGTGAAATTGGCAGCCCGAGATGAACCCCGCGTTTTGCTACCACCAATGCTCTAGCTCCGTAATACTGGGCTGCCAGCTGAGAGATCCCCGCCCAACTTGCCTCGGATGCACCTCTTTCAAGGCTACCGCTAAAGTGGCCCGGCGTCCCATAAAAATGATTGCAGTATCCATACGCGAATCCTACTAAATGACGATCTGGTTATAAAGGCGTATTGACCCGTCATCAAAGATCCTGAACTGGCAAAAAGTGACAACCCACCAACCTCACTGTAAGCCCAAAACACCCAAGACGTATCAACAGGGCGTCCAAAGGTGCAATTGATAAGCACTTGATAATGTTCTAGAGCTCTTGAAGGGTTTGTATAATCATATGCATTGCGTAATTGGGACAGATGACTGACTTTCTGCCCAACCTGTAGCCTTATCACTTTGTTCAAGCTCGAGTATTTCATCCTCACCAAATCTTTCGAGCTATTTTGAAACTCACCATCATCCAATTGCAAAATCATGGCTCCCATAGAGAACTTTGCAAATTATCCCAAGGTCGAGGAAGGGCCAGACACGGGATATGCGCAACGAGAAGACCACAATCCCGTTCTTCGAGGGATTCCTCTCGTGATAGGCAGTGAGCTGTATGCATGAGAATTTCCAAGACGACATGGATGTCGAGCTAATTCGAGAATGTTCTCCCATCTAGCATGGCTCGATCCGGCTTTGTTGCAAGATTATTCTACCATAATAGTGGGATGGGCAAGATCAAAGAGATGCGGGAGCTGGATAATGTCGTGTCTACTTTCCATGTATGTAAACGGTCGAGTCCCAACCCCCCTCCACGACAGTCTGGAATATCTTTCGTATCAGCTGCTAACAAAAGCCTCCTATGGTACTCTCTAGCCCACTGTTACGCCTCTGGGCCCGACTGGACCTATGATAGCTTTTGAGCCAGAGCTGCTCACCTCCAAGTACGCATCGTCAAACTCGCGCTACTACTCTGTCAGCGATTATCATGAGCTGTACAAGAGCGGCAAGACCACTCCCCTCAAGGTAATAGAGACGCTTCTCGCCTTGACCACGGGGACGGGTAAGTATAGTGACGCCTGGGCGGATGCTCATGGCGCCGAGAAGCTCGCTCTCGAGGCTGCCAAGGCTTCTACCGAGCGATGGGCTGCGGGCCAGCCTATTGGGGTCCTGGACGGTGTGCCAATTGGCGTCAAGGACGATACGGATGTGGAGGGCTACATCAACCACACTGGCATGAAGTATAACCCTTCGATCGCGTGCTTTGCGGCCAAAAAGGAATCTGTGTGGCCCGTCAAGAAGCTTCAGGAGGCTGGAGCCATTGTTCTTGGCAAAAATAAGATGCACGAACTAGGATCAGGTACGGTTAACTGCTTTATACTCTCGAATGACGTCCCAAGATACATGTATGCTAATGAATATGCACAGATACAAGCGGCTTAAATGTAATGATGCCTGCCCCTGGAAGAGATATTCCTACAAATATGATTATATAGCTAACTCATCCTTCGCCCCTATCTAGGTTGCACAAGGCACGCCCTTGAACCACCTCAACAACGCCTACTACCCCGGAGGCTCATCCAACGGCGCCGGGTCGTCCATCTCGGCCGGCATCGTCCCCATCTGCGTCGCGACAGACGCCGGTGGTAGTGTCCGCATCCCGGCCAACTTCAACGGCATCTACGGCCTCAAGCCCACCCACCACCGCACCCACGTCATGCAGTATACCATGTGCGTGACTGGCCCAATGGCAGCAAACGTCGCCGACCTCACCATCGCCTACCGTGTCATGACGCAGCCCAACCCTGACTGCCCGACCCAGGGAGTCTTTGGCCTCTCGATTCCCCCATCCCCTTCGGCGAAGCGCATCATGGGCGTCTACCGCGACTGGTTCAACAAGGCCGACCCGCCAGTACGTGAAATGTGCGACAAGGCTCTTGATTACTTCGCCGCCAAGCGCGGCTACGAGATTGTCGATATTAGCATCCCATATCTCCCGGAGATGCAAATCGCCCACGGGGGCATCTGCATCACTGAGATGGCTGAAAAGGCCCGCGGGAGGACTCCCAACCCGGCCGACCACCTCTCGCTCATTGGGGGAGCCAACAAAATCGTTCTTTCCGTGGGTGCGCAGCTATCAGCCGCCGACTACCTCAAGATGAACAGCCTGCGCACGCTGGTGATGCGCCACCTCGCCTTCTTGTTCCAGAAGTACCCAGGCTTGTTGATCATGACGCCGGCAACTCCATTGATCGGATGGCCACGCACTGACGGAGATGATGCCTACGGTATGAGCGACACGAATACCACCTTGAGGAATATGTCATACATCCTCCTCGCCAACGTGACGGGCACACCGTCTATCACCGCTCCGGTAGGTTATGTCGACCCGAAGCAGGGTGAAGGGAAACTCCCTGTGAGCTTGATTGCTACGGGTGAGTGGGGGAGCGAAGAGCAGCTGTTATCATGGGCGAGGGAGGCGGAGGAGTATTTGCATGAGGAGTATCCCGAGGGACGCAGACGGCCAGATGCGTGGGCGGATGTGTTTACGTTGGCTGGGGGCCAGCAGTAAAGATAGACGAGAGACTGGATAACAACTAATGAGCGCTGAATGCTAAGACTTTCAAATTTGTGTAACAGCACGCGCGTTTTGTTTCATATGGATCTTGAGGATGTTTCCGAGACGTCAAAGTCTTCGTAAATTCATTCATCATTTGCCGCAAGTTTCACTGGAAGCTACCTAGTCGAGTGCTAAAATTCACATATGTTACAATGATATGGCTTTAGAAAAACTTGGAGGCGAGGCTCAACAGTCCTCCGCTCTGGTTACCCTGGCTCTTGAAGTACATCTTCATGGCCATCTCGC
This sequence comes from Trichoderma evansii, assembly GCF_050947405.1. Taxonomy (NCBI): domain Eukaryota; kingdom Fungi; phylum Ascomycota; class Sordariomycetes; order Hypocreales; family Hypocreaceae; genus Trichoderma; species Trichoderma evansii. The sequence continues at coordinate 348,347 of NW_028145202.1, forward strand.
CGGCCTGCTGAATAACAGACTCCTTGCTTGCATCGGAAGATACCTGTCCATTGGCGGCCTTGGCGTCGAAGAGCTGGATCACGCAATCAAATCAGTATGAATGGGCTTTAGACACCTTCTTTAGAAGAGAAAAAGGTTTATAGTTTACCTTGCTGGCCTCAGACATGGCCAAACCTAGGAAAGCACCCTGGCTCTGGTTACCACCAGTCTCGCCCTGGGTGAACTTTTTGAGCGCCTGCATCGCGGCGGCAGAGCCAAGGCTGTTGGAGCTCAGGTTGCTGCTCTCCTGGGAGTAGGTCTCTTGGTGCCTGCGGATGGCCTCTATAGGAAGACAAAAAGACAAGCAGCAGTCAGCATATATAAGCCGAATACTTGGTGGGGGAGGGAGGTTGACTAACCTTGCTCGTCAATGTCGCTGTTGGCTAGGTGGCTCTTATTCTGGCTGATGGAGTTGATGGCGTTGGAGAACATGTCGCTGTTGCCAGAAGAGCCAGCATACTGCTGGGCCTGCTGGTGAGCAGTGCGCAGCTCCTCATCTTCGTGGTGGAAATCGCCGCCAGCGGGATAGTTACCACCGTAGGCATCTGTATATATAGAATCGCGAGGGGCTTCGAGTCAGGACTATTCGTTCGCAAAGACGTTAGGGGGGTAACTGACTGTTTCCGGGAGGAAGATGGCCGCCTGGGATTTTGATTAGCCTCTAGAGCATCATGTAGCGGCACATGCTTGCGCGTTTGGGGATTTGTTGCATGATGACGACGATGACAGCTATGACAGTGGTAATGTAATCAGTTGCGGCACTTACCTTGGTGGGAAGAACCAGAGCCCTGGAGCTGCTCCTCCAAGAACTCCTTGCCTGCGTTGAAGAGGGAATCCATGTTGCTTTTGTTTTCCGCTGAAATTGGCAAATTCGATAAAGTCAATGGGACAGGAGAAAATAGAAAGAAGAATTGGATTTACTTTTCGAATGTGCTATTCTACGGCTTAAAAAAAAAAAGGGAATGAATCATACACAGTAGATTTATATGTGGCACTACGTAACGCTCTAGACGCGCGATTGAAGAAGCTACCCCGCCGCCGTGCCAAGTTGGATGGCTACAGACAGAGCTGGAACAAGACAGATGAACCTGGCCCAGCTGAAAATGCTGAGCTAATGGAGGGAAATATAGAGGGAATAAGAGGGGTTACAACAGGTCATTTTCCCGTTGCGGGGTGGCAGTTTCAATAAGGGGCGAGTTAGAAGCTGTGTCTAAATACATGTAACTGCGAGACTGGGTTTGAAGAGGCAAGCATCGAGAGATTTCTTGTGCTATGCAAACATCACCTTGAAGGTGTTATATGTGCTCTCTAATGACATCCTCGGCTTGCTGCGGCTGTCTCCTTTAAGAGCATCCCCAGAAGCGCATCTACAAAATCACCTTAATAGACCCCGATGGGTCCCCCATTTACGCAGATTATATGGAGTCTCCCGCGCTTGCTTTTACCCACGCGCGGCATTTCGATTAGGCTGACGCGTAACCGACGAGATCCAATCACCGACGCCTCTATTCAAGTAAAGTGAAAAAAAGGAGTGGACAAGTAGCGAGATCTCGCTCCCAACGTCATTTCTCATTTAAACGCATCCTCCGAACATCATGCTGCCGGATCTCGGCCTCGGGAGTCCGCCGTGCTACTTGGTGCTAATGCTGCCATAACGGAGCACTTCCGGTGGTTTTTCTGGAGTCCCGGGCAGCTGGGAAGTGGGAGGCTAAACCTTGGCGGCCTCTGTCAGTGCGGCGGCGCATGCGCTGCTAGCCCTGTACAGCCACGTTTTCAGTGGAGGTGGTCCCTGGGATTGGCATCAGGGCCAGGAGATGATGGGCGCGCTCATCGGGCTGTTTGTTCAATGTTCTAGTGTTGTTATCAACAATGAATGTGCTGTATCTACTCGTCAACTAGGTAACCCATATTAACGGAAGGATTTCCTTTCTCTCTAGAAGGAGATGCTGATGCCGCAGTCTCAACATGTGAAACGAATTGAATGTGATGGCTGCCTGGCTGCAGCGCGTCTTCCAGGAATCTCCTCTTTGGGCCGAGGCTGGCGCGTTTTCACTTGAATGGCTTGACACCTACGGAGTACGCCGTGTAGTTGAATCCTGCAGCTGAAACGGCTGTGCATCTCAAAGCCGAACATTGATAGGTAGCGGCAGTGCAGCTTACACACATGTCCTATTGAACCTGCAGATGCGCGCATGCCGATGCCTCGAACAATCGAAAAGGGCTCCCAGGTGCTGGATCCGGCGCCTGAAACCGATGACAGCCCAACCCCAATAGTGCAGGTTCGTGCAGGTGCCAGATGCAGGATCGCAGCCGTGTGACCTCTAAGGAACGCCGTGATGCAGTACGGGGTTGCGGCGTGTTTCGGCGTGGCGCTGAGACGAACTGCTGGCGGCTGAATCTGGATGAAATAGTTCCTTTTAAGTGCAGCACCGTAGCATTTCTCGGAAGCGCCTTTATATCACTTTGATCCTCCTGATGCCTGCAGCTGTTTGTTGTGGTTGCTTTGCAGGTGGTTGCTTTGCAGGTGGTCTGCTTCCCTCTTGATATTGGTTCTGTGAATACCTACTCCGTATCTCGCTCTGACAGTCAGTATGTACAGCATGTCTATGAGAGATAGGCTTGCAAGATATGCCCCAAATCGGCAAGCGACTCGATGACATGGCATGGATGAGAAGCAATAAGGAAAGGAATACGGCCTGTCGTGCAGCAGATTGTTCATGGGTGACCGTTGCTGCCGATGTGGCCCACTGGTACCGCGCACGCGGGTGCAAAGACAGGCGGTACGAAAAGGTACATGCCCACTAACAAATCGGGAGATCACCGTTGGGCATTGAAGGCTGTAATGAAGCATGTGCATTTTCATGTGCATTTTCATTATCGCACAATCGCGCCCTTTTTCATTCTTCAGCTTCAGTAGTGGGCGGCGTCTGGATCCCGTCCGAACGGCTGGGTTTGGGGGGATAACCCGGCACGGCATCTTGGATCCGGAGCTTGCAAGCGCGGCTCATGAAGACGATCCTCGTGCCATATTTGGATTTTGATTTGATCAAATCAAAGAGTATTTTCTCATGTATTACATATTAGGGGCCCGAGAGGGTACCTGCAGAGCATCGAACTAACAAAAACAGGAAAATTGGCCCTTTGCGTCAGAAAGGTTGTGCGAAGCTGCTCGGATTAAAATAGTACGAGAAGTCTGATTCGTAGCTGACCGCAGATGTATTTTTGGAAATGCTGCTGTCGGCTGACGCCACGCACATTTTCTTTTAAGCTTCCGTGGAGAAAATAATGGGTGGTGGCTGAAGATAGCAGTTGCTAGTGTTTTTTTTTCCTTGGTGGTGGATTTTTTAGAAGCGACGATTGTCATTTTAATCGGCGCACAGCCTCAAGTTTAAAAACGGCACTCTATGCTTCCGTCTGTGCTGCGGCATAATATATCAGAAGCCTGACATAATCTTAGAGGTAGGGCCTTGCTAGGTGGCAACCGTACTCGTACTGGGTCCTGGGCATGGCATGGTGCAAAATGGCAAAGGTAGCATTGCTAGAGAGGATGATGCAAAGCTAGATGCAGCGAATCCACCTTTATGCCCTCTTCGTAGATCAACGCAGCAGCACTTCGTATCGCTGAACGAATCCAGTTAACTCGCTGCTGCGCTCATCCATCACTGCCCGCTCCTAAAATCGTCATACCGATGGCACAGGCTCTCCGTACGAAACGGCCTGTTTTTCGACTGCGGCTGCATTCGAAATTGGCCCCCTTGGCTGGCGAGCGTGTAAGTCGAATGGCTTGGGAGGTACCTCGCCGCTACCATTTCGCAGTATGGCACTGCCACCGTCACCAGCGGTGCCGCACAAGTACTTGTCCTGCCTCGCTCAAACTTGGTGCTCCCTCCGTACCGTATTAAACAATGTCTCACCATTCTAATCACCCTTCAAGCGGGGCTGCAACGCTGATCGCATCCCGGGAACGCAAAGACAGCCCAGCTTAGCTCGCAAAGGCTCCGCCTGGTCAGCCCAGCCTAGGCATGCCCCCCGGAAAGACGAGACCCTGGCGGCCCTCCTTGCTTGCTGTGCTCGCAATGCTGTGCTTTTTTGCTGCCTTTGCTCTGCCGCGTCCCCGTTTTGATCGCATCCTGTCCACATGCTGTGCGAAAAATCCAGCCAAGCCCGCTCCGTAGTTGGTGCGACCTCGTAATGCTAGTGCCCGTGCGAAAACAGGGGCCTTTGAATGAAAATGAACTGCTGGGCATGTTGGCAGCCATGGTTAACGAAGCCACACGCCACGCGCCAACGGGTACCTCTGCTAGCACTCGCACCAAGCACACGCGCAGTATAAGGCCCTGAACGGCTCCCACAGCGCCTTGACCACCACCACCACCACCGCTAAAAGATACAAGTACAAGTGCCATGGCCTCCCCTGCTTCGCGAAAGTGCGTTTCATCTTGACCCATCTAACCCTCGACCCGACCAAAATTGCCCCCTGGCGCTCCAAGCTTCTTGACTCTCGCTCTGCATCTGCTTGCAGCCGATTCTGCGTCTTCTTCCCTTTTCCTCAAACCGCTGGCTTACTACTAGTACACCTTTGTTCCAGTCTCTCGTTTGTTCCATATTTCCGTCTGATCCTTCGTTGGCTCTTTCGTCCAATCGACCAAGTGCTATTTTTCTATCAGTCTTGATAGATTTTCTTTTTCCTTCTTCCCTCTGCTTACTCAATATTCCCTTTTATTCTTGATTTTGTTGCTTCCATCTCTCGCTATCGACCTGTAATTTTCCTTCTCATCCTTCGACCGACGACCGTTTCACCAACCCCCTTCTTACTTTTGCGACCGGCGGAAAGGAAATCTCGAGCAGACTCTGGTCTGGGAATGAAATAGCTGGCTCTGGTTCACCAAAACACCACCAGCACTCCGTTGTCCCTCTGTCGCGTCCCGCAGACTCCCGGTAGGGGTCACGCAATCGCTCATCGTGGCAGACGCACCTGCTGCACCAGCCGCAACAATGGACGCTCGAAACTCCCTGCTGGGGAACGGCGACCCGACCTTCGACCAGAATGGCGCTCAGTATCACCACCGCTCCTTTAGCCAGAGCGGCGACTACGGCGCGGAATACGGCCAGGCCTATCCCCAGGCATCTCTAACTCAGGCCGCCTACACTCAGCCTACGTATACTGAGAACGCGAGCCTTCACCAAAACCCCGAAACAGCTGGTGCTGCTGGCAGCACTGGCGCAAGCAAATTCGACTTCACTTTCGTCAAAAGCAGATGGCCTGCGGCCTTCTTGGCCGTAACTGGTATCCAGGCTCTTATTAACCTGGCCTTTGAAGCGTATGTTGGCACCCTTTTAACCTTATTCTTTCTAGATATGCGCGCCGGAAGCTAAGACGCTCTCACAGTTATGTTTTCGGCAAATTTCAGCTGAGCCTGGGTGCATATGTCCCATTGCCTCAGGTCCAGTCTCAATACAAGACGATCCCTACCTTTCTTACTCTATTTATTTTCGGTTTCCTTTACGAACTGATCCTCGTGCTGGATGCGCTGCGCATGAAGAACACTATCCAGATTATCGGCGTCTGCATTGCCAATCTGGCTCTCTTGATTTACTCAGCTCTCCAGCTTGAGCAGATTCAGATGGCCCTTGGAATCCTGGAAGTCAACGGTGCGCTGGAGCAAGGTATCACATCTGCTATGCTCTGGGATGATATCAAAGCCTACCTTATTGCCACGCCTGTTGTCATTGCCGTCACCACCATTATCATGGTGTACATTACCTGGAAGCTCTACCAGCAATTTGCTTGGGATATCCTCAAGAATATTGGTGCCGATTATCGCATGAAGAAGCGCTTCCTTCATTACCAGGTATGGATTTAATACACAAGCAGTGAACTTGTATGAGATCCATGGCCAGATCCGACTGACATGACTACCAGATTTACATTGCCCTGCTCAAGTTCGATTTCTTCTTCTTCTTGGGTTTCATCATTCAGTTTGTCGTCGTCGTCGCTGTCAGGACCGATCCCGAATTCGCTCTTACGATTGCCACTATTCCGGTTACGATTGCCATTCTGATTGCTGCTGCTTTCTTCACCCAGAGGGAGAACAAGCCTGGCATGATCTGCGTTATTGTCCTCTACTTTGGCGGTCTCTCTTACTTCATCTTCAAGCTCTTCCGTATCTACGAACCCAGCCGCGCTTCATCCTACTTTGCCGTTCGAAAGTCTCTCACCGCGTTTGCCGTCATCACCATTCTGCTCATCATCATGACCATCGTCAACGCCATCATCTGCATGCACAACTTCGGCTCCGGCCTCAAAGCGCACCTGTTGGCTCGCAAGGATGACGAGAAGACCGACATCAACACATACGGCATGAACGATGTCAAGACCCCCATGCAAAACCGCATGACTATCGACTAAGAAAGTCATTTGGCGCGCAGTGAAAAGGATATTTTCCAGGTCGCGGAGATGGGGAATGTATAAAAGACACGAATTTACGAAAGGGAACGGGTTGGCCCCCTTTTTTTATTTATCCAATACAGCCGCGTTAAGCTGGCTCATAAACCAAAGCAAACTGACTGCCAAAAACGGCCATGTTGGAAGGGGGATCTTTTGATAATATCCCGTAAATTAAATGGATACCAATTTTTTTTTGTTTGTTAACTTTTTTTTGTCTGTTTTTTTGATTCATCAAGTAGGCTCAGCAATTAAGGGCGTTGGATCTGTACTTCGCAACTACCACCGAAGACAGCGGGGAGTTTTTTTTGGATACCCGTGATCATCATATCGAAGGATATATATTAAAGGGTGGCTTATAGATGACCCGTGTCACTCCTTTGACTACTTTTTTTGTTTGCTTTTCTTAAAGAAAAAGAAAAAGATTTTTTTTCATCTATGTTTTTTTTCTTAATGTGATGACATTTTTTTTTTATCAACTTTGTTCTCCTTCTCATTTGCCTTTTTTACTGACTTCATCTGCTTCTCATTTGTTGTGAATATACTGAGTCACGCCGCCTTATAATAAATACCTTACGTCGTCGTCGTCGATATTTGCTTACTATGAGGTAGATAAGTGAGAGAGAGAGAGAGAGTGAGAACTACCGGGGTGGGGGTGAGATGCGGCTTATTGTATGATGCTACGTTATATATTGCGATTGTTTCTGATCTGAAACAGGACTAATACTGCAAAAAAGAGCGCTCTGCATATTACTACCTTTCTGCCAATCCAACACTATGGTTTTATTTCTGCCAAGAGAAAGCATAGTGAAAGGAATAGATAGATGCCCAGTTGCTTATAAAAAAAAAAGGAGAAAAGACACCCCAAATGATCCTATGAAATGATACTATCCTCGCTTTGGTAGACCCAAAATGAAAGAAGAAAACAAAGAATGGAGACGAGGTCGTTAATGAATATGGAATACCGTAAAACGCCTTTAACAAAGATCCAAAGCCCTCCTCGTTTATTAATAGGAGCCAAGCCAAGCCCTCCATTTCCATAACCGCCAAAAAAGATATAGTCTCAAAGCGTAATTTTAATAGCGTCTCTCAAATGACCTTCTGTCGGACAATACGGACATTTGTACCTTGAGCCTTTAGCCATGTTGTGCAAACTCTCTCTGCAAATCACATGTCCGCAAGGGAGCATCATGGCCGGATTTTGTTCCGTCGTCTGCTCCTTGCTGACCGGGCATACGAAAATGGAGTGGTAAATCATGGACGGCGGGAGAGGCGTTTCGAATGCCATCTCATTCTCCGTCGTCCACTCTGTTTTCTTCTCCTTCGTATTCTTGTTATACTTGATAAGTCGGGGTAGAGCAATGGAACCGGCCGTGACGGCTACATATAGCGGTGATTCTGCGGATAAGCCTAATAGAGAGCAGAATTCACGAGTGAATGAGGCCGAAACGTCTTCGAATGCCGAATCGATCTGGAAAATATGCCGGTAAGGAGACTGTTCAATGTTTGGTGCGAAGACGATTGCACCGCACAGTTGCTGAATCTCTTTAAGATGCCGACTTTGAAAGCGACCAAAGTGCTCCTTTGCATATCTTAATGCGCCCATTTCCCCATTCCTCTCGTCATCAGGTAGTCCATTGATCCGGGGTCCCTTGAAAAGCCACACGAATTGCAATTTGCAGAGTTCAAACTCTAGATTACTTCCCGCTGATTCCAGCCTGCTATTATTTTGGCGTGCCCATTTGATAGCTGGTCCAAGATTCCTGTTTCTCAGCTCCGACAGGAGACTATACATCTCCGCAAACTGCCCTTGGAGGTCCTCGGGATAGTTGTTAACTCCATGTCCGGTAAGCCTTTCCTCCTCTCCATCTTCTTGTATCATGTCGTCATCGCCATCTTCGTCGGTCCGCGCCGTACGGGGAGACCAAGGTTCTAATGATAGGGGGGGCTGCTGGTCTCGTGACTCGCGGACAAAGGTCGATGCAACGGAAAACTGGCCCTCTCGGACGAGGTGCATAGCTATGGCACGGTTTATGAGTGAGGGGTGATCTGCCATGGCATCTGTTCCCATGGGCAGTTCCCTCTGTGGCAAGGCCTGGAAGGTAAAATAAAAGTTAGCACTCTACAAACAGAATAGGTGAGATGGTGGACATGAAGGCGCACTTTGTCAAGGGCCTTTCCGAAGCTCCGCTGCGCCTTGGTCACATCTCTGAGATCATTGTTGATGGCTTCCAGTCGATCTTTGACAGGATTCTGAAGAGTCGTCATTGCCATGCTGATTCGGTGGTGGTCGGCGTCGGCTGCAGAAGGTTAGAGATGTTAGCTATTATCCCAGCCAAGTGACGATGATTTGGGCAGAGGATTCATACGTGCGGCAACTTGCTCCCTAGCTGCTACCAAATACTCGATAATCTTGTCGACATCTTGGATAGCAGCCGTGAGATTCGCGCCTCTCATCCGTGCCAGCTCCTTCTGCAGCGGACCAAATGGCGAGACAATGTCATCGCCCGAGCTAGCCATTGTCGCTGGCAACAATGCTTTGGCAGTGAAGCAATGTAGAACTTATAGAATGAAAGGGATCATAAAGCTCGTAAGTAAGCTACCTGGGAGCGAGCGAGAGAAAAAACAATTCTGCCCTGCGAACGGGCTCTCCAAGAAGTTGTTAGGCTTAGGTATAAGTTGGATGATGCGAGGTTGGAGGTTGTCATCCAAGTAGTAGTGCTATTACCGCCGTAGTCTTATCGATAGGTCGGAACGTAGGCGACTTTCGGGTGAGTAATAGTAAGAATGAGGTATGTACAGCAGGTACCTCTTCCACTGAACAGAGGGAGCTGCACTTATGCAGATACCACCTAGGCACAACTAAATGGCACCTAATACTGGATGGCTACTAAAGTCGTCACTAACGCTATTAGTGCCTCATTACCTACACATAATTCGAAACGCATCGCTGCTGTAATATGTCTTACTTATAGCCCCTCTATTCAACATGTGATCTCTGGCTAAAATAATAAAAGAGTCCAAGTAGATGCACTAGATATCATCTCCTTTCATAAATTTTTATTTATTTCTCTATTAAAGCTTTGAAGCCGAAATGACGGCGTCTGCTGCGGAGCCCTGCTTGATTCAGAGGCCTCACTTAAGACTAGCAGCCTCGGATCAACGGTGAGCCCCGTTAAGGAGCAGATTTGCCCCGCCCTGGCCGGAGCCAAGCTTTTGGCTACTCCATACTGAGTAGCTGCAGGTTCAAGATGCAGCGCACACTTTGTATGGAGCAGTGGCCAATAGTGCGCTGCTACCACCTCACTACTCGACTCTCCAGCCAACTATTACATCACATGCCGGCACCACCAGCGCACTAAGCCACAGTGACCGTGTGCTGCACAGGCGCCAAAATTCAGGATCGCCAATTGTCCCAGATCCCGGCTCTCTTGCCTTCAAAGATGCTCCTTGATTAGCTCGGCCCGGCCTTTCACGCCTCCAGGGGCTGGCGAACTCCACAATGTCAATGTCCTTAATGCCGTCCTTCTCCCAGGACGGGAGAGTCCATCGAGACGACGACTCTTCCGGACTGTCGAGGCTGGACCGGCGCACTACCACTCGATCTGTTCACCCAGATGGGAACTACTTGACACCCACCGAGACGCAGATGGCTGACACGGCTTCGTATCGCGCGGCAGGGCCATCAGGGTCCAGCGCTGGGCTGCCACAGAGACACCTCGTCTTTGCAGATCCCATCGCCTTCAAGTAGGTTTGAGTTTAGAGTTCGGTGAGAGACAAGGGTCACGGCAGCATAGCCGCTAACATTTTTCTTCTTCTTCTCCCACTCCAGGTATCTCGAGACCGACCCGTGTGTCGAGGTGATTCAACGACGAAGCATCCTTCGCGGCTATGACCTGTATATTGTCGAGCAGTGGGCATGCTCAAGGCAACCGCCAACCCTAGTTATTGCGACCTATACCGGTGACGAGAAAGATTCCATCGTGGTTGGAGTGTTGGCAGTATCGACAGACGAGAGCCAGTGGTCCGAACAAGTTCGACTATATCTGAAAAAGACCGAGCAAAACCATGCGCGACCGAAGAATACCGAGCTTGGAGAGCTCATGATCACAAATCTCAGCAATTTCCCGTCGTCACTCACGGTCATTGCTGTGCCCGACGGAGACCTACGCAAATACAGACACCTTTTCGTTGTGAATGAGGACCTGAAAAGGCTTGGATGCTCTGGACGGTCTGGCTTAACCCTCACAGAACCTACCGAGGCGGCTCAGTCCAAGTTTCAGCAGCTCTATAGGATTAGTGACCGTGTCCCTTTCAACCAGGCGGTCACTGAGCTTATCAAGCTTTGCCAGGTTGCATTATTCATGTTCGACAAGCTTGAACAGCCTTATATTGATGGCCTGCTATGCGATGTCACCGAAAGGGCAATTAGCAACTGGTGGACAGATCTTGGAGCCGAGCATTACAACTATGAACCGACCGATGGGGTTCTGGGGCCGTCAACCGTTGCGGCCCTACTAGGAATGCTATTAGGAGCGAGGAACCGACTGCACTGGCAAGGTGCCCCCGTCTCAAAGGATGTTTTCGACCTCGAGAGCACGAAACGCGGCATCTCCACCTTTCAAAAGGCCCAAAAGCTGGAGAAGACGAGACGATTAGACCAGCAGACACTTTTTAAACTACACACAGCAACCACAAAGGCGGCAGTCAAGGAAGACTGGGGCGTACAGAAAGCCATTAAGTCAACAGTGACGGAAATTGGAGGCAAAAGGGGAGAGATCGTTATGGACATGGTATCCGGGAAAGACAAGGCTGGTCTTGCAGACATTGAAACCGTGGATATTGAAAAATTTGCCAGCTTGGTGTATGGTGAGAGGCCGAAATGGCTTTGGCACGGCAAGCCGCGTCGAACTCCCCTGGAGCACCATGACCACGACCATGACGTAGCTTTACCTCCCCCGAAGACCAACGCAAGTAACCAAAATGATAAACGAGCTCACTCCCTGCCAGTGGAGGAGGAGCTAGGGATGAAGCAGAAAGATGACTTTCTCTCCCCTGAAGCTGGATCAGCCCTTCGCCCCACCGTTAGTATGCTGGAGGGCATTGGGGAAAAGGATGGACTGCACAAGACGGTGTTCAAGAGCGTTGCTGGAAAGATGAGTGACGCTCGATCAGGCTTTGGACGTCTCAAGGACGGAGTCAGGGGAAGGGGCCACGGGTCACGCCTATCAATATCAACAAAAGAGGAAGTTTTGGAAAACGGAAATAGTTCTGCGAATGCGCTGCAGAGTTTTAGCATACCTCCGAGCCCTGCCGCCGCTGTGAGCCGAGCATTTACGTGGAAGACGAAGCCAGACGAATATCTCACTGCTATTAGACGAGGAGACCCAGACGTTCTACCTGGGCTTATGGCAGTATCTTCACCTTCATCAACAGCAGAGCTCAAGGCTGCAAGGCTTCTTGAATATGAAAGGAAGCCAAGAGAGTCGGACAGATCATTAGAAATTTTCGGCCCAGAAATGCACCGCAGAGCACCATCTGCTGTACCATCTACAAATGAAAGCGATATTGAAGTCATCTGCCCTGGTATTAGGGATGGAACAGATTTTCACCAGCTGGCCTTGTCAAGACGGCATAGCTGTGACTTTGCAGAGCTAAATACAAAACGAGTCCTCAATGAGAACAGATGGGCACGTCGCATGTCATTTGGCGATGCTGAGGAAGCAGTATTATCTTGGGACGAACTCATTGATATCATGGACGAAACGGATGATGAGGAGGCCGAGGCAAGAGCAGTAAGCGCTCGTCACCTCGCTCAACATATTGATAGGATTGTATATGGCATTGAGCCATGGATCAAGGAGAAGATCAAGCTCGTTCATTTGCTTGACGAAAAATATGGCAAGGACAAGGCCGAAATACAAAACCTGCATCACCACCTGAGCGAGATCTATCACCGAGTGAAATATAGCTCTGACGAAACGCTAGCGGAAGAGCGTGCCAGCCTGACGGAGAGTGTTAAGGAGATTGAAATTCTTGTGGCACGCCTCGACTACGAAATCAACGCACTAGTGCAAAAAATCAATGACGTTGAAGACGGCATCAGAAACTTCGAGAGGCAAGTGGAAGACGTTGAGAAGCGAGCCGACGAGCTGAGAAGACAGCTTGAGACTGAGAGCTGGCTGCATTGGTTTGTGAGAACTTTGACTGGCGTGGGCACCGGTCCCAATATTACTCGTTCTATGTGACGATACGAGCTTGCATTCTTTGGAGTTTAATCCCCCCGTTGCATATTATTACTTTTCCCTCTTTCTTCATTTTAATTAGCATTTACTGAAGGATGGGATTGGAGTTGGACTTTGATGCATTCAAACGGGATTCGTGGAGAATTGGCGTTCTATTTCTTTGCTCCTCCCTTCGATTTCGATTTCTTTTTCTTTTTTTCATTTATTGCCTTTCTTGCAAGAGGATAGATACCATTTCGCAGAGGAACATGTTCACTCATCATAGTGATGCTGCGCCTAGACAGCACCCAGTATACTCTTTTGAATAGCTTTATACATCTGACATGATATATATGTATATCCCGCGATCCCATAATATCAAAGTCCCGTTTCAAACGTTTGCCGCCGCCGCATATTTCCAGACAGCTTCTCTCATATATATATTCGTACAAAACATGACATCCAAATTTTGCGGTCAAGAAAAAGAGGGGGGAAATGCCATGAAGAAAAAAATATTACTCCTTTTTTCCTGATGCTCTATAGCTTTGTATAGCCTTTCTAAAACAGTCCTCCGGGACCACCCTGAGGTCCTCCACCCATGGCCTGGCCCTGCTGCTGCATAATCTCGCTGATCTTCATGGACGTATCGAGGAACTTTGCGGTGCAGCGGTCGAGGCAGACGGACTCGCCCTTGTTGAGCTCGCCCTCACGGTAGTCGGAAGGAACGCACTTCTTCTGGCAGGACTTTTGCAGTCTTTTTTTTTTCGAGGTAATTGAGTTAGCATGCGTAGTTCACTCTCTCGGCTTGGGGTTGTTTTCAAGCAAATCTGTCTGGGTGCAGTTCCTCTTGTACAGATATTTAAGGAGATATGGGACGAGGGATTCGAATTACCTGTTGTAAGTATCAGCCATCATGCGCATCTCGCCCTCGACAGCAGCAATCTTCTGCTCTGACGTAGGCTGGGGACGACCGATTCCGAGGAAAGACATGGTTGTTGAAATTTGTGGAAGATGAGAGAAGGGTGTATAGAGGATGTTCCAAGATGTGATGTGAAGTTGCCTTTGGCTTTGTCTTGGTTTTTGCTAGGACCGGAAAATGGGCGATTCGTTTGATGTCGTCACAGGGCTGCGGCTTTGGAGATGCGATTTGAATTGGCCTGGGAGGAGCAAAATTTCCATTCCCGGCCGGCCTGCTTATGTAATACGCTTATCGATAAGAGCATACTGAACTGAGTTGCGCCATTCGCATTTGATATTGATAAACTCCCATGTATAGGATGCCATGTTGTCTCCCTAAACCATTCAAGTGCTTCAAGATAGATGTGTTATTTGCTGGTCTTCTCATCTAGACGTGCGATTTATTATCTGTACTGGGTGCTACTGTTGAGCCACTTTCACCGCTTCTGCCGCCACAAGATGCCGGCGGACGGCGACGCGATGAGGTGACGAGGCTAATTTAAATCGCAGTGGCAGCGCGCACTCTAAAAAGCTGGTGGGGTGTTGGGGGAAACAAGGAAGCAAAAAGAATGGAAAAAGAAACACGGCAACCTCCAATTGGCAAGGTCACATCAGCTTTTGCGGTTTAGCTTTGCCGAGATTTACTCCATCAGATTACTGTTGATGCGTCTTAGCATAAGCGTTTGGTATAACTATTTGTAAACTTGGAGAGCTTGCGTGGGTTAGGCATGGCGTGGTTTGCTGCTGCTACTTGGTCAAACTACTTATAACATGGCAATACAAAAGTATCGAATTGATGGGCTCACTTACGAACGAATAGGCGGGTGAGATGGGGGTTAATAGGATAGGCTTGGCGTGGCTTGGTTGCATTTTCAAAATGCAGCTGGCCGTTCGGAGCTTTGACTCATCCGTGCCAATTATCCCATCGCCGGGACAGTCATGATAGATGCTTGCAATGTACATATGGCTCTAGTATTAGCCGCCAAAATGTTTGGCATGGCACCCCCTTGTTTTCCCCAACCAGATATTACGAAGTAATGGCTGGGTACGGAGTACCTGGGGACGGGCACGACGGCATGGGATCCTCACGCCATCGATTGTGTAATAGGCGTACGACGGTTACGACAGGAACGTGCCACAGCGGATAGCGGGAACAAAAGGCGCTGGCCAAAGTTTAGGGTTTGTATCGGCCTCCAGCCAGTCACGCTATGCTGTACCTGTGTATAAATGTATAAATACTAAATGCCACTATACGAGCTTATAATAAGAGCAAGCCACATCGGGGAGACGGAAGAGATTGTAACATTGGGTGCTTGTGGAGGTGGGTAAGCTTTGCGCGGATGTGCCAGCCTTATCTTGATATTGGAGCAGAGGCTGCCATTCTTGCCGCTGCTGCTACTATCGCGACAAGGTGGTGTGTGTGCAAGTTGCATGACAAGCTGATGCCTAGTTCCAGACCGACGCGGCTGCAACCCATAGCGATGGCCGTGGCGATGCGCTGTGGCTTGTCAACCAGATAGCAGACTCGGTGAACAGGTTTTGTGCAAGACCATATGCGTCTGATTGTAGCAGCACGCAGTAGTGGCCATGACATGTCGCATTGTGCTCCATGGTGGCGGGCTGGCTCACACTCAAAGCAAAATCATATATGGGGTATTATACTGGAGCTCGGTCGGTCAAATCATGGCATGATCCTACATATTGTGACTGCTTCAATCCTGATATGGCGCACTTGCGACAATACAATAGCGCAACTGTAAGTGACAAGCCAGATAACTTAGCAAGGGGGGGCAAAGCTAGATGAAACTTTTAGAAAAGGAGACAAGAAACAAAAAGAAAGGCATTGTATTCGTCCCATCAATTAGAGAACAAAGCTACTTCACCTGCTCCATAACCGAGACAGCAGCCATGGGCCCGCATGTGCATATCGCCGCGCCGTCCCTCTGCGGCCAATGAATCTCACGCCTGGGCTGAGGCTTGGCCGGCCATTTGCTGGCGGCGAGGTTTGATGGATCATAGCGGCCGTTTGGACCAGGCGGATCTGGTATGGTGAGAGAACACCTCGGGAAACAATTGATAGCTGTGCGTATTACTCCCCGGCGCTGGTAGCATGTGCGGACACATGTACACGCCAAATCCGAGGCATCGTGCTTCGTACTCGTACTATTATCACAGCCATCCCCAGCAATATCAGTGCCAGCTATGCCAGCTATGCCAGCCATGCCATAATAGCTGGGCACGGACGGAGCAACCGGCATGAAGAAGCTCATATCGGGCTGCGACGAAACGGCCCGGTTTAAGCAGAGGCCAGCTCAGCGGCCAGCTTCGCTCTGCTAGCAGCAACTGCTCCCTACCGCGACCTGACTTTGCTTACTGACCTGCTAGGCAAGCATTGATAGTGCTACTAGGTCGCTACTTGCTGCTACCAGGTACTAGGATCATTGGACCATTGTTGCGCACGCAGTCTTTGCCGGCTTGGGGAGGAGTGCGTACAGTAAGTCCAAGTAGCAGCAGCACCGGTGCTTTTGGCAGATGGAACCTCGCCTGAGTGATTTTATCCGGGCGGCTGAGCTGAGCCCATTGCCTGGAGAGCCGTGCCTACCTTAGTGTAGAGCATCTAGTAAGTAATAATAGCATACAGTAGCACCAGCGGAAAGCGAGCCAAAGGCGACGGACGGCATGATAAGCTGCTCTAGCCAACTCAACAGCACACACCGACAGTTTATTTCAACCAGAGGCTCACTCATCCAGCTGGCTGTGCGTCGGCATTTGGGAGCAAATACGGAGTGGACTTGTTCAAGACTTGGCAAGTCGTACTCCGAAGCTCGCTTGTCGCTGCCACTACGGAGCTGTAGTGCCTGCATGCTTAAGTGGTATCTTAGCTGTACCTATCATTTCCGTACCAGTCAGGTATTCGCAGTTAGGTAGCATCAGCACCAGCATCACGGCCGGTGCCAATTCTCTCTGACAAGACCAGGCCCGGTAATGAACTGTAGCTGCTGTGGCTGCCACGTTGCTCCGCCGTGCTTGTGCTTGTGCTGAGCTGTGCTGGGCTGAGCTGTCCTTTGCTGTTTGCAGGTATCACGTACAGAGTACGGCACTATACACGACAAGCATGATTACTCGACACTCCATATTTTACTGTTTCGACCGGGGCTCTAAGATTCAAGCAGCGTCTGGATACCGGCCCGGGACCTGCCCGTTGATGGCCGCTGCTTGCATGGAGCAGGTACCGACGGTGTAATCTGCCAATGGACCTAGTAATGTTTCTGATACACAAGCTGCAGTAGCCATCGTATCGTGCCTTCCCCTCTGCTGTGTGCACCCCCTCCATTGTGCTGGGCAACTCTTGCCTGCTGTGAATTTTTCGATTTTCCCCACCAAAAAAATTCCAAAGGAAGGAGGGACGCAGGTTGGTAGGGGGAAAAAAAGAAGGAAAAAAAAAAGTACACACCACCCCTCCTTTTTGCGCGCGCCGTTCTCTGCGCTGCTCACTGTGGAAAAAAAAAAAAAAACTGAAAACCCAATTCCCTATCTGGGCTTATCCTGCCACCCCAAAACAAAAAATTCACACCACCCCAGAATCTGCTCCTCCTATTGCTCTCTGCATCCTGTCTGCCTAACCTCCTCTTTTATTCTTCTACTTCTTCTCTTTTCTTTCCCCTCTCTCTTCTTCTTTTTTTCCTTCCTCACCATGTCCTCCACCAACCAATCCTCCACCACCAGCCAAGATGCCTCGGGACGACAGCCCTCCGCCGCCTCCTCCACCGCCGCCCAACTCGCCAGTGCACAGATAAGCCTGCGCAAGACGCTGCGCGAGTTCCCCGATTTCCCCATCCCGGGAATTGACTTCGTCGATATCATGCCCCTCTTCGCCAACCCCGAGGCCCATGCTACGCTGCTGTCCGCCCTCGAGCTTCAAATCGCCGAGTCCTTTGGCGCCAACAAGCCCGATGTCATTGTTGGCCTTGATGCCCGCGGCTTCCTCTTCGGCCCTGGCCTGGCCCTGCGCCTCGGCGTTCCTTTTGCCGCTGTGAGAAAGCAGGGCAAGCTGCCAGGTCCCTGCGTCACTGCCGAGTACATCAAGGAGTACGGCAAGGATCTGTTCCAGATGCAGGCAGACGCTATTACCGAGGGACAGAAGGTCTTGGTTGTTGACGATATCATTGCGACGGGTATGTCCATAGCTCCTATTTGTGGCCCCATTGAGCCTTTTTGTGTTCAGAAATAAATCGAGAACAATAACCAGAATGCTAACTTTATACACAGGTGGTTCGGCGGCCGCAGCGGCAGATCTTGTTCACCAGCTCAAGGGCCAGGTTGTTGGCTACCTTTTCATTCTGGAGATTCCCGGCCTGAACGGCCGCGCTAAGCTCAGCGCTCCTACTACTATTCTCCTTGAGAACCCTTAATTTTGACGAGAAAGGGCTCCATCTCCTATTCTCTCGATAAGCAGCGCCATTCTAGCAAAAAGATGACACGCCTGGAACCAATTCCTCTACACTATCAGCCCTAGTCGACTGGGAAATGTTTCTTGGATGTTCCAATATCACTTCTCAACACCAAAATCGACTCGAGGCGCGAAAGACGAACGAATCTTCTGCTGGGGCTGTAGGCTTGGCTATTGTGGTCCTCCTTATCGACACACTTTTATATATATATCAAAAGTTGTTTGCTTGGATCATTTCTTTGGACTTTGGGGTATTTTCCTAAAATCTCTGTTTTTATATATCTTTTTTTTTTCTTTTGCTTTTTTCTCTTTTTTTCATTACGGGATTTTCTTTCGCATATTACAATATCAAATAACCAATAGACTATGGAAAGCGTTTCTTCTCTGATTCGGAATGGGAAGTGGGTGCCGTGCTCTCTCTGTCTGTCTTGTCTACTTTACGACCACTCTCATCTCTACTTTTACGTTTTACATAATACGATATAGACCACATTACACTGTTAAGAAACTTGGAGGAGTAGATGAGGACTAAAAAGGGATACGATTTTCAACAACGATGAGCACGCAGTGGAGGAGCGAAGGGAAAAAAAAGAATATTGGATTGGATATCTGTTGGGATCATGATGGGAGGGATAATTAATCATTACGGCCTAAAAAGAACTATTCAATTGCAATGAAAATCATCTCTCTGTTTTCTTGAGATTTCTTTGAGATTTCCATGAACCTTTTGAAATAACTTGTTTCTATGAACGTCCTGGGTACTTGTTTAATGAAGAGATATAGATATGCACACCATTCATGTCCCTTCTTCGCTCTTATGAGACCAAGAATACCGCCAGGTTGAATACTATCGTAGTGAATATCTTATGGTAAATATCTTATGATGAATACTGCCATGGTGAATACTATCATGGTGAGTACTATTATGGCAAATACTGCAAAATAGCTGAAACATCAATTATGGGAGCTATTGCTCGTCAAATGAGCTTCATTCCTTGTCACGAAAATATATCCAAGTATCCAGGAACTCTCATTATCAAGGAGTGAAAAGTAAAATTGAAAAAAGAAAGGGGAAAACCCCTCATCATTTTCTCTTTATAAATTTCTCTCCAGGCTCATGCTGGCTATATCTATCCTAAACAAGTGCTTATATCTATGCTACGTGATATATAGACGTGCTATATGTATGTATATGTGGTATGTATGCTGCTATATGCGTATATATATGAAAATATTCCTCCCAAACTTTCCCTTTTCCAAAAACTACAAGACAACGGCATTCTCGACAATGAGTCCCTGACTCTCAACACGGTACTTTCTTCTCATACCAACCCTTGTTGCTTGTCTGAAGAGCTCATAGTCACCTCTTGAAGCACCCATGAGGACCATGGGTATGCCGTGTAGGCGCTTCATGCCCTTTGGCGTCACCTGCTCGGTATCTAACAGTGGCCTGGGCATATTACCTCTGTGGTCAACGCCGTGGTAGTCATCATCGTCATCGTCGTCGTCGTTTTGGTTGGAAGATGGCTCATCAAGAACGATGACTAGTTGAAGGGATCTCTCACTGGGGTAGAAACTGGGGATATTATCCAGTTTCTTGCTAAAGGAACATCCTCCGCGCAGCATGACGATGACTTGGTGTTCACGAGCCGCAGACGCGGGGAGCGGCCCGTCGCAGGCTTGATCTGCGAGGTAGATGGTTGACCAGGGGAAGTTGGAAGCTGGGTCTCTGTAGTTGTAGAACGGGTTGCCAGTGATGGGGGTATCCGAGATGGGCGGTACGGGATATGAACCGGGACCGGTGGAAGTGTAGGCATCCCAGCTGTATATCATGGCGCCGCTCTTGCTTGCGTCAGACTCTGGTAATGTGGTATAAACTGGCTCGAAGACAGAGGACACAGCGCGTAGTATTGATTGAAATAATGAGTCTGAGCCCAGTGATTCAGCGTTGAGCGTATCGTTGTCCATTATGTCATCGCTCTCGGCTGCTATGAGATTCTCGGAAACCACGAGTGTGCTGTTACTCTGCTCTGGATTGTCTACCAGCAGCTCAATCTCCACAGAATCCCTCCTTCTTTTGCACGAAAAAGCCTCGTCCTTTAGATGTCTGACGTGTTCAGCATGGAAGAAGACTGTTTCGTAGCGACCTAGTTGAGTGCTGCCAATATGTGTAATCCTCCACCTGTAGGTGCCCGTGTCCGAGTCCAACACTTGCTCAAGCTGAAGTCGCAGCCCTTCCAAGACGGTGACTGTTGGTCCCAGATGGGTCTGCCAGGACAGTTGTGCGCCAAAGTGTGCCCCTACGCCGCTGGTGAGGTCGCTGACTGGGAACTCTATCAATGATATGACTCGCTCGGGAGGAGCAACGCAAGTACCGTTCTCGGGAAGCATAGTTGGCGGAAGAGTCCACGGGAAGAGAGTGTGGTTGGAAAGCGCCCTGTATCTCATCATCCGACCTTTCTTCCTATCATTAATTTCAACTAATTCAATAGGCCCGTGTACATTCGGAGACCGGTATAGATCTGTGAACCGGGAAACAGAAAATAAGTCTGGCCTGGCCGCGGTGGCCGAACCGCTTAGTTGATTTGCCAGAGATGGCGGAGGTGCTGGGCAAGAATTTGTAAAGCTCTCATCGTAATAGCTATAGACTGCAACTTCTTTGCTCTTCTTTATGCTGCGACTGCTCTCCCGATTGGCACCCCCTCTCTTGCTCTTTGGTATGATGAGCGGGTGGCCTTCTGTGGTGAAGACATAGGGGGCATCTAGATTGTTCAGCGGATGGTCTGGGTCGAATAGCAAATACATATATTTTGCCGTTTCTCCCAAGAAGAAGCTTTCCATACGATCTTGCTTCTCTCCCGTCTGAACATCCTGGAGCCCAGCCCAGCCACATTCTGCAAAACATCGACGCCGAATATCCTTGAGAACCATCTCGCCGACGTGCAAGTACCAGGGGTCTCGGGTAGCACGATAGATGTGATATGTTGACTCGATGAATTCGGGTCTGCCTGGCCACCAGCCGATACCTGCCTCAACATTGCCCTCGCGGACGGACCAGCGCTCCGGCAGCGCAGAGTAACGGGTCCAAAGGGCTGTATAAACGAGATTCGCTTCGATGGCTTCATCAACTTCACCTGCCAAGGCCAAGAGTCCTGGATAGAATGCACCAAGACTATCGATCCACATGGCGTACGGCTGGCCGGTGGCACGGTTGTTGTTTGAGTAGTAAGGGAAATGGCTCCGGTCCGTGTATAGGTACCGCTTGACCGACGCGTGAGCTTGATGCCATGCTTGCAGGAAGGCGTCAGACGTCTGCATCTCGGGCGGTAAAGGGGGGTGTATAGAGTTTGGGTCCAGCCAGCCGGTCGTGCTCTGTCGGCGCGATGTAGAAGCATTAGGCATCCCTAGGCCTGAAAGAAGGATATGGCTTTTGAGCGCGTACTCGAAGAAGCTGTCCATGCCTGCACCGATGCCTGCATGAGGCCCAATCCATAGCCCTCGTTCCGCATCAATCCCGTTACCAATCAGACCGATTTCACTCCTGCGATGCCACACCTCCCAGAAAGCTCGCTTGGCAGACTGCTCGAATCTCGGATCTCCTGTGAGCCTACTCAAGACAGTGAACTCAAGTACAAGGCTTCCAGCTCCAGCACTACAAGTCTCGGTGACTTCTGGGTTGATGCTTTGCTCCTCCAGGACTGCAGCCAGGTTTTGATGGAGGGGAGAGTTGACATAAAAGGGGATACCGCTGCGAAGATTGACTCGAGGATATGGAATACCAGTCGAAGTATAAAATGCAGGAAGCAATCTTTCAGAGAGGTCCAGAGCAAGTCTCAATAGCTGGCCATCATACCTGAACCCATTAGGCCACGGAATAGGGGCCAGCTCCAGAGGATCATCGCCCGCGACTCCCTCTGGCTTGGGTACATATCCAGTGATGGGTAACTCTCCAATGGCAAACAAATGCGCGCTCAATAGACCGCCTACACCGCGGATGACCGTCTCGAACACTTGGACTTTGCTGTCTAGATCGAAGCCCCTGGCACGTATCCCAGCACCGGAAGGTCCCGATCTTCCATCTCCAAAATGTCGTACAAATTCGGCCACTCCATCTTGAAAGTCGCTCAGAGCTTGCGGTCCGGTATACGATCCAGTCTGTGGCCCGCCAGCCAGGATCGCAAGAGTTGACAGACTGTCTATCAGAGTTAAGGAGTAGTTACCAAGGGCATCGTTCAAGTTGATGCGCCCAGGATTATGAGGATCCCGTGTCAAGGGAGTACATGTTATTGGGCGAAGCTAAATAACGGGAGCGTAGCGGTTAGCCTTCTATCTACAAGTATCTTAATTTGCCTAACACGGTATATGGTATAGCACACAAAAGAAACCCACCTCATCTTCAGGAAACGCATGCTTCATATAGTTGCTATATCCATGATAAAACATGTCCACCGTGTCCTGCCGCAGCTGAGCCAGATAGTCTGAGCGCATAGCCCCTACCGGCTGCAGCAGTGAGTGGCTTAGCCATAATAATGCGACCACTAATAACATCATATTGGGCCCGGGGCCGCAGCGCTTCGAAGTGTGTTGATATCGCAGCGAAGCCGTTCGGAAAAGCTGGCACGTGCTGGGCGACTCATTGGAGGAGAAAGGCGAGGGATCGAAGGCGGCGGCAGCATAGAGCTGCTTGCAAGTAAAAGGCCCTTTCCGAGCTCTCTATTATTGCGGATTCAGCTCTAGCAGACGTCAAATGCGAACGGCGCTGTCACCGACACTTGCCGTTGAATCGCCACATCGCCATATGCTGTCTGTCATCTTTTGCGTGGCGCCACAGCGATCGCACGCCAGAAACAAAAATGTGTGGCTGGTGCACCAGAAATGTGGCTAGTACATAGATGCATTTGGCTTGGCATCTCGCATTCCACCCAATGAGGGCTCCGAAAATGAATGCTTAACAATCCTCCAAATCCTCCATGAATAGGTATGTTTCTTTCCGGCTTCTGGCTTCTGACTAACTTCCGCCATCAGAACGGCAAGACTAATCATTCCATTTACCCAGCAGTCCGTCCTATCAATACAAGACAAAGTGACCAGTCATTCGAACAAGGCTTTGCTGACAAGAAGCTTCAATATTGATTTATCGGTTAGAGGTGTAGGAAAACGACTGCCTCGTCCAGCTCATGCTCTCGCTCCTGGGTTTGTACGTTTGTTGCCATTCGTGTATCATGTTTGCGTACCTCTTCAATGAAAGTTGACAACCTTGTGTGTATGCTTCGTACTCTCGCACAGTGAGCCGAACCTGTAATTGGTGACAATACGAGTTCTTTGACAGATGGCGTACAATCTGACAGCTGCAGCCTCGTTCGCGTACCTATGATTGGCTAGGATACGACGAGATGAGCAGCTGCTAAAGGTACGCACATGCTGGGCAAATACGACCGAACTAAGGAACACAGCCCCCAAATACACATTGGAATCGGGGCTTAATGTAATCGACATCTTCTATAGGCCCGGCTGCTGAAAGATGTTTCTGCAGGACAGAGCCAAAATACGCTAATAGCATACAGGGATCAGAGTGTGTATTCTTCACAGAGAATCTCAAATAGGATACAGCCGAAAGGTTCGACAGCTACAAGTGTAGACTGTGTAACAGCAGCGCTAAGCCAGTCATCCACCTGCGTTTATTTCAACGCAAGGTATCTAGACAGCATCTAGGTGGTCTAGCGGAGCAGCTCTGAAAGTTTCATCAGTGGATGACGGCAACGGGGAGATACTTCTTCCATTGGCTGCTTCTTCGTACCAGTATATGACCAGCTGATTACCATTGGATGATCCTCAATCCTCAATCCTTCTATCAGTATTTTTGATGGCTATGGCTATCCTACCCTGTACATTATCGACAAATAGGATCGAAGAGCCGGCAGGAGTATCTCATATCTGAATGAAATGTCCCACAGATTGCTTGAGAGTTAGCCATGCGACTTATC
Source organism: Trichoderma evansii (assembly GCF_050947405.1). Taxonomy (NCBI): domain Eukaryota; kingdom Fungi; phylum Ascomycota; class Sordariomycetes; order Hypocreales; family Hypocreaceae; genus Trichoderma; species Trichoderma evansii. The sequence goes on from NW_028145202.1 coordinate 372,446, forward strand.
TGTACCGGTACCACCTAATCAATGCGTTACTGAAATAGCGAGAGCAACAAGAACAGGGATCGGAGAGTTGCCTCGTAAGAGACGCAACTATACTTCGAATATTGTTGATGTCACGGGCGTGCCTATAGCTAGCAGCAACATGAATCCTTACATGAGCATGTAACCCGCTCCTCCAACGACCTGGCCAGTCAGTCAAGCTTGCTTTGGTTCGAGGGTCACTGCCACGCCACAATTGGGTTATTAGAAGCAGGACATGCATGCCTTCTCCTCGAATTAGAAGCGAAAAGAAGGTGTCGATACATCCAACAGACACAAAACACTAAGTTTTGCTCAAGCGCTCCGGCGTTAATTTAAGCCCTGTGCGAATGGCGATTGTTTCTCGAAACCCCCCATGCTCAGCATCCATGCTTGGATGTACATGCCTCCTCTCGCTCCATCCACGACCCCGGCCACGAACTGCTCCTAATGACAAACGCGTTATCTCCCCGGTAGGATCTCCACTACGCTAGGGAATAGACAAAAGCAGCACAGCGCGAGCCACGCGGAATTCGGCCAGTTATTATCCACCAGGTATCTAGGATTTTCGCAGTGGAAGGGTGCTTGGGTTCGTCCGAAAAAAAACGCCACATTTTTTCAAACAGATGCGGGTTACGGAGTAAGAGCAAGAAAACCCTTGTAAGTCAGCAATGATTTCTAGAAACCAGGTAACAAACTCGCACGCCCTGTTCCACAATCTAGAACATCGGCTGAGTTTCAGAAACAGGCAGTAGGGCTTTCTACTTCATAAGAGACACCCTTGCGAATCGGGCCACGATAACAGGCCTGGCGATGAGCAACACTGCCATCTGAGATCCATCTCCAGGCGATCCCGCGTCCTTCTTCAAAGCTTTCACTTTCTGCCTTTCAGTTTGCCTTTTGAGCCGATCTATTTTAGTTCTTACGAAGCATAGCGAGGAGAGAGAGGTGACAAGGTAACAAATGTCATAAGGCATTGGCTAACTAACAGTGAGTTCCCTGTGTGTACTCTCCCTCTTCCAATACGAGCGGTACGTCTCATACATAGTGCATCACTATCTTTCCGCACATGTATGCTGTTTGTTTCACTAAATACAAATGCATCATACACACAAAAAATATTTAGCCCTTGACACTATCCAAAAGGTCTCAGAAGCGTCTGTCCCGCATGTCAATACAGACACAGAGAAAACTGGAACACCATACGAAATGCAAATGCTTCTAAACTACTGCCGGATCGCTCTCCCCGCCAGGCTAAATGAACAGTAACTCCGAAAGCTTCTGCGCATCTTCTGTGCCAGAAACCGTACTAGCAGGCTAGGAAGATAATCTCGTGCTAGCATCTCACACTAAAAAAAAAAACAGAACAAGGCCGTCAAATTTGTCGCGCCATCTTGTCTCCTCTTTGTCGTGGCGAGGCCCAATCTAGGAAGTACGAGAGATCAGCAGCTATCCCCCACAGTTTGTGGGCTATGTGATCCGTACTGTATGTACTTTGCTGCTGCGCTGGCTAGCTCGACGCTGTCAGGGGAGCGGAGGATCCTCGTTCAATCTCACAACGGGCGCCAAGCTAGAGGGGAAAGGGGGGCGTTTAGAAGGCTGATCATAGACTGGCTCATCCACTTATGGCCGAACTGTGCAGGGCTTCATGCAGTGATAGTGTCGCTACTGCTGCTAGCGGCAGTAGCCATCTTTCCCCTACGTGAGGCTAGGCGATATCCAAGCATCGTGGCATTGACATGGCATGGCGAGACCAGTCCAGTCCATGATCCCTTGCGTGCAGGACGAGGCGCCAGTTTTTTGTCTTCCGCGCGGAGCTTCATTCGCACAAGCGATCGGATGCCTGCTTGGCCTTGCCGAAGAGGGATGGATCTGTATCTGTACGTCGACCGATCGAGCATCAACGGACACGTTCCGTCCACTGGCGGATATACTTACTCTTTTTCTTTTCTTTCCCCCCATGCTCTTCTCTCCCCCATCATCATCATCATCTGTCAGGGGTGATACAAATGTATATTTGTACTCCAAATACTCCGGAAATACACGTTCTTACTTGCCCTTCCCTTCTGTCCGTGACAAGGGCCCCTTCCCCTTCTCTAGACACACCTGTCCATTCATTGTGGCCACAAAGACGAAGAGGTATTGGTGTACCCTCTTTGGTAGTCGCCGGGGCAGTTTTGTATGGACTTGGCGAGACGAACGATATATTGATACAGGGGCGGCTCCAGATCACATGGCTGATGGGCTATGTAGGCGTCACGAAGGGGGGTGGAGAAAGAGGTAAGAAAAGAAAAGAGCAGAAAATTAGACAGGCGGCTGTGTGCTTCAAACGAAAAATATTGAGATGTCCCACACCCTAACCCAGGGCACAATCGTGTCACTTTTCCAAGGCACGCCCCTCGCTCGGATGTGGCCCTTTTGTTTTTTTTTTTTCCCTCTTTTCTTTTCGCTTGGCAGGCGAGGACTAGATTTGGACACAAGCTGCATATGGCTTCCATCCCGTATGGCTGAGAGACAGTCGCCGTCCCGCAAAGTGGATCGTTTTGCGGTGATTCGCATGTCTTGTATTGTCATTGCTATTGTCATGGAAGCCTTGTCAATATAGGTACTTGGAAGCGAAATGGGGATTCGGAGTATTGGAATAAAGGCAGTGGCGAAAGACAGACGGTACATTTGAATAACTCCGTGCTGCAGGTTTCAAAAAGTCATCCTAGTCGCCAGCATTCGAATAGAGACTTGACAGCCATGGTCACGAAGCCTACGCTTGCCAGCCGCTGAGGTTTCCGCTCTGTGCAAATCAAGCCTGGCCAGTGACACACCTATGTCTGCCTGTTGCAACTTTGACAGCTCCCTTGATACGTAGTAGTATTATGGGGTTTGTTGATCATCTTGTGGAGAAGAGACCGTTTCTCTCTACCATGCTTCTCGCCTTGTATTTCATCCACTAATCATCGTGATGGTTTAGGTAACCCTCCACCCTCCCCCGTTTCTCCGTCCCTCCTTTAGCGATTGCTCACATTTTTTCCCATCCGGCGGCAGTTGCAGCACATGGCTAGAGTCATAGGAATATATCCCTTGCCATTGTTAATTTACGGAACCCAGATTTTGCCTTTCCCTCGGCTGTAGTGGCCTCCAGCTGCCCCGAAACCCGGCACGGCTTTCATGCCCCGGAAGATCAACTTAACCTGGTACTCGTATACCGAAACCATCTTAGCAGCCGCCAATACTACTAGGAACAGTAGTTCCGTAGGGCAATTGCGAAGGAAATCACTTCTAGCCAAATCGGTTCCGGAAGGCAGCGAAGCGACGGGTGATGTACAATAGCCTGGCGTTTAGGGCCCGCGAGACCCAGCGCTAGTGAAACGCGCGAAGGAGAGCCCTAAGATTTCAATCTACGAAGAAGAAGTTACTCTCAGCTACACTATGAAGTTGTTTGAAATGCCAATGGTGAGAGTCGGAGTTTACTATACCGTAAACTTCGTATCAACTGGACTCCTGGTGTGAATGCAGTTACATCTCGGCCGCTATGGATCTTCAATCATACAAGTGGTCATTGATTTGCTCACGCAATGTCTTAGTGAGTATTTGAGAGTGTGTGAATGGCACTACTTCACACTAAGAGGCACATACAAGTGAGAACAAGATCAGCTCAGCTCAAGGGAGAAAAGGATGTGGCCACTGGTCTCACGCCCTAGACAAGGAGGGCTGATGGAAAGCACATGGCCAACCCCCAAAAGAAGAGCTATTCAGCCTCCTAGTTGCTTTATTCTTGACTCAATCAGGCCATGCTTCGAAAGAAGAATGACCACATGCATACCAGCATCTGCGCTAAGGTGAAGAAACACGCTTTGATCTTGACCATTCCACGTGGCAGGCTCGAAAAAAACGAAGCCGCCACGAAGCCACCGTGAAGCTAGCTATTTAACTTCTACTCTACGACACTCGGCTTCTTCTAGTCGGCCTCTACGAAGATCCCCTAACGAGACGCCGGTGAGATCTCCCCGCGTGATGACGGTGAAGTGGCTAAGTGAGCCCTTTTGCGAGAACCTCGCTGTTCACAGCAGCAAACGCGGTCTCCACGTTTTCTACCCTCCTCCCCCCTTTTAGCGTGAGAACCTGAGACACCCCGATCATCACGCTAAAGGGGCGCCCATAACTTGCACGCTGTAAATTACAATCTTTGAGCAGACTTTTTGTTTTTTTCATAGCGGAGCGGAGTCTTCGGAAGAAACCTGGTGATGGGGCTCTTTCTGTACTGCAAGCTTTTCTCGTTTACTGCCTTGCAAGGAAGAACCTCCAGGGCTCTCCATTGGATTCGGCTCTCACTTGCTTGCTTCCCCTAGTGCGAACTGCTCAAGCGCTAGGAATTGGAAGGGTTCTGGGTTCTGAGCTTCGGATCTGGCTGGTTGAATCTCTTTATTCCCATATTTCCGCGTGTTCTTTCGCGTACCTTACCCGAATGGACGTGAATCTTTTCCCCTGTTTCTCTCTCTCTCCATCTCCATATTGCTGTGGAGGAGAACTCAAATGGCGAACAATGCTTGAAGCCTCCAATCATACGAGAGAAAACGGCCCCCGTCCTTTTTTTGATAGAACTGAGTCCATAACGACTCATCATGACTTGGCCACATGTAACATTACATTTGAATTGGCCAATCCCCTCAGCCTTGTGGAAACCCCGTCTACATCAATGAAGAAAAAAAGCTAGCCTAACGCTCGGTGCCTCTTCGTTTCGGCAACCGGGCGGTGATGCCTCGTGGCTTGTCACACCATCCTTTATTTAGGCTCCACGTGGAACATTTCAAGCTTCTATATCGCCGAGATTGCAAACATCTACTCGTTCCACCTGAAAAAAAGACTTATGGATATCGAAGAGTGAAAAAGGGGAGGGGGTGTCGAACTATCACGAGCTGTACAACAATCAATTCGTATTCGATACGTGTTAAAGAAGAAGAAAAATAACAATTGAAAGTCAATTGGGGTAGTACAGCGAATCTGAGACTCGGCACGGCACTTCTGTTCTCCCACACCTTGAACTAACCATGGTATAGAGCAAGCCACCAACAGCATAAAGCACGTTTTCGGCGATATGTTCGGGAAATTCGCCCCCAAATTCGTGTTACCTTATTCAGGTTTCTTTTCATATTCTTCTTCTTCTTCTTTTTCTTCTTCTTCTTCTTCTTCTTCTTTTTCTTCTTCTTCTTCTTCTTCTTCTTTTCACTAAATCTATTAGTAGCAACATCTGTTAGTCAATGCCGTGTAACTAACCTTTTTCACGCACGCGACTCGTCGTAAATTGTGGCTAATTATGCCAGCCCTCAGATTTGAGGCCTGGCCGGCTTTAGCTCGCCCTATTTTAGCGGCCAATATTACAAGGAGTTGAAAACATCAAAAATCTACTACTGTTAGTCGTTGTTCTTAGTTAAAATGATTATTGCCCGATTTGGACAATGGTCTGTGCTGCTCATAACCGTATAATGGACTTCAGAAGCATTTACGAAGACTATTCTCTTCAGCTACAGTCCATGTCCAATGTTTGCACATCTGGATTCAATACTCTCATGCGTAACGATACAGACATTAACAGGTATAAACTCAAGCCATTGGGTGTCTATCTATATCTGCCCCCTTACTACATTGCTAACATTGCAGCAAGTTACAAGGTTAATAAGGCAGCCTCGGTTCCGTTGCCTATTAGCCGGTGTATACTATCGGGATGAATTCCATCTGGTACTAGTATTATGCAGCGAATATCAAACATCTCGGCAATTCTTCCATCTCCCTTTAGAACAACGCCCTATTCTATATAGAGTGCCAAAACGACGGGGGGGGGGGGGGGGGGGGGGGGGGGGGGGGGGGGGGGGGGGGGGGGGGGGGGC